>NC_054834.1:66724009-67028175 GCF_018345385.1 Vulpes lagopus | reverse complement strand
AAAATAGATGGCCATTTTCTAATATAGATCATGAATGAAGAAAAAGAAGTAAATGAAGATTATTAAAGAAAGAGTTAAGTGGAACCATATGGCCAGGTTGATTTTCAAATTCCCCCTTATGATTCTAACCAACTTCATTGCACATATCCTCTAAAGAATCCAAACATGTAAGGTTACTTGCTTAACATATCTGAATATTAAAACATTTATAAAATGGACTTGTCAGTACAAAATATATTATTAAGAGAATTTTTTATACCTTTATTGATTCTTTTTAGGCAATAAAAATTTCATATAAAGGCTAATTTGGGGCAGGGAGAGAAGTCTGCTAAACTTTATACTCTGCTAGCACTGCCTCTTTGAATAGTTAATATTGAATAGTTGAATAGTTAAATATTACAAAGAAAAGAAGAAAGGATGCAGAGTCCAAAGTCTTTGCAGAAACCATCTGCAGAATAATAAAAATGCAAATTAATAAAAATATCAAATTCTTATAAAAAATTAACTTTCAAGTCTTCAAAATCCTATTTCTCAAGGATAAAAGATAGAGTAATTGAACTGATACAGTTTAGGAGAAGGGCAAGTAGTGGCAGTGGTGCTACAGATAAAATTTTGAGTATCACAGGCAGGTTTTATTGCTTGGTGACTGCCAGAACATTATGACATTTAACAATTAAATCATTATTGAGAGTTGCTTTCAGTCCCCCTCCCTAACATGTAACTGCATTAAACAAACATAGTACCATCAGTAGCCCAAGAAAGGAACTCCTAGAGCCTCTACAAAAAACCCCAGCTCAAATCAGGGAGAGATAATTTGAAATCATGAGAAAATAATAGAATGCCAATGTGACACCTGCCAAAAAATAAACTTTGAACAAAAGCAGCATAGGAAACGAAATAATTACTCTACCAGGCACAAAAGGAAGAGATTTTTTTTTTTCCTTTACAGCCATCCCTGGGAAATACAGAGTGCTCTCCTACTTACTGTCTAACCAGGGTAAACTAGAAGCAAGAGACAAAGCCCGGAACCCACTCCCAGCGTTGCATACAACAGAAGGGAACAGTAGGGGAAAAAACGAGGAAGGGATGCAGGCTAGAGTACTCTGCAGCCATATGGCTAGAACAAGGTGACGACCAATCAGAACCAGAATCAGGAAAGTGGGAGTCAGTGAGTCACACTGCATTCACAACTGTTCCTCCCCCAGGGCCTGAAACAAAGCCTGTGGAACCTGTGGGGAGGAACAGGGATCAAAATACTTACAAACTTATATTAGCCATTGAGAGAAGGGGGGTGGGTAAGAGAAGAAAGCCGTGCATATAGGACACAGGTTAGATCATATGAGCTGGGTAAAATTTTCTTTGAAAGAAGGCTTTGGTGTATTTCTGAGCACCACCCAGAAATGCACTGCCCCTGCCCTCCTTGCTACATTCACATTAGAAGAATGCCAAGTGTGTAGCTGTGCATGTCTATGAAATTAAAAAAATCAAGGTCTGAGGGAAACATTGATACCTTCTGTCACTTAAATATCTATCGCTGTGTTTTGAAAACCAACAATTTGAAGTTAGGTGAGCTCCACAGTGGAAGCCTGCCTTAGGTGTCCAGCAGCCCTCTTTTAAAAAGGGCTGGCTGGGGATCCCTGGGTGGCGCAGCGGTTTGGCGCCTGCCTTTGGCCCAGGGCGCGATCCTGGAGACCCGGGATCGAATCCCACATCAGGCTCCCGGTGCATGGAGCCTGCTTCTCCCTCTGCCTGTGTCTCTGCCTCTCTCTCTCTCTCTGTGACTATCATAAATAAATAAAAAATTTAAAAATAAAAATAAAAAAAATAAAAATAAAAAATAAAAAGGGCTGGCTAATACAGGAGCTGCCGTGTGCTTTAGCTGGCTTTTCTAAGTCCCACCACCCAGTCTTGTTCTAGAGCTTTAGTCCTGCAGCTCTGGCAAACATACCAGTTACTTTAACTCCAGCAGGACCCTCATCGGATCAGTACCAGTTAAGTGGCAGTAAGAGAACATAGCTATCAAATTTCATAAATTTTGGCTACGTGCTATCAAGCAAAGTTCTTAAGTATTCTCTCATTTTCACAGGAAGTGAGCCTATATTTTTTATTAGTATGTGTTTTAAACAAAGAAATCATGACTTTGGCTGGTCATTAAAGAAGGTTATACAAAATAAACAATCTGGTATTTTCAATGTTATTCACATATAAAGGAGATCTTGAAATGGAGCTAATTACCTTGGAACATTAACCTTAGCTTTGAGAAAAGGCTAAATGTCACATACTGGCCATTTGTCACTGACTAATAAGTTAATGAAAGTAAAAAAGTAAAGGAAGCAGGGAGAAAGGAGATGAGAAACGAAAAGCTGTAGAGAATGAAGGCAGAAGGGAGGGAGAAAAGATCAGTAACTTATCATCTTCTTTAATATATTTTCTGTAATAATAGGCCACTGGGCCTGGTGTCCCGAATGGCTAGTACCGCCCCCTCCGATCAATCCATCTGTCAAGAACTGTTCCATAAACCCAGCATGTAATTCCAAGCCTCAGATTCCCCTGACATTCACATCACTAGGTTTTATCAGGACTTGTTCAGGCAGAAGAGTTCACAGAGCCTGTAACACTTCAAGTCACAGTTTCTGAGACAGGTAGTCATGGTGATCAATATTGTGACATTCAGCGATACTATCAACATGTTCACACGACAGCAAGATAGATCCCAAGGAAAAATACAGAATTTTATAGGTCCAACTCAACAGAAAATTGGGTTCGTTTTTCAGCTATATAAGTCAATCATTCCAAGCTCCATGGCACTAGTCAATACAGAAGGGAGATGGGGAGCTGGCGGGACAGCACCTCCCTCCCTCCAACCAAGCCACCACTTTATTTTCATCAAATTCTCACACAAATTTTAAAAAGCTTCTCTCAAAAGGAACTCCAGGTACAAGGCCTTGCCCTCTATAATTGCATGTCAGTGATTCAGTCAGTCACTCAACCTATTTGTGTTCCACTCTGCATTATCTGTTTTATATCAATTATGATAAGGCAACACCCACTCAAACATCTTCTTACATGGTACTGCCTTAAAAATTCATCCTTTATCCCCTCCATGAATCAATCATATAATCTGAAAACAGAATCTGCACCCTTCATACCAGAGACTGAAAACGACTGTAACTTTTCACAAATCCAGCAAGACAAGAACAAATCTTACCTGTCTTCCTCCCTAAAATGCAGTGAAAAAAATTTCCAGGTCTTCAGACTCACCAATTGCTCAAATGAAACAAGTGACACTAAATTTTGTTATGCAGAAAACTAACACAGAGAAATTTATATTTGTTGGGATGCCTGGGTGACTCAGTGGTTGAGCATCTGCCTTTGGCTCAGGGCATGACCCTGGAAACCAGGATCGAGTCCTACATCGGGCTTCCTACATGGAGCCTGCTTCTCCCTCTGCCTATATCTCTGCCTCTCTCTCGGTCTCTCATGAATAAATAAACAAAATCTCAAAAAAAAATGTATATTTGTTGAAGTCAAAATTTACTCACAGATTAAAAACAAACTTTACTGTCTGAGTGAAATTCTACCACTGCATTCATAAGTAAAACCAATATTCATCAACACTGAAGACACCAGAAGGAGATATGATATCAATGTGCAGAATGCTATTACAAAATTATCCTCTAAAGAACAGGGGATGTGTTACTGACATAAAATTAGTGACAAAATTAAATCTTGGGTAAAAGGTATGTATTATTAAAAGGAAATCGAAAATTGAGTGAAAATTCTACCATTTCATGAACAAGAACACAAGGAAAAGACAATAAATTCAAAATAAGTCCCTTTCTAATGCAGTAAGTAAAATTCAAGGAAAGAACATGCACTGCAGTTATTAGAGAATGAATGTTCTAGGAGAGACAAACAGGACAGAATTTTGACAGAGAAGAAGGAGGAGGAATATTGAGCAGCAGATACAAAAATATACTTAGCTAAAAATAACTGCATTTTATTTGTTTTATAAGGCACTAGGAAAGTTTTTCCCAGACTCTCTGATACTTAGTTTCAGGGTTAGTATTAGACAAATACTTTCTAACCTATAAAACCTTTAAAAAAGGGATATACCCTTTAAACATACCACCTATTTGATAGAAGCATTATCTACAACCACCTCATCTTATACAGTGGTGAACTGTTTATGCTGTCTACTAAGGAGGATTTGCTTGATCTTAGAGAGTTGGGAACACTGGTACTTACTTTAGAGTTCTGCAAAGTGTCATGGAATTTCTACAGTACAATATAAATGAATTAAAGACAGCAGCAGTTGGAATTATCATAGTTTTTTTAAAATAAAGTTCAAAATTCTCTACATGGATGCTTAACAGATGGTGGAGAATACACATGTCATGTTACTGATTAGACTTTGGCTTACTTTTTTAATTAAAAAAATATTTGTTGGGGTTTACTCTTCCTTCAACACACACACACACACACACACACGATATTTAAATCAATAGGTTTCACATCCTGTCTCCACAGGAAATTAGATGTTTTATTCATAACAATGGGCTTTATATTCCATGTCCATAGAAGATTAAATCCTTTATTTGACAGCCTGATTGAAATGTGGTTCTTAGTTCATTCATGCCCTAAAAGATAAACTCCACCCCTATGAAAGACTGTTAAGACTGCCTCAGTTAGACTCTGCCTAAACCTAGGGACCCTTCTAAGAACCTGGGAACTGCCATTTTTTTGCATCCAACAAGAAAGGGTGTAGCTGTTGTACTCGGGAGAGATGTGGCCCCTGGAGCACTAAGATTCTCTGGCATGTAACATACCTGGATGTGAGGGCAAAATAGTATAAACACAAGTCTTAAAAAGAGCAATGTGTGCTGGGAATGATGGTTTTAAGATATTTCTGTACAATAAAAGATGAAGGAAATCAAAATCAGAACCTATTTGGCTTACAATTAAGTTCTCTGTGTTTCTTTGAAGCACTAAGCTACACTGTCCTGCCTGTTTCAGAAAAATATTGAGGATCACTGCACTAATGGAAGAGTTCTTTAGAAAACTGTTGAGGGCAATGTGAAAATAAGGGATGATAATGAATGAATAATACAATTTGTCTAATAGGAATTTTTAACTGAGAGCAACAGCTACTTAAATGTGACTTTTACTTCCAATGTTGGTTATATTTCAATCACTTGATTTTTTAAAAAAGATTTATTTATTTATTCATTCAGAGAGAGCAAGAGAGAGGCAGAGACACAGGCAGAGGGAGAAGCAGGCTCCATGCAGGAAGCCCGATGCGGGACTCAATCCCGGGTCTCCAGGATCACTCCCCAGGCTGCAGGCGGTGTTAAACCGCAGCGCCACCGGGGCTGCCCAATCACTTGATTTTTAACATCAAATAGTTTTGTGTTGGTTTTTCAAATGGGAATCACCAAAAATAGTACAGAATTAAGAAAGAGAATGCTACGTGTTGACTATCTCAAAAATCAAACACATTAGGAAATATTTCCCTGTACAGAAATCTAGGTATGGCCCAGATTTCTTATACTGCTATAGTGATTCAGGGCCATATTCTGAATGCATGAAATAGATGTCCAATTTAAATGTAACCTGACCCAGCAAACACAGTAATGAGAACAGCAGAAAAAAAACATAAGAATCATTTATAATCTGCACAATTTAGCTGCTTGCTAATATTAAAAAGTGCCTGAATCTTTGTGTTTGTACCACAATGAGATATGACACAGAGGCTATTAATTTGTAAATTAAGCTCCAGTTCATAAAAATGCATGCCCCTCTATAACTATCTGTTACAGACCTGCACACACCACCAGGCTGTCATTCATCATTCCATGGCTCTATTCCACAACTTAAAAGGCAGCATTGCCTTGTTAATGTCAGAGTTGTCCCATACACTATAGAAATTCTCTCTTTGCTCTGTCCTGAAGCTGCTGTGGTTGGTTTTCTTCACAAAAGAATTATGATTGGAGGTTGCTGTGCAGTAGCTGTCCCTGACAAGTTGGATATGAAAATACAATTTGAGCACAGTAATGATCCTAAAACAGGAGGGAAAAGGTGGAACAAAACCAAAAACCTCTATCATTTTATGGGATACTGTTCAGATAAAAGATGGCTTTGCCTATTCCAAGCTCTAGGTACAATGAAAGAACATAGGATGCCCTCTTTTCACAAAAACACAAGGCAGAGTAAGATGCTGGAAGAGGTAAACATAATAGGTAACTATATTCCATGCAAAATACATGGACGTGAATCAATCATGTCTAAAGGTGAGGATCTTTTGACCATCCTTAATTCTGCAGTTTTACCTTAAAAGAGAGAAAAAGACAACACTATTAGAATAATATACTACGTCAGGCAGACTACATCAAGTAGAAAATATTCTATGATGAAATGTAGTATTTTCCTTGCATGTGAAAAAATAAGTCTTACAAATCACTAAACATTGACATGTTGAATTGGGAAGTATCTTAAAAGTACATTCTGAACAACACTCTTGATGTTTAAAAACATAATTGTAAAAAAAAATAAAAATAAAAACATAATTGTTATCATCTCCCATAATATCATAAACACATAGATCTAAAAAGAGATTCCAAGGCTACCAAATGAATGTCTCTTAATTTCACAAATATCTGCTATTTCAGCAGTTTAATTTATCACCAAATATTTGTTACAATCACTTAAAGAGAAAAATGAACAGTGTTACAAATTTGCTTTCTGACAAGACTCTACATAAAACAACCCAAAGGAAGCAATTCCATCACCTATGTACACTGCCAAGATGAGAGATGGTTAACTTCAAGGGACTGGATCTTCCAAGACACGTGACAAAGGATGATTTGCACTACTCTGTGTTTAGTCTGAGTTTTCTGCATCAGAGACAGAAGAAACTTGAACTCATCTTTCAGAATTTCAAAGCAGGTTTGCTTTTTTGTTTTAACTTGTCAGTACTAGAAATTTTAGTAAAGAGAGGTAGAGATTCAGCAACATAGAAGAAAAGCATGAATAATCTAATGAATAAAAAGCATTTGGTTAAAAATTTAAGTAATTTATTAAATCTTAAGTGTGAAGAAAAACATTTTTCACAGGCTATGAAAACCACTAAATCCAACCCATGAATCTCTATGTGAATATTTAGTTTTTACACACACACGCACACACACACACGCACACACACACACACACACCCTCCAAGGCTTAGAAAAGATGGTATGGCTGCGGCTGCAGTAAAAATGATTTGTTGCTTTTATCTCCTTTCAGCATACTTCTTAGAACTAAAGGTGGAGCTCATGCTTTTTACACCTCTATTCTTCAGTTTCCATATCCAACAAAATTACTGAGGTTCAGGGTCAGAAGAGAGTGCACATAAGATCAGTCCCTTGATTTTTAAAATTAGACTTTATTTTTTAGAGTAGCTTTAAATTCATAGTAAAGTTGAGTGGAGAGTACAGATAATTCCCATATATCCTCTGCACTCCCCTCCCTCCCTATCAACATCCCCATCAGAATAGTATATTTATTAAAACTGATAAACCTACACATTGACACCTCATTATCACATAAAATCCAGTTTGTTTTTTTTTTTAAAGATTTATTTATTTATTCATGAGAGACACACAGAGAGAGAGGCAGAGACACAGGCAGAGGGAGAAGCAAGCTCCTCACAGGGAGACTGATGTGGAACTCGATCCCAGATCCCAGGATCACACCCTGAACTGAAGGCAGACGTTCAACCGCTGAGCCACCCAGGAGGCCCTAAAATCCAGTTTACACTAGGATTCACTCCCAATGCTGTATATTCTATGCATTTTGACCAATGTATAATGACGTGTATCCACTATTACAGTATATGGAATAGTTTTATTGCCCTAAAACCTGTCTGTGCCCTAAAACCGCCCTCCCACCAACCTCTGGGGCAACCAGTGACCATTTTATTATCTCCATAATTTTCCCTTTTCCAGAATGTCCTCCAGTTGAAATCATGTAGCAGGTAGCCTTTTCAGACTGGTTTCTTTTAGTAATATGCATCTCAAGTTTCTCCATGTCTTTCATGGCTTGATAGCTCATTCTTTTAATCACTGGGCAATATTCCATTGTCTGGATGTACCACAGCAGTTTCTTGACTTTTAGACACAGTCTAATGTGGCAATGGTGAATTCTATAATGGTTACAATAGAAACACCAATTTTATCAGATAGATATTGCCTGCCAGGTAGGACACTGAGGCCCTGGAGTATCTGCATGACTTGACCTAAGTCTCAAACCATGGGTAGAGTCAGACTGAATTAATACTTCTAGTTCCTCATATCTAATTCCAAATCCACCCCTTTGATCCCCATTAATTATTTTACTTGCTGGTAAGGACTATGAGCCCTCACATCTATATACTACATAATATAGCAAGTCACAAAAGCAACTCATAAAAAATATATATTTAAGATATATATTATATATATTTAAGATATATAAATTTAAGATATATATATATATGATAAAATTGTTATTTCTATTGTAACCATTATATATATATGTGTGTGTATATATATATATATATTCATATATATATATATATATCCTCCACCCTTAGGAAAAATACGTAGAGAGGCAGTATCATGCAGCAAAAATAATATAAAGGCTAAAAAAAATTACCTAGTCTTGTCTTTGTCACTAAGCTACATTTGTGACTTTGGGTAAATTATTTACCCATTCTTGGGCTCAGCTTCTCTCAGTCTCCAAAATTCTCTTCTGCTTAAAATTCTATGAATCTCTGAATGGCAAGAATACAATCTCTTGATCTATACTTTTTTATGAGTGCTATACACAGAAAACTAATGCTCATAATGATGATCTTGACACACTACAAAGAAGCTAAATCATTAAAAATGTTTCATTCTGGGACTGAAAACTCACAGGCAGGTAATGGACATGAATGAAACAGGCCAGCCATGAGATAATAAGGAGTGATAAGGACTAAGGTCAACTCAAGAGGGAGGGCCCTGTCTAAAGGCACTAATGTAAGAACTGCTTTTAACACTACAAGGCAAACAAAGTATCTCTGCCAGTTAGATTAAGTCCAGGGGCTACCAGTCTTCAATCCCTAGGCAATAATTACATTCAGTGAAGTGTAGTTCCTGGGAGAGAAATCAGCCATTACTTAGAAATATTTTCAACAATAGGAGGTGAGTCAAAAAGGACTTCAGATAACCAGAAAAATAATATGGCTTTCTGGTTAATTAAAATTTACTATTGTAAAAGGGTGGGGATGTGACTTTTGTGGGAAGAAGTGCAGACATACAAAGCAAGTAATCAATGGGTACTGAGAAGAGTATGGTTAGGATAAAACATCCAAAGATAGGAGAGAGACAAACAGCTACATATAAAATATAAAAGAGTGAAAAAATTAATAATGTGTTCCAGAAATGTGCTGACTTTATCAAAATAGCTTAAAATACCTCACAGATAATTTAACCCCCTCCTTGTCACATCATACCAAAGAAGAATGAATTGGAATCAGTTTATCTAAGCACTGAACTGTGGCTGTCTCTAGGGCTGGAGAAAGCAGCTGCTTAAACAGCCGCATTGTAGAGGTCAGAAAAATGAAAACTGCCTTGTTGAAGCCGTCCAGGGAATTACAGTAAGCAAAATGTGATCATCAGACTTGGAACCCAACCAGGACATGAGCAACATCTCCTACATTTAACCGGTTCTCGTTTTTGAGTGCTGAAACTTTTCAAAATCATTTAACTTACATGATTAAGAAAAAAAGGAATTCATGTTACAAAAATATGGATTATTAAAGAAATTTTCAAGAATTCTACTTTCTGAGTGAACCCTAGATTAAAAATGATGGTACCGCTTTCCACAATTTTCCTAATGGTGTGATATTTTTAGCTTAAGTAATCATTCATACATGTACGTAGCATTTTATACTTGTAAATTTTCATACCCTCTTAGAAAATAAGATTTTCACAACTGTATAGGGTGGATTAGAGCAAGTGTCATTGATTTAGACAGGGAAAGTGAGGCATATGGTGACCAATGGCCAACCAGAAGTTTCATAGTTACCTGACAGTAAAACAGGCACTAGAATATGGAATCCTTATCCTCTAGAAACTAGTCTGAATGAAGCTCTGTTCACTGAACAAAGAGCTGGAGCTCATTTGTCTGAGCCAACACTTCTGGGGCTGACAGGAGGTTGGGTGATATCCAAGTGGACTGACTGAATGTAGAATATACTGGAGTGGGGAGATGAGCCAAGGGGGAGAGATGTCCTTTGCTGGACATCAGTCTCTAGATACAGTAAACTGCCAGGAAACAATGACAGGCTGTTGAAAACCAAGGAAGTAAGCTGTGCAACAAACTGAAGGGACCAAGCAGGAAAGAAGCCAGAGGATGTGGTCAGGGTTGGAAATGTGACAGCCAGAGGTGAGGCATGAACAGCTCAAGAGATCAGTCTGGAGCAAATTGTACTGACTATGTCCACTCTGAGGCATGCTTCCTATAAACAGCTCTCAGCACTTAGAAGGACTGGGAAAGTTCTTAAAGGGATTGGACAGTGCTAGAGGACTTGGCCCAAAATGCCAGAGACTATATTTCTGTCACCAAAGATACCCTTTCTAGCAGCCAAACCAACAAGAACGATATGCATCTCCATCTATGGAGTGTGATGGACAACGTTAAGATTCTATTGCTAACCTTCTATCTCAAGCCAAAACTTCATTTCTGGAACAATGACTTCAATTTAATAAATGGAATGGATGTTGGCAACATTTAAACTGGTAAACTGTTGGATTCCAGTGGGTTTTTAAAGGTGTTTATCACAGCAAATTACGTATCAGCCACTAATACAAAGCTGGATTTAAAATTTTTATTCACTAACAGATTTCTCCTACTGCCATAAAAACCATAGAGCTATTCTGCTTTTAAAATAGAGCACAAATGATCAAAAGTCATATGCAAAGGGGCCGGGGAAATAACATTATAAACTACAAAGAGAGGTTTTAAATCTGCCTCCCCACTTCCAGAACTTCTACTAGAAATCCTGGCTGCTCCTCCCCGACCCGTCATGCAAGACCAGGGCTCAGTATCAATAAGACTGCTGTGCAAGTGACACAGCCATCATTTCTGTTTAGTCTCCACAGGCCTCATGGATGTGGTGCTGCATTTACTTATCTCAGTAGGCAGCATGGCCTCACCAAGAGTGGTTGTGTTTCAAACTTAGTAAGAACAAGGTGCCAGGGGTTTTGTTGTTGTTGCATGGTTCCACAACACCTTATTTCAACTCTCTGCTGAGCTGGCAAAAGCACTAAATCAACCCAGCTCTGCTTACCCTTCAGCTGTTCCAGTAGCAGGACGACTTTGCAACATTCACTGGCAATGTGACACACGAGTAACACAGATTTGTCTAGTCATCACACCCTTTGAACGTCTCCTTGGTCCTTCTCTGTCCTTGTCTCTCCCAGCTGCAATTTTCACAAATTTCCTTACTAAATATTTCCTGTGATATTTTCAACTGAAGGACGTAAGGACTGAACTTTATCTTGAGCCCGCAGAAATGTGTGTAATCTTTATGCTACATGTAGATCCTAAGAGAAAGACCTGTCAGGTGGTACTTGGGCCTCCTACAGTCGACTGTTCAAGTGCTGAGCATGAGGAGAGATGACTGTCTCCATTCCCTTTGAAAGAACCCAGTTGATTTAAGGATGGTTGGGATCTTCCTGGAGAAAGCAAGGATACCTGTCATCTGATGGATACGTTGGAATAGACCTGCCCCTGTGCAGGCTGTCAGCCTTGCCACTAATTAGAGGGGAGAAAGTATATTTAGGAAGAGAAAATGGAACAAATTGACTAGAAAAGAAGAAGTGACGCAGAAGTACAATGTTCAACATGCAGCTTTTCTTGGTGGCTGAAGGTGCTCCTTTCCTATAACAGGAAGGAATCATTCCTACACAGGGGTGCATACCTATACTTCACAGGGTGTTTGTTTGTCTGACAGTTATACTGTCATAATTTTAGATAGTTAAACCTCTGCTCCAGGGTTTATAAAAGATCAGAGCACTTGTCACTCTTGGTGCAGGTAGAGTGAGATAGAGTGGCTGAGCAGTTCATTTTTCTTTATAATTACACTCCATTAACCTTCCACATGAGAGCTCCCCTGTGCTTTCATACCAGCAGCACCAACTGGCTGCATTTGATAAGGCTCTACAGAGGCTGCAAGACCAGCACGCGCAACAAAAGGAACACTTTAATACTGCAGACTTAAGCAGAAGCTCAACACAGCCCCACAGCCCCTTTACTTACTGGCACACGTCCTCAACTCAATTATACATGTATGGACAAAAACAAACAAAAATTTAAAGCCTGCAATGAGCAAACAGATGATGGGAACTTACTTAACCCAGAAGTTGATCTGAAAATCTTCTGATAATCTTTACAGTACTAAGACCCCAAATTTATTATTATTTTTCTAACCTTTGATAATGTGGTATCCTGTAAGAAATGTACTCAGGATACTAAAACTTACAGGGTGACACAATACGGGGTGATCTATATTACAATTAGATCACACTGGTTTCTACAAGCTGCATGGTGTAAAAGTAATTTACATGCTAAAGTATTTCTCCTTACCCATCTCTCAGTAACTCATTTTAAAAAATGGTTAAGAACTAGCACTGAGTCTATTTCTACCCTTCTTGACAGTGGCCACATAAATGACTTCCTTTATGAGAGAGAAAGAGACCTATTCCATTAATAATGCATTCTCCTGGAGTTTTTAATGTAGCACCCAGAACGCTTTCCATATGCCCAAGAGTAGATTAGTACTTTTTTCTGCCCTGAGCAAAGACTAGGTTTTACATGCTTGAGCAGATAAAACGAAAGCCAATTTGGGAAGTAGGTGCTGGCACAATTAATCTTGAATAGGCTCCCAATTATTTGGGAAACAAAAGGTAGCTATATTTATACTTCTGCCTTAACTAATGGCATTCACAATCTTCACACATCTCAGAATAAGTTTTTGGTCATGCTAATTTGTGCTTCTGGGTACATCTCCTAATGGTGACCTAAGGGAAGGTCAACAGGTATCCTAACAATGATACTCACTACCACCTCACTTTCTTTGTCAAATGTATATATACTAAAGATGTTTGTCTATGAAAAATGTAACCTGACAGAGAATTAAAGCATAGGAACTCAAGCAGCACAGTATTTCCTTTATCAAATGTTATATTTAAAACACTGTTCTAGAGCTATAAAACTATAGCAAAATCTTGTTTTTGAAAATTAATGAGATGCTTAGTACTTCTGAAAGCGTTTGGCAGAGAAACGACTGTTTACATTTTGAAGATGGATGATTAGATCTGGGAATTCTATATTCTTCCTTTTTTCTATGCCTTATGTATGAAACGGAAGGATTTTTTCCATTAATATTTTTCTTTAGCTTAATACCATTACAAACTTACATTACTGTGTGTTTTTATGATACTTACCACCCAGTATCCTTTTAAAAAATGCTTTTCTTAACCCAAGTATCAGATCTGGGCTTCCAACTAAAATTTTGTAATTCTTTAAAACCCAGTATCAAAAAAAACCAAAACCAAAAACAAAACAGTATCAACGATAAAATTTTAATATTTTTTGCTACATATTACATGCTAAAGTATTTAGCATGATGATGTTGAATGACTATATGCCAAAAGATAAAACCGACCTATGCCTAAGGAAGCAGCTCCTGAAAATGTTGGGCCTTTCAATGTCCAGATCTGTGTGACAATCAGATTTCTCCTCTGCCTAATCATGCATATTTTTCATTTCCCAATGAGTAGAATTTCATTCACTAAGTACTTGTTTTTTAGTTTTAAGAGTGGCAGACAAATTAAAATTCTACTCTCTATAACCTGGTAAGAATCAGGCAAAAGCCAATCTACCTGTTCAGGATCTGTCGTTCTGACTCATTGTTGGGCCATCTGTTTATGTGTGCTGCTTGTCTCACAGTGCAAATCAACCTGCTGCTGCGCAGACCTGCCTCACGCTGCAAACTCATTCTGCAATTTCAACCTCCCTCACCAGCAATAGGTCCTCTTATCGGAATCTAAAACTACCACTTCAATCAACCAGAGTCAGACCTTATTCTACTGCTCTTGTACAAAAAAATGATACACCACAGGCCCACGTGCAAACAGGTCATCTCTGAATGCTGGGCTTGTAAGGAAGGTGGCAGCATATTTCTGCTCCTATCAAAACATTTTAGTACCATCAGTGGCAATCAGCCTGCTACTCAGGAATATACATGTACTACTGTGGTGAGAGGCTAAAAAGATTACTGAATCCCAGAAGACAAGGGCATGAACTACAAATACAAACCATTCTGGCCTTGTTTTAAAGACTGGCAACTTATTCATAGATGGGTTTCCATCTGTGTGATTAGCACAGAAATTTAAAGCAGGATTAGAAAAGGTTCTCGGGACATCCTTTGAAATTTGCTTGCTGTTTTGCATGTACTTTGCTAATCACTCTCTCACCTTAGATTTTAAAGGATACTAGGCCATGAATAGGATGGAGAGCAGAATAAGGTTTGAAGACAATACTTATTGAACATACCTAGAGAGTATATAGTGTTGTATTAACTGTTGGGGTTATAACATAAAAAGTTAATTTCTTTAAGAGGTGTATATAGCTATTTCAGGAAATAGAAGATGCATATGCAAAAGAACTGTAGTATTTCCTGTGGAGTATTAATAAACAAAATTATTGTAAGATTTTTAAAAAATATGTAAACAGACAGCAAGTAAGCAATAGAGAAAGTGGAGCCACATATAGAATATAAGATCAACCCTGGGAGAGTGCACATTTTGAGCAATGCTACATCCAAGGAAATTTTGGGGGGAGAAAACAATTAAAGATAAGCTATCAATAATCATTTTAAATTATTACTTTGGAGAAATGGAATAAGGCAAATTTAGATGTCAGTGACTGATTATAGGTCCCTTAATTCAAATAAATATGTACCCAATGAAAGACATATATATACTTCCAGTGGGGTTTATTTTTTACATTTAAGAAGACTGTTCTTTGAGAACCGAATGCAGAATTAACCTATCTTGCTTCTAACACATATACTTAAAAAAAATGCAGATCTATTTTTAGAAAGGAAATTTTAAAATCTGTAGAGGACGCAAAAAAATATATACTTTAAAAGGAGCTGAACAGCTTCTAGGTTGGTGTTTAGAGGAGGAAGAATTGTGCAGAAATATACCTAAAAACACAGGTCAGAGAAATGCAAATATTATGCTGTTATTAACAACCAACACAGAAGGATGAAAGAAAGACTGATAGCTATATGAGAACTTCTTTCTCTTAGTGGGTGAGAAATTGATCACACTGCATTTTGTTGTTCAAGGCCCTACTTTTTCCTCTGTACACAAACATCTTAACTTTTCTCCTGAGGATGAGTCATAGTCGTGGTGAATAGAAATGCTTGTCCTGTTCCTCTGTGCAAAGGCAGTCACAACCTTCTGCAAGGCTGGTGGCAATATGACATTTACTAAACCAGCAACATCCCTAGTCTTTTTTTTTTTTAAGATTTTATTTATTTATTCATGAGAGACAGAGACATAGACACGGGAAGAGACAGAGACAGAGAGACGTGGGATTCAATCTCAGGACTCTGGGATCACGTCCTGAGCTAAAAGCAGGCGTTCAACCACTGAACCACCCAGGCATCCTGTCTTTTTTTTTTTTTTTTTTTTAACAGATACTGATAAATAGAAATAACGATCAAGGGAAGATTCTAATGTTTAAACTGACTGGAGGGTTGAGGCCAGCATGTTAACCCTTTCAACTGCTTGATACTTGCAAAAAAAAAACCAAAACCAAAAAAACAAACAGCACCATCAAGTCATGAGCAAAGACAGCATACTTTAAAGAAGAAAGCAACATGTTTAGCGAGAAGAAACTGCTACCTCATTTTCCACACTTTGCTATGAAAACAAATTATTCACTTCTACACTACATGCCAAGGAATATAGTTTTACTTGAGAACTGCATTCTCTTACCTTATCAGATAGGACAGCAGTGAAACCCTACCCTTTGCTTTTACTCTACTAGGAGTTGCTGGGTCTCTCATCAATATATGAGAATACTCATAACAATTCTTTCTTTAAAAGATTTTATTTATTTTAGAGATAGTGGAGAGAGAGAGAGAGAGAATGAATAAAGAAGGGCAGACGAAAAGGGACAAGCAGACTCTGCGCTGAGCACCGAGCCTGACATGGGGTTTGGTCCCACAACCCTGAGATCATGACCTGAGGCTGAAATCAAGGGTCGGACGCTCAACCGAGTGAGCCCCCCTGGTGCCCCAAGAGCACTCATAACACTTCTTTTTTTTAAAGTTTTTATTTATTTATTCATGAGAGACACAGAGAGAGGCAGAGACATAGGCAGAGGGAGAAGCAGGCTCCATGCAGGGAGCCCGACATGGGACTCGACCCCGGGTCTCCAGGATCAGGCCCTGGGCTAAAGGCGGCACTAAACCACTGAGCCACCAGGGCTGCCCCACTCATAACACTTCTGAGTTCACTGCTAAAAATGACCAAGTTGAGATGTGGGGCTAAAGTGATGAAAGTACATAATTACCAGAAACTAAGCAAACAGTCTAATTATAGATGTTAAAGATTTTAATATTTTCCTTTTGAAAACTAGTAGACTTAAAACTGACCAAAAACTTATCAAGTGCAACTATCTAATCATTTTAATCCAATCTTTCTGAAACAATCCTACTAGGATATACATTTGTATGTCAGTTTTTCATTATTTGTTTCACAAAGGTCACTATTTGTGTCATTTCCTAAATTCAAAACCTATGTTAAAATAAGAATTTGACACTCTAAATTCTGAGTAATGCCACGCCAACAGTTCGACATATTTTTAGCCGTCAAACCCAGATATTTTGCTAACACAACTGAAATCACATACCAGAACTTATTAATACAGCTGTTTAGGAGCAGAAACATCACAGAAGTCATGTACTGCTCTGATAGAAAACCTGAAGGGAATGTAGAGGTTGAAAACCCATCAAAGGCAAGGATTCTGGGACTACCCAGGTGGTAGAAATGGGCTCTATGATCAGGTCCAATGACAGGCCCTTAGATTTGCCATTTCATCAAATTTCTACTCTAATAAATTATTGCCATGTACTTTACCAATGTGCCTGTAAGTTCTAATGAGAGAAAACCACATTTGCCTGACCTGAGAAATAAATAACAAGACTAATAATGAAAGCCACAGTTGTGGTGACTAATCCATGCTTCTGCCACGTGTCCCACAGCTTCAACAGACCAGCTAATAACACAGGGAAGAAAACAAAAACACTGCTAGCCAACACCACATTTTTGTGTAAGAAAAGAGCAGGAAGAGGATTAACTGCATTCTTTCCCCCCCTGATGCTTACATTTTAAAAATTCCATTAGTATCTTGCCAGGTTTTCAAGAGAAAAGCTGCGCATCAGAGTTAACTGGTACGATAGGCCATGGGAGAATAAAACCAATAAGAAACCTTTCTATTCTGCACTTCACAGGGCTGTCACTCGTACTAGAAAAACGTCACTTTGAAGCCCTGTTTGCATTCCATTTTTAACTAGAGGGAAGAGGATGGAGGTCTTTGGTTTCTATGACAACCCAGATGGGCCATAATACACGATACTTACAAATGTTCAATTGCAGGGATGCCAAATCAAATTAAGGCAGAGTTAGCACTACTTCATAAAAACTAGATGGGGGAGAAAACAAAATACTTATGGCAAAATTATGCCATTTCTAGAAGTGGTTCTGAAAGATTTCATGAGCAAATATAAAGAAAAGAGTGACTATTTTTAGTAAAAACAAATAAAACAGTAAAACTAATATATAAAAATAAAGCTCCAATTTACATGAGTAAATGTTTTCATTAAATTTGACTACTGGAAAATTACTACCTCACTTAATGTTAAAAAAATCCTTCTCAAATAACATGAATTTCATTAGTGATTTAAATCATTACAATCTGGCACACTGGCTGGGTTTTAATGGTGAGTTGAGCTCCTTTGAGCGACTTTTTCCTTTGCTCCATCCTCAAGATTCATTTCTATATTTGGCTTTTATAACTAGAGTGCTTAGTCCTCAAAATAATTGTGAAATGGCTAATGTTTCAGAAAGGAACTAATTTGTAATTTGTACTTACTACAACTTGTGAAATTTATTAACTTTCCAATGGAATGCAAGAGTAAGCTACCATATCTCTTACCATTTATAAATTATGATTTATTTGAGAACAATCCCCAGCAAACACTCCTGGCTATTAAAGCACTATTTTGAAAAAATGTACTCTACATCTTAGAGGAAAAATAAAATGTTTCATTATTCAAACCTTACAAAAGAATTGATTTAGATCATGGATCTTACTACTGGGGAGAGGGGTATTTTAAGGTTATAATGAAGAACTATGGAGCCTACACCCCAAAATGCCATATGTGCATGAGCACATACATACGTTTTGCAAATACTTCAAGGAGTTTACAGCCCTCCCTTGAATGCCCTCAGCAGAGTTCCTATTTCACATCGTGTTCAGGTCTCTTCTTCCCCAAAAGTCAAATTTCCATACTTATAAACATGGAAGTCCCCCCAACAAAACTCCTTAATACTCTTGACATTAAGTAGATTGATAGTATCTTTTGATTTAAAACACAGGTCAAGGGGATCCCTGGGTGGCGCAGCGGTTTAGCGCCTGCCTTTGGCCCAGGGCGTGATCCTGGAGACCCGGGATCCCGGTGCATGGAGCCTGCTTCTCCCTCTGCCTGTGTCTCTGCCTCTCTCTCTCTCTGTGACTATCATAAAAAAATTAAAATAAAATAAAACACAGGTCAAGTTAAATTCATTAAAATGAATTAGTTTAATAAATATGTATCTGCTGCAGAAATTTTACTAAAACTTGGATACTATGAGTTTCAACTCTTGGATTTGCACAATCAGGTAAGTTTGTTCCTGTGACTTTTTCTTCTTCCCCCAAATGGCATAAACCCAATTAAAGTTATTTTGAAAGATTCTGAGATAGGAGAAGGTTGTAAAAACGGCCAGAATAATTTCCTTGGTCGAATGTTTTTATAACTCAGATGTTTTTTTGTTTTGAAAAGAAAATCTGTATATAAAGAATTCCATTTAAACAAGAATAGCCCAGAACGCACGGTACCTCCGCGGTACCTCCGCCATCATACAATGAAAAAGCTTGCACTAAAAGCAAAAAAATTTACAAACCAGGATGCTGGTTTTCCTTTCACCCCATCTATGTGACTCCAGTCTTCTTCACTCAGCCTCTTTTCAGTATTAGTTTCCTCAGTTACAAAATGAGGATAATATACCTCTCTGCCCCTGACTGTGCTCAAAGAAAAAGGAGAAAATCTTTCATAAAATTAGAGTGATAAAATATTCAGTATTCCTAGTCCTGATAATGACACTAAATAATAAACTGAGGGTCTGAAGATGCTGACGAACTTGATTTTTAAAACACCATAAAGCTGCCCTGCTGCCCTTATTATAATGACATGTTCACGAAGGGCAGAGTGAGGAAAGGCTGCAATTCTCACTAGGATGATGACTAGTACTTATAGAAGATTAAAAATAAGAATGATATATTATGTAGAACAGAAGCAAAGATGGAAGCACAAGCATGGCTCAGCACACTACGGAGTACATGGTTTTCAATTTGAGAGGTACTGGTGAGGGCTGGCATGCAGGCCCACACAAGCCCCTTTAAAAGCTTCATTAGACTCTGGATATTTGCCCTTCATCAATTGCTTCCTATGCCAGGATTTCCTTTTTGAGTGTTGCAACCTAATATTCCTCACCCAGGCAACCACAAGCCTGTTTTGGAAAGGTTCCCTATTTCAGAAGCCTCAGTGCTATTTCCATTTGGAAATACATCTTTATGAAAATATGTATCATCCCCAGAACTAAAATGCTTAGATATATTAAGTTTCAGCTGTAAGTGGTATTTTTAGAAAAGTGGTAATTTCAGAATCTCTGCTTCAAAATTACAGAGTTGGTTTCTTTTTTTAATGGAGTCACAAAGTAGAAAATTAAAAAGACCTACCAATGATTAAAGTTCTCCCCTCCCTTTTTCTTACCGTTTCACTTAAATTTTAAAAAATTTATCTTCCTTACATTCTTAATATCACCAAATGACTTATATGGTAAGAAATTTCATCAGATTTTATCTTCATAAAAATCAAATACCTCAATGCAAAAGAAATCTTAACAACAGTCAATGTTCTCAGTCTGACTTTGTAGATGGTGCTGCTGTACAACAGACTGATTCAAGCTGAGGTGTCTCGGACACAGCAAAAAAAACCTCTATTTTTGACTTAAGAAAAAAGGATTTCACTTTTAATAGGCAAGAAAAAAGAAATTAATTTAGTGCCATTTGTCAACTGTACCTCAATAAACAGAAAAAAGAAAAGAGATATTGGGGGTGAGGGACAGAGGAGAAAGAAATCCTTGTTACAAGATTATATTAAAAGCTACTTAAAACACGTAAGTGATGACATTTCATAAACTAAAATATTTGATCCATGGCTACAAGAGAAATCTTAGATCATTTTCTTCAACACAACAGTTTTAAAGAATTGTGCTCATTTGACCTCTTATCCAACAGAAGCTCATTTTCCTTCATATTGGTTTGCAGGACACAGAAGTATTTATTTTGTTAGAGTACTTAAGTTCTACTGTGGATGAGTGCTATATCCTGCCAGGATTGGAGAGCATTCCATTAAACTCCTCAAGACTATGGGACTTCTCACTCAGAGATGTTTGTAAAACAGAATTAATGTCTCCTAAAAAAGACCTCTCCCTCTCTTTCACTATTCTCATACACCTGCATACACTCAAAATTTCTTCTTTTTACGTCTACTTCCAAAAAGAAACACAGGCAAGTAGATGAACTAAAGTGCTATGCAACAATGCCTACTTTGCCCCTTTACAACAGGATATCTCTGTCATCAGAAACTTCTCTGAATATGGAAAATGAGATTATGCAGCTAAATTTTAATACATGTGTGTATGACCTGCCTAAGTACAAATATGTGCATAAGGTATGATTAGAAAGAAATGAGCTTATTTTCGTAAGTCACAAAAAGTTATGTCTTGTTTATACTACATTCCTAAGATAACTTTAAGCTGTTGCTATTTTTTGGTTTAAGCTTTCTCAGATCCTAAAAAAAAAAAAGCAAATTCCTCACTTGAGATATGTATTTTTTAAATATTTATTTATTCATGAAAGACACACAGAGAGAGAAAGAGAGAGGTGCAGAGACACAGGCAGAGAGAAAAGCAGGCTCCACGCGGGGAACCGGACGCAGGACTCGATCCCTGGTCTCCAGGATCATGCCCCAGACCAAAGGGGGCACTAAACCTGAACCACCCAGGCTGCCTTCATTTGAGATATTAATTTGATTAATGGGCACCAAATATTCAGACTTCCCCGTTCTGACTTATAAAACTGGTCATTCTGTCTGTACTGGCAAAAGACCTTGATTGTTCTTGGCTTTTTATTACTACTAGTGAATGAAACTATCGGCAATCTTTTTAACTAAGAAATGTGAACTGTCTCACACTGCAATAGTTAAATAAACATTAAGGGAACCATCAGCACCAACCACTTACTCCCCATGGGCAATGAATAAAATAATAATATTTGTAGCACAATTAAGCCTCTATGGCTCAAGATAGATCATCCCATCAATTTTCAAACAATTTTACTCTAGCTGTATGAATCTGATCATAAAGAAAAAAAATCACTTCTAATGAAATGTGGAACGACTTTTTTGCATGTGAAATATATTCATCATTTCTTTAAAAAATTTCACTTCAGAACTCTTAAGAAATAAAACATAAAACAGCTTAATAATTTAGAGCCTACAAATGACTGCAGTAGAGCACAATTTTTAAACGTTGAAAATGGACTAATATATAGCATAAAAAGGTCTTTATAGATAATAAATAATTCAAGTTCAGACAAGAAAGAATTAAAGAATTGGGATGTTCATTTTATTTTACATTTATGACTAAAAAACCAGAATGACCTACAATGGATCATTGTTGATCCTTTTCCTATAAATAAGAACCAAATGATTTTAAAATTAAATGTTTAAACTCTGAGCTTTAAGAAGCAGCTGCTTCCCATTTGCAGTTTTCCAACACTGATGCCCAAATAAGAAGTATGATAACAGGGTAATAAACTATGAGAGAATAGTAAGTTCATAATCTTTCAGCAGGATATATACAATTAGGGCAAAAGCTAAGTCAAAGCTAGAATTAACAAGCACCTAATAAAATACTGTAGATTACAGTTTTTTAGTTTGAATAAATCTGCCCTTAGCCTTCTGTTCTTCCTGATATATGCAAATTACCTCAACAAATCAATCTATATAAATAGCAAGGAGTCTAAGAACGTACCCCTAACACTAAACCTCTAAAGATACTCATGATCAGTTCAACCAGAGGCAACTGTCTGCCTGTTAAGAGGATGGAGTTATCACTTAATGAATTAACGCCATCTAGTGGGATCAGTGAGATTTCAACTGAATCTAGTTGACTACAGGTTACTATAATCTATTCAATTGCTCAAATACCTTGTTTTAAAATATACAGTTGTATTAATAAGTGTACTATCTTGAATGCCCATTATAAGAGGTTGTGGTAAACTTGTCTACAATAAAAAATGACACAAAAATATTTTAAGATGAGCGATCCTCACTTAGAAGGGAATAATATTTCTATTCTTTCCTTCAAAGACATAAAATATTAATCAATGTGAACTAATAATTTATTTTCAGATCTCAGAAAAAAGCAAATTCAAAACAACATCCAGTCAATAACAATTTTTAAAAAATAATACCTATTATTTATTTATTTAAAGTTATTTAAAGTTTTAATCTTTAAAGCTATCTTGCAATGATCTACAGATGATTTTCTGTTACAAAAACACTTACATATGGAGTAACTAATCAAGAGTGATTTCTCTCCTTATTACTATGTAATGTGAATGTCTTATCTATCAAGAACATGTCAAGTAACATGATGAGATTCTAAGAGATGAAGGGACCTGGGCTTTCAAGGAGCCCAGGCAGAGCTCTGAATTCAGGAATTGGTGGCACCTTGCAGAAGATACTTACAACTACTTTTTACCATAGTTTACTGTAAATTTTCTTCACATTAAAAATAAACCACTAACATATTAAATCCATCATAATTTTGATTTAGTTACATAATTTAAACCAAAAATTGATGAGGAAAAAATGTGTACCCTTCCCGTAACCTAACAATGGAAATAATCTTTAATTTTCACAAATGTGACTTATTTTTATTATTTGCAAATCTCAGCATAATGGGTTTCTCCACTTTGTTCCTCAGTGGAACACCAGACTCTCTCATAAGGTACAGGTCCTAGCACAGTGATCAGTGTTACTATGTTATTTACCTGCCTAATAGCATATCTGCTTCTACTACTTCTTTTGCACTTAGAATTATCATCCTCTAGGTAAGAGCATACAGGAACTTCCAGTAAAATGTGTTCATTGTTCATCTACTCATTGGTAGGTAGGAATTAACATAAAGTGAAGTTCAGAAAAGTAGCCTGCAAAGTATTCCATCTTCAAAGTGAAAATGTTAATTTTTTAAAGATTTTGGCATCTTCCCTTGCATTGTGTATTTGTTTACACATCTCCTCCTTATACTCTACCATGCCAATATTAGACTAATAATACATAATAATGCTTAGATGATAATCCAATCAAATTTAGCAGGATTTGTGGGATCTTCAAGGACATGGAAATTCTCCTTTGTATGTATGTGTCTGTGCATGCATGTGTAGCCTTAGTAAAGAAAGTATAGAGGAGAATTCCATATTGTAAAGTATGCCTGGGTCACTATGAATCTTATTTTTATAGCCTGTGTTCTGAAAAGATTAGCTAAATTTAATCTAAACTCCTCTCTTTCTTTCCTGATGGAGTCAGGAATTGGGTGATATATCCTATCTTGACCAAGATTTGCTTCACTAGAAAAATGTCAATGGCCTAAAAGATACTCCATGGGTCAAAAGGTAGAAGATGGGGAAAGATCTTCCCTTGACTGGCTAGGTTGACTGTCAAATCTACCTGTGTATCTAGTAAAGGAAAAGAAACAGTAAGATATGATGAAATGGGGCTGGGTTTGGAGTATGAAAACCTTATGCTACTGGACAAGTTACACCTCTCTGAGTTCCAGGATACCTATTTGTAAAAGGAAACTATGAATAGTAACAATAATAACATAGTGTTTATTTCTCTTACATAAATATATAAACAAGAGTGAATTTTAAGTGAATAAATGTGAATGCAAAGTGGAAAATGCTACTTTCAGCCTAATAATCTTATCTACCTTATCCACTCTCATGCCATCACTGATTTGACTAATATTTTCCCTCCATCTTAATTAGATCCTTCAATAAGATCCATCTCTTCCCAGCTCAATGAACTTAACAAACTGGCTCCCATTCTGAAGCTTTTGTTGATGATGGTTCCTGGGCCTGAAGTACCCTTCTCTTTCACTCCTCTGTCTCTGTTTATTCCGTTGAGGGTTCTAATTAGTCCCACCTCCTTCATAAAACTTTCCTTCACTTTACCTGCCTAGAATGATCTGTGGAACCAAATGTCTGAATATGAATCTGATAATTTAACATCTAAGCATTTAACAGTAAAAGGAGCTGAAACATTTATAGAGTGCTTACTAGCAGGCACAGTTCTATGCACATTAGCTATGTATTATATAATTTAATCTGCAAAGCTATTCTTGTAAGATAGTACTGTTAGTATATCATTTTACAGATGGAATAACTGAAGCACAGAAAAGTTAAGTAACTTTCTCAGGTTCCAAAGGTAGTAAGTGGCAGAGCCAGAAAGCAGTATTCTAACTCCATGCAGTCTGGTTCCAGAGCCCAGGCTTTTTTTTTAAAGAGATTTTTAAATTTTTATTTATTCATGAGAGACACACAGAAAGAGGCAGAGACATAGGCAGAGGGAGAAGCAGGATCCCTGCAGGGAACCTGATGCAGGACTCGATCCCAGGACCCCTGGATCACGACCTGAGTCAAAAGCAGATGCTCAACCACTGAGCCACCCAGGTGCCCCCAGAGGCCATGCTCTTATCCACCATACAGTAAGGATTCTCCTTATTAAATGTTTTAAATGCATGTGTTTGTCTTTTGACCCAGAATGTGTGACCCCTGATGATAAGCGTATTTCATATAGTGTAACTCTTCTACCACCTTGCATTTTTCTGGGCTATACAATTAGCTACTCAGGGTTTCTTTGAAAGTAGAGATGGACCATCAGTCACTATAATCTGGGGAAAGAAGTTCAATTTTACAATGAGTCATTTTAGACTTCAGCATTCTCACTAAATAAATATCCTAATTTGGTCAGCTTTCAATAAGAGATCATTCCTACTTCTAGTCCAGAAACAAAAAATCTGGAGATGTATGAGGAACATTCATTTAGTCACTTAACAATAAATTACTTACTAAAATGGAAAAAATTACATCTGATTTGAGAGTTAGTTCCAGGAATAAGAATAACCTTTTAAAACAAAAACTAATGCTTTCTTGAGATTTATACCCATATCCATAAAGCAGACTCTTGAGTATTTGTAAGGAAAATTAATAATGGAGATTTAATAATTCAGCGATTAAGTCATCTGGGAACAGGTATAGTACCAGTCCCAGATATACAGCTATTTAAAAAATGTCAGCATCCTGTAAATATAACTGACATTACAGTTTACAAAACCTTTTCTTTTACTCTTTTTTTCTTTTTCTTTTTTTTTTTTTTATGATAGTCACACACAGAGAGAGAGAGAGAGAGAGAGAGGCAGAGACATAGGCAGAGGGAGAAGCAGGCTCCATGCACCGGGAGCCCGACGTGGGATTCGATCCTGGTCTCCAGGATCGCGCCCTGGGCCAAAGGCAGGCGCCAAACCGCTGCGCCACCCAGGGATCCCCAAAACCTTTTCTTTTAAATACATGTTATTTGTACCTCACAAAAATCCTGGGAAGCTACTTATTTTAAAGAATACTAAAGTGAAGCTCAAGGAGATTTAATGATTTGTCCAAAATTACACTGCTATATGACAGAAACAGGACTCAAATCTTTGTTTTCTGACTCTAATATCTACATTATTTTCTGCTTTACAACAGTGCTGGGAATAGTGGGGTAGATAACTCAAAATTAAATTATATTTGACTTTGGAGTATTTTTGGGGGGGGGGTCTCATCTTTCGGTAATTTATAATACTGCAAGTCAGCAATAATCGTAAAACAAAAATAAAAATACTCTTGGCACTGGAAGAACAAATAGCAGATTTCTTAAGCCAGCGTGCAAAGCCTTGGCCCATGGAATTAGAGAACAAGAAATCAAAATAAATGTATGTTTGTATCTCTCTCTTCCCTTCATCTTGGAAGTTTACCATCTCCCTCCCTTAACTAGCTTCCCACCCTAACCCAGGGCAGGGTGGGGGGTGGTTTATAACGATTAGTTGATTTGTAAGGCTGACCTGCTAGCTGCTGGAGCAGTGAAAGTAACCAGACAGTGCCCAGTATCTCTCTCTTCACTGGCTCCTTCCCCTCCAACTATAAATAAGCATGTTCAAGTCTTTTCTGTATAAAAAAACTCTCTCTCTCTCTGATGTTCATTCTCCTTCTCTTTCGTGAGAGGTGAAAATGAAGTGTGCAATAAGTAGAGCACCTAAAAAAATGGGTATCCACTAAATTATTGTTCTCTTTCCCCCTCATTGCTAAATTTTTGTTTTTTAAATATTAATTTCATTAGGAAAGCATGTGATAGCTGTATTAGATTATATAATCACTTAATTTGAAAACCATGTGGCCTGAAGAAATCAATTAAAATATGGATCTTTTCATTCATTTAACAAATATTTAAGCAACTTCACTAAATTTCTTAACGGAGTTACTGGGTGCTTTGAACTTCCCACTGGACTTGGAGCTCCTTGAGGACAAGAATGGACTGTTTTAACTGGTAACTTCACTTTTCAGCCTAGCTAGTGATAGGGTGTTCAAGACACATTCAATGAACCCATTGTTGAAATAAGAAGACTGGAGATTTCTAAGATATCTTCTGGCTCTTAAAGTCTAGTATTTCATGACATCTCTCACTTGGTACTAAACATTGCTTTTCATTTCTAAATTCATGAAAGAGTTTTGGCTGAGAGCCTCTTTCTTTTCTGACTTCTGCAGAATAAAGATGTTATTTCAGGCAATGTCTTTAGCTAACAAAATTTCCCCAAAGCAAAAAATGTGGATGTCCATGAGTTTGGCAGAGGGGAGTTTTAGAGCAGTTTTAGAGCAGTTTTATTTACTGACTTCAAAAATAAAGGAATTACTATTAATTCTTGCCTTCTTTTAATTTTAAAGCAACCCATCAAAACAGGAAGACCAAAAGCTTCTCTAGTATAACATTAATTTTTTAAAAGATTTATTTATTAATTTATTCATTTGAGAGAGAGAGAGAGAGAGCGCGCATGCACACACACACACACACACACACACACACACACACGTGCCCATGTGAGCATGTGCACACAAGCAGGGGGAAGGGCAGAGTGAGAAGGAGAATCCTAAACCAACTCCACGCCCAGCACAGAGCCCCAGGTGGGGCTTGATCCCAGCACCCTAAGATCATGACCTGAGCCTAAATCAAGAGTCAGACACTTAACCGACTGAGCCACCCAGGTGCCCCTAGTATAACATTAATTTTTAAACTTTATACACAAAAATTAGAAGAAAGGTGCACAGTCTAGGTCCTTCACTTTGTACGGCCTTCCAGACTATCAGCCAATCATGGCTTCAGCACTTCCTATGCATCTTGGGATCCATTGTAAACTAACTGTATTATGTTCCCTCCCTTGCATTAGACCTCCTCTTCCCTTTAACCCTGACAATCCCTAATCCTGAGCTGCTCATTACACTGGAGCCTGAGTTTATGCTGTGTTTACCTCCACCTTCTATTTACCCTTATGTGATCATCTATCAATTTCCCTCAAATGCTACTACCTCTGTCTTTCTTGACCTCTGTGCAACTATACAATGAACCATGCTCTTCCTGGAACCCTCTGCTCATCTGTCATTATTGTCTTGATTCTCTTTCCCAAGGCACTTAAAGCTCTTTTAAATTTAGATCTTCTTATATTCAGATGCTTTTTAAGTTCCTAGCCCAGGTCCCCTTCCTTCCTTCTCTATACTTATTCACTGGGTAACTACAGTCCATCTCAATGCTGCAATTATCTCCATGAACAATGGAAGACCACATGGAAAGAATTCTGGCCTGTATGACTAGCTGGCTTCAGGCAAATTAATTAACTTCAGTCTCAGTTTACTCACCTCTTAAATGGGGCTAATAGTATGTGTTTCACAGGGCTGTTGTGATAATTAAATGATATAACACTATATAAAGTACCTACCACAGTGCCTGGGACATAGTAGGAGTCAAATTTATCTCTAGCTCTGGTCTCTCTTGGAACCCTCTTCTAATTGTATGACAGACATTTCTATCTTAATGTCTCACTGACAGCGCAAGATGAAACATATCATTGTTTTCCCCCTCTTGCAGTTTCTTATCTTAATATAAACCCCCTAAGAGCTCAAGCTGGGAGTCCTAGGCATGTTCACTCCATCCTCCCCCTCAATCTTAAAAAAATTTTTTTAAAATTTTATTTATTTATGATAGGCACACAGTGAGAGAGAGAGAAGCAGAGACACAGGCAGAGGGAGAAGCAGGCTCCATGCACCGGGAGCCCGACGTGGGATTCGATCCCGGGTCTCCAGGATCGCGCCCTGGGCCAAAGGCAGGCGCTAAACCGCTGCGCCACCCAGGGATCCCAATCCTCCCCCTCAATCTTTACATCTCATTAGTTCTTGCACAGTTTTGTACTTCTGTCCCACTACTGTAATTCAGGCCTCTTACCAGGACAATTTATAACATCTTCCTAATCGGTATCTGTCCCATCTAAAAGCAGATAGATCCCTTTGCTGATAGAACAGTCTTTCTCAAAAAGGAGATCTCACCATGTCATTTCTCTGCTTAAAATTTCCCATGTCTTCTCCCTAGTAACTATGAAATAAAGCCTAAACTCCTAGGTGAAGCATTAAAGGCCCCTAACAATTGTATTTCATCTCCCACTATATCCATTCCTTCAACTACTCTGAACTATTCATTATTTCTGGAACCTGAAATGCTTTTTCTTGCCTCTGCACTTTTGCTTAAATTATTCCCTCCCTTCCACCCAGCACCTTCTCTACCTGTCCAAACCTTATCCATTCTTGAAGACCCAGAACAAACACCATTTTTAACACAAGCCTTTTCCTAATCCCCTACTCAGGATTACTATCTCCTTTCTCTGTATGTGCAGAACACCCTGTTTATAACTCTACGATGATATGTACCATGATCTACTTTATCCTTCAGTTTGTAGTTTAAACATCTGTCTCCTCAATGCTGTCTGTGCCTTGGGAACAAGGAAGTCTAGGTCTTACTTTTGCAGTCCATTGCTTGGAAGCTGGTAGCTCTCACAGATGTTTGCTAAACTGAACAGAGCAATTACATGATTCTATCACCTAGAATGCAGATCTAGAGCACTTAAATAACTAAACAGACACTATTCCAACCAATGATCACGAATGACTAATGGCAAATGGACATGATGTGCCCTGCTGTGATGAAGGCACAATGTATTCTAAGCAGTACTCCTACCAATAATAATAATAATAATAATAATAATAATAATAATGATTTAATCATGAAGAAACAACCAGCATACCAACTCTTCATAAATGTCAACAAATGAAACATTCCCATCTATTGCCCCCACCTCCTGCCCCCCCCAAAAAAGGCCATGAAACTGTTGTAAGTTAAATATCTAAGAGAAACAGCCATCAAATGCAATGTGTGATTCTTGATTAGATCCTGGATTAAAAGTAAAAAGGCTTTTAGACTACATAATGGTTGCCTCCTAGGGAAATGTAAATACAGAGATTAGAGCTACCCAAAAGTACAGTCCATGACCCCTGCTCATCTGTAAACTGTTATTGATATGTGGTGAGGTAATTAAGAACAAAAACTGAGAGTAAACATTTATAAATGTCTATAAAAATGTGACAAAATAACCTTGTGTCTGTTAACTCTAATAAGATACTTTGTATTATATAAACTATTTTTAAAGTTTCTTTTCTCTAGTGGATTCATTTTATCAAATTTTACAAAAGTATAAACAATGGATTGGAAATTTCTTTTTTTAAGTAGGCTCCATGCCCAATATGGGGCTTGAACTCACAACTAAGCCACCCAGGAGCCCCTGTAGCAATGTTAAATGTCCTAAGTGCAATACTGTGGCTATGTTGGAGATAAGTCCTAAAGTATTTAGAGTTGAAATATCATGTTGCCTACAAAAGTCAGCAAAAATAAAATTAAATAAACATGTAGAGAAAAAGAAACTAAAATTTCAATTCATGAAAATGTATACCTGTTGATTTTTACAGGATACATCTGCTATCTTCTCATACCTCTAGTACAATGAAAAATGAGATTTTAGCAAAACTCAGAATGAGTCAAGATATAGGAGATATCAGAGTATATACTAAAGCTAACAAGAGTGCAGACCACTACTGCTGACAGTAGTTGGACATACTCTTTTCTTGCCTGTGCGTATGGACAGAGGATATTCTGTTTACCTGCAGTGGGGAGGGGGGCCCATGAAGCTATTTGGTAAGCTAAAATTGAAGAACTCTAAATTAATAAGAAACACTTCAGGATTTTCTCTAAAACAAAACAAAACAAAACAAAAAAACTGAGAAAGAGATTATCTTTATTCACTACAATGTTTTCTTTCTAATTTCTATATTAACAAAGATTACACAAATCAAAATGCCAATGGTTTTGTCCCTCAAAACTGTTAATTATAAATATGCAGACTGACAGGAAAAACTAATCTTTTCCTTAAAATAAGGCAGGATTCAATAGAAAAGACTATCAAATAGCAAAGTACAATGCAATCGGCTGCCCAAATTGCATGTTACTATACTTTTCGTTTTCAATTTTGTGATCTCAACTGGTACAAAAAGGAAAATTCACTACTCTGGTTAGTTAAATTCATAACTCTAAGTGTAGGGATTAAAAAAATGAATCCTATGCTTCAAAAGCTCCCTTATAAGAGAATAAAAATGTACTTTTCCAGAATGCCCTATGACCTGATGGTTGGGCATCCTCAAGGTCTGGCTTCAAGTACATCACCACCTTCAGAAGAACACATACTATTACCATTTAGCCTCTGATGTACTGGGACAGTTGGGCAACCTATAGCAGAAAAGAAAGGAACCTTCCTAAAATTGAAAGAAAATTGTTCGCGGACTTCATCTCTTGTCAATTCAGAGAAAACAGCTATCCTGAAATAGCTGTCTGTGCATAATTTAATTTATGTGTCCATTCAAATGCCTTTAAAATCTCACTAACCTATTTGACTCATTTTCTTATGGAAGGGATTCCGTACAATTATAAATATGTATCACATGACTTGGCAATAGACAATTTGGCAAATATGAGTAAAATCCTGAAATGGACACCAAATTATATTTATTAGAAAAAGAAAACAGAAAACAATTGATGCTTGTAGGGAAAAAAATGATGATGCTGTACTGAGAATGACTGCAGGTAGGAGCAGATGGTAATAACCCGCTTAATGGCACTGCTTACTGCATACCATGACACGATCTCACAGATGCACATCACCAATTTCTAAAATAACATCTCAGAGCAACGCAACCCAGTGCAAGACTTTATGACAAAATCAATGTATCATCACTGTAAGCAGCAAGAACACACAAATCATGTAAGAAGCTAAAATGGTATTTAAAGACAAACTCAGTTGGTCAAAAATAAGGCAAGAAAAAGAAAGAATAAAATAAGCCCTTCTCATTCTGGAAATTTAATCTACTTGGGTATTTTGTTTTGTTTTTGTTTTTAATTTGGAGCCTTTGAAACTCGCATACTCTATTTTTGAACTTTTGTGGATGCTAACTTCTCAGTTATCGGTTTTTGCTTTATCTTCTTTGAAGAGGAAAAGAGAGATCTGCTTTTTAATGCTTTCCAGGAGACAGGAGAAAAGACTGTCAGCTTTTGAACTTGGCAGTAAAGGCACTTTTTGATGAGTTTGTGCTCGGAGTTTCAAATAAAGTCATACCAAAATTAAGCATCACATCAAATCAATCTTAATTTTTTTCATTTGAGATCTAAATTAGCCTAGAAGCTAACTTTTATTGGTAAATATGCATGCCATGCCAAAAAAGTAAGATGACCTTTATAAACTAAGTAGAATTAAACCAGGCCCACACAGCACCCATATATAGCCAATCCAGGCAAAGTCTGCCTAAAGTAGGGATCAGAGAAATTTAGTTAAAGACAGTCACACTCCTGAATAAGTTCTGGAGTTGGTATTACAAAGTATCATGCTCTTACTGATGCTATAAATTGTACTCAATCCACTTGAAACAATTTTTTTTCAAGATCTAAATGCTTTGCTTTTGAATTAACTTCTTAGGCAGTTAGACTACATTCCAGTCTTAGCAATGAAATGGAGTCCCGTAAGTCTGGATTTGACTGGCTCCTTTGTTTCTGTATTTCTACTTGAGAGTTAAACAGCAGCTATGCTCTAAAACAGATATACAACACTGAACTATAGAAGCAAGTAAACTGTGAGTTACACCTCCAAAGCAGAAAAGGACCCCGTAACCAGCAGCAGTGGGAAACCCAGCACACACTTGACTTTCGGAGTTCCTAATAATCTTAGCTCTTGTCACAGCCTCTTAAATCCTTGTCCTTCAAGGGAAGACCAGCATTCTCAATGTTTTAACTCCCTTTTTTTGGTCATCAGTTTGAAGAGATGGCTTGACATGAATAATAGGAACCCAGGCCAACTCCAAAAAGCAAAGAGACTCTAGTGAAAGCAGGTTTTCCATGACTCCATTTTATTCATCCTGGCTATTTACTACCAGTAAATAGGCAACTCTGCCCTTCAAAAATACTCTAATTGCCAATAGGATTACTTTTTCTTGGATTTGATCCCTATTCTGTAGCATCAGAGGAGTCATTTCCTAATGTCTCCTTTTGTTCCCTGTTGACATTCCCAGACATGGCATTTCATTCACACATATTGCATCTGCAGAGTAAGATCCTGTGACATGTTTGGGGACAATACTAGAATTCCCTTAAGTGGCTGCTGATATCCTGCAGCAAACCAATTTTTCATTAGAACTGCCACCAAGGAGCAGGAGAGGTGGCTCTGACATTGTTCGATTGGTCTTCATGCAGCAGCAGGAAGGAAGCACCTTGTACATATGCAGCGGGCGAGAGTCTCACGGGGCATGTGTATTACCGCCATGTCTTTTAAAGCGGGCCCTCAACACAACTGGCTCCACTTTCACTTTTTCTGTTCCCTGTGTTTCTAACACCATTTGATGATCTAGAATATAAAATAATATTCTCTTTGGTCCTATTTATCTCCACAAGTTATGAAATTTCTAATGAACATGACTCCAAGTTCCCTGTATCTTAAGCTCTTAGGACTTGCATCAAGTGTACAGACTCCAAAACTAAAGGTAACCTGCTTTGAATGCTGATGTACCAAATCCATGATAATCATAATTTAAAAAGATGATCCCTAAACTAAGCATTTCAAATACATGGAAAGAACCATTATATTTTTGCAATACCTCCACTAAAATTTTAACTATTAGCAAGCATACACCACTACCTCCATCAGTGTCAGTTAATCTGTGAATGGTATCATGCTGGGCCACACATCACAGAAGGTGCTACAGAAAATAGTCAAGAGGCAGAGACCTCTATCTTCTTTGAGCTCACATTTCAAGAATTCTTCAGGAGAGGAAAAAAAAAGAAAAAAAAAACAGCACAAGAATAGAAAATGCAGGCACCATGCTAAATGGGAATGGAAAAGACCTTCATGTGCATGTGAGGTGTGCTAGTGAAACAGACAATCAGAAGTCAATGTGCTCTTTAAAGAGACACAAATGCTGTAAAGAAGAGAAACAAATGAGAGAATGACATAAAAAGTAAAAGTTCATCATAAGCAGATGATTCTATAATGTTGCTATTGCACAACAAAACCACATTGTTAGTTTCTACTACAGTTCACACTAAAACCACATTGTTAGTTTCTACTACAGTTTACCTAGGCTGAGTGTAACAAAAATGAGAGAAAAGATGAGAAAATAAACAGAGGAGAAATTAAAAGAATTTGTAGTATTTGGTCTGGGAAAGAAAAAAGTGAGGTAGAAAGGCCCCAGTGTAAGCGTGAGCGTTGCCGGTTTCCTAGCCTTCATGGGGATGGGGATGGGGGGCAACAGAGGGGCTGATACTCAGATCCTTCCCACTCTGAACAGCGTGTGAGTCTGTCCTGCACAAGGCTATTCTGCACAGAGCCAGAGGACCTAAGCAGAAGGGATTTGGGCAACATGTCAGAAACCAGACTAACATTTGGGAAGTGCCAAAATCCATTTCCAAAAACAGGTGAGGAAATTGAAGAAAACTGTTCTCGCTCTCGCTCTCGAGGGTTAGGTCAGCATTCCCAAATGGTGTAATCAGGAACAGTGGTATCCCTTGAGGTATGAAAAGGTGTGTTCCTAGAAAGGAGTTTGCTAAATATCAAGTTAAATGCAGTTAAACAATTTCTTATAGAATTCCAGAATCTTCAATGGATAATGTGCATTAAGAATATCTGAGAGGCAGAGAGTATATAACATTTCTTAAAATTTTCTAATTACAGAATGCCTTTTGCATGGAAAATCTGTTAAACACTGTTACAACACTAATGTTCCAAGGAACAGTTTGGGAAATGCTGGTTCAGGCGCAACTGAATGTGAAAGCAAGGACAAGGTGGTGTCTGAGGATACCTTCCAATTTCATTATTATTATTATTATTTTAAAGCTGAGGTTGCCAGATGTTGACATAACCCCTCCTCCATTCTTCCTGCCCAACAGAAGAATGCCATCTCATCATGGTTGGTATGCTCAGTGAGAACTTTTTCCAGGCCCCTGCTGATAGAGCCATGTAGTAAATGGTTTGTTTGTTTGTTTGTTTGTTTGTTTTTTTATTCAGGAGAAACACACACAGAGAGAGAGAGAGGCAGAGACACAGGCAGAGGGAGAAGCAGGCTCCATGCAGGGAGCCCTACCTGCGACTCGATCCCGGGTCTCCAGGATCACGCCCTGGGCTGAAGGCAGCACTAAACTGCTGAGCCACCTGGGATACTGACTGCTTTTTTTCTCTTCCTTCCAATTTATGCCTTGATCCAGGCATAAACACTTTAAATCTACCTACCACTAAATTATCTTCTCTTGTTTTTCTAATTCTTTCACTTATTCATCTATACTATCAGAATCTTCCCTCCCTTCCTTCCTCTCTCCCTACATCCCTTTCTTCCTTTCTCCTTCTCCTTTTAATTAGTAGATCTCTTTCTCCCATTAAAGTGCTTTCCACTTATCAATAAGCAACATCACTTTTCTTCCATTAAAAAATGTTTGTCATTGTTTTTTTTTAAGAATTTATTTTTATTTATTCATGAGACACACACAGAGAGAGGCAGAGACAGGCAGAGGGAGAAGCAGGCTTCCTGCAGGGAGCTTAATGCGGGACTTGATCCCAGGACCCCAGGATCATGACCTGAGACAAAGGCAGATGCTCAACCACTGAGCCACCCAGGTGCCCTGTCATTGCTTTTCACTTAATATTAAATTTCTCTCTGATGTAACTCTCAGTTCTGATTTGCCTTTATTTTTTTACTCTCTGCTTTAATTTACGTGTATAAGACTTGGGAACTTCTCGGAGACTGAACCTGCTGCTCTGATGATTCTTTAATCTCCCTGTTCTCTACCACCATGACGCCCTATACTTTTAGGCTAGTTTATAAAGCCACCATCTCTTATTATTGAACATCCATCCTTTCCAATAAATAATCCCTCACAGGAAGCTGTTCAAGATGAGTATTAGGCTGTGCTGTTCCATTCTTGCTTTTTTATCCTGTCATTATTAGATAACACTCATCAACTATGTAGTGGTGTTATAGACATTTTATGGATATAAGCATACCTTGCCTACCCAAAAGGAGTTTTCTCTGAAAGAGAGAACACTGATGTGGGTATGCTGAAGGGGAGGAATTTTCTCTCAGGCACAAATATAAAGTTTTTTTTTTTAATTTTTATTTATTTATGATAGTCACACACACAGAGAGAGAGAGAGAGGCAGAGACACAGACAGAGGGAGAAGCAGGCTCCATGCACCGGGAGCCCGACGTGGGACTTGATCCCGGGTCTCCGATCGCGCCCTGGGCCAAAGGCAGGTGCTAAACCGCTGCACCACCCAGGGATCCCATAAAGTTTATTTTTTAAAACTTTCTCCATCTCCCAACACATTAAAGTTTGTTTTTTAAAACTTTCTCCATCTCCCAATAGAGTACAATATTATACCATAGATTAAAAATGGGAGGAGTGGGCAGCCCAGGTAGCTCAGCAGTTTAGCGCTGCCTGTAACCCGGGGCATGATCCTGGAGACCCGGGATCGAGTCCCACGTCAGGCTCCCTGCATGGAGCCTGCTTCTCTCTCTGCCTGTGTCTCTGCCTCTCTCTCTCTCTCTCTCTCTCTCTCTCTCTCGCTGTGTCTCTCATGAATAAATAAATAAAATCTTAAAAAAAAAAAAGGGAGGAGTTTTTATGGCTTATCACCACTGAGTTTTTTTCTTTGCCCAAACTTACTGTGTCCTCCTCATTCAGACATGACCAACTGGCAGGTGAACATTACAGCTGGTTTTTAGGTAAAAGTCAAATTCTTACTATTGAAATAGATATCCCCTTTATTCCTATTTTAGCACTAACTCCACACCTTCCATAACAGGTTAAGTTAGTAGTGATATCATCCTCCTGGTAAGGCAACAATAAAACTCTAACCATTTATAGTTCTGAGCTATAAAAATCCTTTTATCTGAGGAGTAATCGATTCTCTGGTATCCGAGGACATTTTGATTCAATTAATTATGTTTTTCTTATAATCTCATTTTTCTCTAAAATTTTCATTTTGACATAATTTCTGGCTTATAAAAAAGTTTAATGGCACAGAGTACCTGTATACCTTTCACCCAGACTTCTCAAATATCAACTCTACCACATTTGTTTTATATTCTCTTCTCTCTCCCTAGACACACACACACACACACACACACACACACACACACTCTTTCCCTGAGCCATTTTCAAGTAAACTGCAGGTATGATATGTTTTTACTATTGTTTTGTTAATAAGTAAGATAGATTCAAAGATAGATGTGTGATGGAGCAAGTATAGGTAATGGGTATACGACTGTTCAGATGTTCATTATAAACTTCTTTCAACTTTATGTTTGAAATCTTTTCATAATAAAATGTTAAGAAAAAAATCAGAAAATCAACATTGATACAATACTATTATCTACAGACCTTATTCAAAAGTAGATTTTGCCAAGGCACCAATAATGTTCTTTAAGCCAAAGAAAATCCCAGATGATGCCTTGTTACTTATTTAAATGTATCCTGTTTTCTCTATTTCTCTGATGCCCCATCAGAGGAAGTCAGCTTTGTGATTATTCATGATTATGTGAGCAAACTGGACTAAGGATAAATCAAAATATCAGAATATTCAAAATTCTTTTATATTTGGCTTTTAAATTGTCAGTGCTGTTGAGGTTCGATATATCTTTATAATTGTGTTTTGATGGAGTTTTAAAATTAAAATTCCATTAGAATGTTCTGAAACACCCAAGGCTCTGTGGCACGGGAAGTGTTTTTGTAGTAAAGTATGCCTCGGGGAAAACTGCCCTGGGTAGAAAATTCAGTTGCAGACAATCTATGATGTACATAGCACAAGGTGCCTGAAAGCTGACAATACGTGTACTTAAGAATGCCATCCCAACGCTTTACGATCCTTTGCAGAAACAATGTCAAGGTTATTTTTATTAATATACCTCATTTTGGCCTCTTAAAATAAAAACTGAGGAAGAGTACTGAGGAGGATTTTTCCCCGTTTCAGAATAAAAATAGGGAAAAGCTTTAGCTACCTCTTCTATACCTACTTGCCCCTCAAACAAGTTTGTGTGGTAAACTGTCTCCATATTGAATGGCTGACTGCCTTTTATAATCAGAATTAGAAAATGCAAAAAAAAAAAAAAAAAGAATCCTTTAAAGTCAAACAGTGGAATTAACATATGAGCAGAGCTCCTGTGGGCATTTAAATCCGTAATTAAAAAACCTGAGACGCGTTGGCTTGGCAATCGTTATTGTCTAACGTGCACAGATAGCCAAAAGGTAGTGAAATGCGACATTCTGTCCCACATGACTCACTCACTCAGCAGAGGCAGCCTCATGAAGAATGCTGAGAAGGCCTTACATCTTTAAATACCTAGCCCACCAAAGGTCTTTCCCCTCAGTACTGATAAATGCCCAAGAGGTCTTGGGGAGAGACTGTTGAGTATTTGGAACTCAGAAAATCTGCTTTTCGTAGCATGCTCCATTTCTATGCAGGAAAAAGGAATCCTTTTCTGAAAAATTAAAAGTCTGAGAGTAGGAACACACGCACATATGCACGCAAATCATCATTCCTATCTGATGTGTGAGAGCACAGCACACAGCACAGCAATCTAGCTACGAGCCTCCCAGATTATAAATAGGCTGCCAATCCAAGCAGCAGCTGCCTCACATCGTTCTGCTTTTTCTCTCTGATTTTATTGTATTTCAAAGATGATGCATAGATTTCTACAAGTTTTCTCTATGTTAACAGGTACAACAGACACAGGCCAAGGAAATTTGTTTTTAAGATTACTCACATCAAATGATATTCCATGCTAATCTGCCATTGTTTACCTTATTTATACATGTATAAGAGGTTTAACAGGTTTGCACTCCTGCATTTTCTGTTATAAATTAGGCCCTCAGTATTACAATTCTGTACTCAATCGCAGTCAACCAAGAAATTGCCTTTATAAAGGCAACTGAGTACCCTGCCCTTTCTAGGCTTGGAAAACAGTACTACCTACACCTGAATGCAGACGCCTGCACAGGAAACACACAAAATACAATGCAATTTGATGAAGTCCTTAATGCATACAACTCTTTCAAGAATGAAGCAAACCAATCAAGTAAATGTACTGCTTAAGATCTTTAAAATACCCAAGTGCTAAAGACATTCCCAATTCATCTTGCATCACATAAGGACTAACAGCCAAAGGTATGAGGAGACATCCTTTGTTTCCAGATGGAAAAGCTACCTTCTCAGAAATCAGTATTCAAGGGACACTTTTTCAAAAATGATTCCTATCTTATCTCTATCCTGCTTTCAGCATATAATTCACATTGGGAAGATACTTAATAAGCAAAGTGGCCAATATATTACTTTCTTGCTTGTAGTAAGTACATTAAGAAATCTTATTTGGCTACCACAGAAACGTCAATCCCTATTCATGACAGACTCTATATTATGCCAGAGGAAAGGAGCCTACACTACCATTTTATTTGTCAATAAGGAATTCAGTTCACTTCAGCCTAATAACACAAACAGGATAACGTTTACTACAGCTGCAACTATTTAATAGGCTGGTAGTTAATTCTCTAAATACCTGAGTTGAGAATATCAGGGAACAAATTTTTTGAAGGTATACATGTATAAAGGGTAGGTTGCGGGGTTTAACAAAAAAGTATTTGAGGGCAGCCCCGGTGGCTCAGAGGTTTAGCGCCTGCCTTCAGCCCAGGGCGTGATCCTGGAGACCCAGGATCGAGTCCCACGTCAGGCTCCCTGCATGGAGCCTGCTTCTCCCTCTGTCTGTGTCTCTGCCTCTCTGTGTGTGTGTGTCTGTCATGAATAAACAAATAAAATCTTAAAAAAAAAAAAAAGTATTTGAAAAAGTTCTATCTGAAAACTACACTTGTAATTATCAAGAAAACATAAACTTTCCAGTATTTGTTTGGCATCAGGATGCAAAATTATTTCTATTTTCAAGTACATGCACATACAATTGTCCCTGACCTTTTAACTGGAAAGTCTTGGTTCTTTTGGAACAATCTCACATTAATTTCTACAATACTGCACACAATGAAATATTAACAGCTGAGTGCTGAGCCTGTAGGCAATTTTTGATTTGCTAAATTACTTGAAGGTTTACAATAAAAATACATTGTTTTGGGGGCACCTGGGTGACTTAGGCATGAGACTCTGGATTTTGGCTCAGGTCATGGTCTTGCAGTTGTGGGATAGAGCCCTGTGTCAGGCTCCGTGCTGGGCTTGGGGCCTGTTTGAGATTCTATCTTTCCCTCTCTTCCTCTGCTCCTCCCCAACCCCCTATATATAATTTTCATAATTAGAATAGTAATTACATTATTTATTTTCGGTAAAAAAAATATTTTTCCCTCCTTACACTTTAAGGCTTCCTGTAATGCTAAAGTCTATATGCTAAAATACTTTATACTTTAAAAGCTTATCTTTTTAAAAGTGTTTTAAATTAGTCACTAGCTTTAAGTGTGTATTACGACACCCCTGAAGGACACACGAACATAGGATGACTGCAGACTGTTCAATGCACTTTCAATCCTAAGGGATATCCAAATTGAGCCAAAGTCCATTGTTTTTTTTTTTTTTTTTTTTTTTTTCCAAAGTCCATTGTTGATGTGACCATGGTTTATTAATCTGAACCTTATCCTTTCAAAGCAAAATGTAGCTCCTAAAGGAGTGGTGTCTGCCATGACAGACTAAACTTTAGGGAAATTAAGGCATTAACTCAAGAAGTTAACCTCTGGTCCCATAATCTTCAGCAAATTTTTTTGCACTGAGATTCTCTTTCACTGATTAATTCTACTTGATACTGAGTTTCATAAAGTCTAACATTACTTGAGTTGAATTTTTCCTCACATAATAGGTTCCCAAAACAATATTCTATTCTGTTTAGACGCCCAACTAAGTAACTTCTGAAAACAGACTGTTACCTTTGAGCTTAAGGTTCAAAAGGTTTTCACTGTCTTCACTGTTAAACTATATTTCCTTAAGTATAACCTAGAAATCTAGCAATAAATTCCATGTCTTTTCCAATAATGTACCTGAAATAAAAACAACAAATCACTACTGGAATGCTTTTTTTAGTTAAAAGTATTTCAACTTTACTCACTTTACCTATCTTGCAGTTACAGCAAAAATTACAACAAAGGCATATAAGAAAATAGGAATGTGAATCCCCAAATTGGGAGGGGGAGGCAGATAAAATACAAATTTATGAAAGTATAAAAGACTTATTCTTTGGATGGTGTTTTATAACTTGATTTGGTAATTATCCTTCTTGCTGAAATTTGTTCTCGAAACCGAAATTTTAATGCACTACCCCTTCTGCTACAAGAAGAAAGCTCTGACACATATAACTAATACAGTAGGCTGTTATTCATTACAGGCTTTAGAAAAAGAATCAACTACTAAACAATGGAGCAAAGTGCTGACTCTATCTGGAGAACATCTTGCTAATACATTAAAAGCTACTGCAGGTTAAAATCCCAGCCTCTGAAAAGAACTATCCAGAGAATATGACCAAGCTATATTTTGGTTTTCATTCTCTCTCTTTTTTTTTTATTCTCTGACTTGCGTGTCAAACAACCAAAAATTAGTCTTCTCTCTGTAAGCTCTCTTGCTTCAATCAAGAATGCTTCTTTCATTATAAGAGGACAATTGCACAGTCTTTTATTCTAATTATATGATTTGCCCAGATTTTAAACATTTGTTTAACATTACGCTCCTGAGATGCTTCTTTGAACCAACCAGTGGGGACTAAACTCTGATTTCAATACTAGCACTTAAAAAAAAAAAAAAAACTGCAAAAAACCAAACAATGGGAAGAGTACTCTTTTTTATTTCATCCCAAAATGTATCAAAAGGCTACTTTTCATTAGTCTACTCTCTGGGTGTCACTAAAATTTAAATTTTAAACGACACTGGACACAAAACCCAGAAAGATCTTTTAACCCTAAGATACATTCTTTTTAGATCTTTTAAAGAAACAATTGCATCATAAACATAATAAACCACTTTTTCAGCAAATCTCACATTTGCACTCAAGTAATATTTTATGCTCTCATTCAACTATTTTGCTTACATTTTTTATACCTGCAATTTTCAGACTTTTATTATTTTTTGAATCACATTTTGTGCGTGTGTGTGTGTGTGTATGCATGTGTGTTTCTGTTAGCAATTTCTATTTTGAGGTGGAATGGGAGGACTGACCAGAAAAAGAACAGCAGCATGTATCCCTATTAGCTCACAAGTAAATAAATGTTTTAAATAGCAAATAATGCAGAACTATAGGGGCTAGAGACTGTACCAGTGAGTGAAGTTCTACAGGAAATTTATGTATAAGGGAGCACTTAAACCAAGTGCTCTTGTGCCATACATTTTTAGCTTCCCGAGCTCAAAGTCCCAGAATCATCTCAGTCTTTCTCCCTCTGCCTTGTGGCCCAGTTTCAATCAATTCCTAATCCTGTTGATTCTTGTTCTGTATCTGGAGTACTGTTCATTCCAATCTTTCCTCCTACCTTTTGCCCCTTACTTAACTGTGTCAGAAATAATTTTCTTACCCCCAAACTGCAATAACATGATTCTAACTATACTTTGGGACCCCATTTCTCCCTTTACATACATGGTTGCCAAATTAATTTCAAGAAAGCATAACTCAGATTGATTATATCACATCCTTGGCTAAGAAAAAAAGAAACAAGAATCATAGGCTGTTACAGTTGGAAAGGGCCCTAGTGGTCCTTGAAACCATCTGCTGAGAGAGAGGGGGAAGGGAAGGTAATGGAGCTGGAGCCTAGAAACAGGAACCCAGAGACAGTCCACAGAACCCAATGAAGATAGAGGCCTGGTTGGATTTAACCTAACTGTTCACACAGACTGCACAGATTCATCATCTTTCTTAAAAAGTTTATAAAAAACATCCATAAACGACACTGGACACTTTAAATTGTTTAGTTAGCAGATTCTTTTCTCTTTAGATTAACAAGCGCTCTGAGGCAGGTCAAATCAAAAGGGTTTGGCTGTGATTCTTCCTCTGGTTTTGTCTATAAGGCTTAACCGGGATCCCTGGGTGGCGCAGCGGTTTAGCACCTGCCTTTGGCCCAGGGCGCGATCCTGGAGACCTGGGATCGAATCCCACATCGGGCTCCAGGTGCATGGAGCCTGCTTCTCCCTCTGCCTATGTCTCTGCCTCTCTCTCTCTGTGTGACTATCATAAATAAATAAAAATTAAAAAAAAATATATATATATATAAGGCTTAACGGTGTCTGCAAAAGAAAGCAATAATCTTATTTTTTTCCCAGAGACTTTATTAACACCATACTCAAAAGCTGAAATTATCCTTAAGTATTCAGGAGTGACACTTGCTCAGAGATTGTGGAAACGGGGTGAGACATAAATGCTTGATTAAAGTTAGCGATACCATTATAGGTCCAAGGTCCTAAATTGGACTGGGTCACAGAATTACCACAATTTCTCCCAATGCACATCTTTTTCTATCCTCTTCCACACCAAAACGAAAATCATAGTTCTACTGGCTGATAGTTTAAATCAAAGACACAACCCAAATGTTAAATGCTGCTTTAAAAAGAAAACTGTCCTCCATCATAAAACTATTAGAACTAAGAAATGAATTCAGCAAAGGTATAGGATACAAAATTAATATACAGAAATCTAATGTATTTCTATTCATTAATAATCGCAAAGTAGCAGAAAATTAAGAAAACAATTCCATTTATAATTGTACTAAAATGAATAAAATAACCTAGGAATAAACTTAACCAACGAAATAAAAGACTTGGACTCTTAAAACTATAAAACACTGATGAAAGAAATTGAAGACAACACAAATGGAAATATATACCATGCTCATGGACTAGAATATTTATTGTTGTTAAAGTGCTCTTCTACCCAAAGCAAAATAAAGATTCAAAACAATCCCTATTCAAAATGCCAGTAGTATTTTTCACAGAACTAGAACAAATAAGCCTAAAATTTATATAGAAAACCACACACAGGGAACCCTGGGTGGCGCAGTGGTTTAGCGCCTGCCTTTGGCCCAGGGCGCAATCCTGGAGACCCGGGATCGAATCCCACATCGGGCTCCCGGTGCCTGGAGCCTGCTTCTCCCTCTCCCTCTGCCTATGTCTCTGCCTCTCTCTTTCTCTCTCTCTCTCTCTCTCTCTCTCTCTCTGTATGACTATCATAAATAAATAAAAATTAAAAAAAAAAAGAAAACCACACACAAAAAAAAGAAAACCACAAAAGACCCCAAATAGCCAAACCAATCTTGAGAAAGAACAAAGTTGGAGATATGACAATCCCAGATGTCAAGATATACCATAAAAAGTTATAATAATCAAAACAGTGTGGTGCCGGCACAAAATAAAAACATAGACCAATGAACAGAATAGAGAGTGTAGAAATAAACCCACACTTATATGGTCAATTAATCTATAACAAAGGAGGCAAAAATATACAATGGGGAAAGGATAGTCTCTTCAATAAAAGGTCTAGAAAATTGGACAGCTACATGTAAGAGTAAAATTGAACCACTTTCTTACACCACACACAAAAATAAACTCAAAATGGATTAAAAACCTCAATGTAAGACCTGAAAAACCATAAAACTTCTAGAAGAAAACAGAGGCAGTAATGTCCTTGATATCAGCCTTAGCAACATTTTTCTATCTAAATCTCCTCAGAAGGGAAACAAAAGCAAAGACAAAGTTTTGGGACTACATCAAAAATAAAAGTTTTTGCACAGCGAAAGAAAATATATAAAGAACTTACATTACTCAATTTGAAAACAAATCTGATTTAAAAATGGGCAAAGGTGCCTAGGTAGCTCAGTCGGTTAAGCACAGGACTTTTCATTTGGACTCCGGTCACAATCTCAGTCTTGTGAAATGAAGCCCTGCATTGGGCTCCAAGCTGAGCATTGAGCCTGCTTAAGATTCTCTCTCCCCCTCCCCCTCTTCCCCTCCCCCACATCTCTCCTCCCTCCTAAAAAATTTTTTTAAAAAGTAAATAAATAAAAAGAAGAAGAAATAGAGCTCTATCTCAATTTTAAAAAGGGGGAGGCAGAAGACCTGAATAGACGTTCTCCCAAAGGAGACATACAGTTACATATGAAAAGATGTTCAACATCACTAATCATCAAGGAAATGCAAATCAAAACCACAGTGAGATATGACCTTACACCTGTCATAATGGCTAAAAACAAAAGGACAAGAGGGACACCTGGTTGGCTCAGTCGTTAAATGTCTGACTCTTGGTTTCTGCTCAGGTCATGATCTCATGGGTCATGAGATCAAACCCCATGGGGGGCTCCATGCTCACGGGAGAGTCTGTTGGAAGATTCTCTCCCTCTGACCCTCCCCCACCCACATGCTCACATCCACACTCATTCTAATTTTTTTTTTAAAGGACAAGAAACAATCAATAACCAGCATTGGTGAGAATGTGAGAAAAAGGAACCCTCATGTGCTGTTGGTGAGAATATAAATTGGTTCAGTCACTGTGGAAAGGGTATGGATTTTCTTCAAAAAGTTAAAAACAGAAATACCACACAATCCAATAATTTCAGTAGCGGGTATTTATCCAAAGAAAATGAAACACTGAGGTGCCTGGGTGGCTCAATTGGTTAAAGCATTTGCCTTTGGCTCAGGTCATGATCCCAGGGCCCTGGACTGAACTCTGCATCAAGCTCCCTGCTTCTCCCTATCCCTCTGCCCCTCCTCCTCTGCTCGTGTTCTGTCTCTCACTTTCTCTATCTCAAATAAATAAAATCTTTAAAAAAAATAAGGAAGAAAATGAAAACACTAATTCAGAAAGATATATGTACCCATATGTTTACTGCAGCGTTACTTAGAATAGGCAACATATGGATGTGGTATATATACACAATGGAATATTACTCAGTCACAAAAAAAACCCCACATAAGTTCTTGCCATTTGTGAGAACATGGATGGACCTAGAGGATATAATGCTAACTGACGTCAGACAAACGAAGACAAGTACCATATGATTTCACTCATGTGGAATTTAAGAAACAAAACAAATGAACAAACAAAGAAAAAAGTGACAAAGAAACAGCTTTAAATACAGAGAACTGACGGTTACCAGAGGAGAAGAGGGTTGGCGGATATGCAATATGGGGAAAGGGAGTAGGAGGTACAGGCTTCTAGTTATGGAATGAGTAAGTCACAGGACTGAAAGGTATAGCATTATAGAATATACAGTCAATGGTATTATAATAGCCTTGTATGGTGATAGATGGTAACCACACTTGTGGTGAGCATGGTGTATCCTAAACCTATACAACCGTCCAATCTCTATGTTGTACACCTGATACTAATGTAACATCATATATCAACTATACTTCAATTAAAAAATAAAATTTTTTGAAAAGAAAGAAAATTGTCCTAATCTATAAATTTCTTGAAAGGCATCAACGTTTGACTTAAGTAAGTCTAGAACAATATCCAGTGTCCTTAGAATCCTACTACGCCAAATGATGCCAATTTCATAAGACAAGGGGGAAATATCCTTTGACTTCCTATTTGTAAATGTAATAAATTTCACTTGGACTATTTAAAGAATTCAAAATATCGTGTAATTATTCAATGGCCTCAGAGATAAGCACCGAGGTTTTATTCTTTCTGATGTTTTTCTGATTTTATGTAACAATACTAGGTTTATATATTGAACATTGTTTTGCCCTTATTTTGTTTATTTAACAATGTGTCATGGACATGTTTCTACATCAGTACATGCATCATCCACTTCTTTTTCTTAACAACTACACTCATGAATACACCACTCTAACCAATCCTCTACAATGAATGTTTTCAATTTTCCAGTATTATTTTTTTAAAAGATCTTATTTATTTGAAAGAGAGAGAAAGAGCATGAGTGGGGAGGAAGGGGCAGAGAGAGAAGCAGAATCCCCGCTGAGCAGGGAACCTGACATGGGGCTCAATCCCAGGACCCCAAGATCATGACCTGAGCCAAGGACAGACTCTTAACCAAATGAGCCATCCAGGTGCCCCTCCAATATTATTTTTAAAAGCTTTAATGAATATTCTTATATCTTTATTCATTACTGAATCTCTATTAACAATAAATTTTTAGAAGTTGCTAGGTTAAAGGATAATCCAATTTAGAACTTGTATTCCTATTTCCAAACTGTTCTCCAGAGAAGCTATGTATTATCATCCACAGTGTGTGAACTGCCTACTAGTCTATCCCTCACAAATACATGGACTTGACAACTTTAGAAATTTTTACCAGTTTGATAAGCAAAAAATATTTCATTATTGCACTAACATAATTTTTTGATTAGTGAAAATATCACTTCATATTTACTAGCCAGTAATGGTTTTTAATATGGCCAATGATTTACATGGTGTGATTTATACGGGTATTTATACATGTGTCTATGTATGAACATATATATATGAATATATATATATATCTCTAAGAAACAGGCCATTATCCACATCTTTGCATTCCTGTGAGCCCTTCTCTCATTGCATCCCTTTCCTTCTGTGCAAAAGGTAGTTACTATTCCGAACTATTTTTTGCCACTTTTTTTCCCCTTTATACCTTTACCATTTATGTAATTATCTATACACAATGTTTTATTAGTTTTTTTGTATCTTCCATGACTTGTATTTTTTTGCCCAATATTGTGAAATCCTCCACATTGAAACATTCTTCTGTACTTCATTCATTTTTTAAAAAGTAGCAGAGAGTAAAAAAAATAAATAAAAGAAATATAGTATTCCACTGTGGGAATTCACTATAATTCATCTATCTTGTCAAAGGACACTTAAATGGGTTCCTAAATTTATGTTATGATTAACAAGCCTGCTCTGAATATTCTAGTCTAAGAGTGTCTCTACAGATGCACTGTCCAATACAGTGCCTGCTAGCCACATTTGGCTATTGAGTACTTGAAATGTGGCTATTCCAAACTGAGATATGTTCTAAGTGTAAAAGATAAACACTAGATTTCAAAGGAATATAAAATATCTCTGGTAACTTTTAATATTGATTACATGTTGAAATGATAATATTTTAGATATATTTATACCTAAATAAAACATATAGTTAATAAAATATAATTAAAATTATTATGAAATAATTAAAATTAATTTCATCTGCTCACTTTTTTGTAATACAGCTACTAGAAATTTTTAAATTACATATACAGCTTCTGTTCTATTTCTATTGGACAGTGTTGCTCTAAAGTATACATTTAGGAGAACTTTTGGGTTATAATGTACATTTATCTTCCAATTTGGTAGAAATACAAAATTGTTTACCAAAGCAGTCAAACCATTTTACATTTCATCCAACAGTTTCTTGCTGCTCTATTCTTGCCAACAGTTGTTGTTGTTGTTGGATATTATGATTTTTGCCAATCTGGCAGAAGCTAAATGGTATCTCTCTAGTTTTTGAATCTCGTTTCCCTAAATACTAATAGGGTTGATGAAGTTTCATATATTTGTTCATTGATGTTTCCTTCTCTATGACATACACTAACATTTTTATTTTTGTGAACTGTTAATGTCCACTGTCTACTTTTCTCTTGGGATGCTTGTCCTTTTCTTGGAGATTCCTAAGAACTCTTCACATAAAGACTAAAAACCCTTTGTCAGACACGTGTTGAAATATTTTTTCTTGGGCTTTTTACTGTTGTTCTTGCAATTTTGTCAATTTTGTTTTACTGCTTTTGCCTTAAGGAAGGTTTTTCTTCTTTTGTTCTTTTATGTTAAGTCTTTCCCCATGTAGTTTCTGGTCTTATCATGCTAAAGAAGGTTTTTTATAGTTTAAGATTTTTTTAAAAACAATATAACTTGGCTTTCTTCTAATATTTTTGTAATTTTATATTTTATCTCTAATCCACTTTATTTTTATTTAAATTCAATTAATTAACATAGTGTATTATTGATTTCTGGCAATCATAACATAGTGTATTACATAATACATACATAATACATAATAATACATAACATAGTGTATTATTGATTTTCTTGGCAGAGTTCAGGGATTAATCTACTTTAAATGTATTTTTTTGAGTATCATATGAAATACGAACAGGCAAAAATTACACTGACTAATCAATTTATCACAAGTCCCTCTGTGGCTAGGCTGTGTTACCCACCTCCTTTTCTTAAGGAAGCCTTCTCACCATTATCCTCCCCACAATGCACGTGTGCGCACACCCACACTCATCCACAGAAACCAAGATGTAGTCAGTGCAGAAGCTTATATTACCTTGTCTCCTTTGATGGTGGGCAAACATGAGACTCCAGCCACACCAATCAAAGTACTTCCTGAGGGATTTTCAACATGGAGGTAAAGGTGGAGAACACTTTTCTTCAAAAAGTGACAGTTCTGAGCCTGAAAACTGCTATAGGTTACATTCTCTGCCACACACAGTCTACAGTAGGAGAAAATGAAGCTGAGACATAAGATGTAATAAGAAGAATATTTTAGCAGTCTTTGAGTCTGTGAGGACTGAAAAAGTTTGCTGCTTATTGCATTCCTGAAGCTTAGTTGCTCAGCCATTCCTCCCATTCACCGATACTTTAAAATTCTTACAATAAATCCTCTTTTTGGCTAAAGCTAGTTTGAGTTGAGTTTGTAATTTGCAATCAAAACAGTTCTGACCAGTTTAAGGATCTCACCTGATATTTTCCTTAAAGTAGAGGGTCAAGTGTTCTAATAGCATTTATCAAATAATCCATCTTCCTCTATCTCATTAAATTCCAATTTATATGAAAGTTTCATTTTTGAGTTTGTTTTGTTCTGCTGATCTGTTTGTTCTTGCCAGCATCACACTGTTTCACCTATTATAACTTTCTAGTATGTTTTGACTCTGGCAACTAATTCATTCACTACACATATTTGCTGAATACATTACATTGTGCTAGACACAGAGAATATCCCCTTGAATAAACAGATGATGTCCTGACTCTCATGGAGTTTAAAACTAGAAGTAAGAAAGGATGAATAGTGACATTGAAATATAATGAATGTTAGGTTAAAAGGAATAGGATGCAGTAGGTGAACATCCAACAGTTGGACCTGACCTGATCTAGAGGTCAGGGAAGGCCTCCAGGATGATATGCTTTTTTCAAAGAGACATGAAAGATACATATGAATTCATCAAGCTGGGAAGAAAAAGTGCCTTAGTAAGTTCAAAGGCGTGGAGATGCCCCAAAATGGCTGCTGTTTGAAATGAGAGAGAGAGAGAGTGAATGAAGAGAGGTGGAAAAAGTGAGTATCATACAGGTTTTTAAGACATTCTGGGATTTTTGTACTTGGCCCTAAGAGCAAAGACATTGAGGCATCTTAAGCCATGATTCTGATTTGCATTTTTGAAGACCTACTCTAGCTACAGTAATTGGAAGGGATGAAGACTGGAAGCAAGGATAGCCACAGAGAGGCTCTCAATAAGCCAGCCAAGAGATGATGGCATGGACTAAAGCAGTGATTATGGAAAGAGGATACTTGGGATATTAGGTCCTGGCAGGACCTAATGACTAAATTTTGGGAATGAGTGAAAGAGAACAACTAAGGCTGCCTCTGAGAGTCAAAAATAACTTTCAGGTTTCAGGCTTGATTATTACAGCAGAGAGTAGTAACATTTACAATAAGGAACATCATGGAAAACAGGTGAAGAAAATGAGTTCAAGCTTGGGACACACACTGAATTTGACTAGCCTGTAGGACATTCCAGTGAAGTTGTTCAGTAGCAGCTGGATTACAGGTCTGGGCCAGAAATGTAGCATTCCCTATCTTTTCCAAAGTTTCCCTGGCTATATTTGGGTGAACTTTAGAATCAATCTGTCACATTCCCCAAAATATCCATTGGAATTTTGAATGGAAGAATACTAAATTCACAGATTTCAGGAGAATTAGCTTCTTTAAAAAAACTTCGAATCTTTCCATCCAGAAAGAAGGTGTAGATCTTCATTTATTCAAATTCTTTTATATCTCAAAGTAAAAATAAAGGTATGGGTATTATACATTTTCTTATTAAATTTATTTGTTTTGAAAGATTACTTGCTTTTGTGACTAATTTTTCCCATTATTGTTTTCTCAAAAGATACGACTGATATAAACGAAAGTTCTTGATTTTGACTTTACCTTGTATATGGCCACCTTCCTAACTGTTATTACATGTAACAACATTCACTGACTTTCCCTAGTTTCTCTAGGTAGACAATCAAATCCTCTGCAAATGACAATAAACCTCTATTGTTCCAATAGGGCTTTTCATTTTCTTTTCCTATGTTGTATTATCTAAAATATCCAGAATAATCTCTTTTTCCTTGGTCAGTATCACTATTAGATTGTTAATTCTGTCGATCTTTTTCAAAGAATCAACTTTTGTTTACTGATTCTTGAATTCCGATTAATTCGGTTGGAGTGCATCCAACCGAAATTTTTCATACATACAATTTCTCAGAAAGGGTATACTTTGTGAGACCAGAAGCGTTTTTTACCCTCTCACTCACATTATTCCTTTCCTAAATAAAAAGTCCTAGTGTCACAATCCTGTTCCCTCAGAACGCTATTAAGTGCCACTATCTCCTAGCATTCAGAGCTGTTGATAAAAAAATGTCACCTTTATCTGACTCTCATTCCTTTATAAGTAACTTTTCTGGTTGTTGTTATTAAACACTGAGAAGTTTGGGTTATTTTTCTCCTTATTTAAGAACTTAAAATTTTTAGTGATAAGATGATCTTTTATCCCCCCAAATAATCTTACCTGATGCTAAGAGCTTGATCCCAAGATCTAGGGCTTTATTTTGCAGCTCAGTAATTTTTTCTTCTGTAATTTAATCTTCGCTTTTCTTTTGAAACTCCTATTATTTATATATTAAATCTCTTCAACGTGATCTCCATGTTTATTTTTTTATATTTTCCATCTCTCTAGCTCTTCACTATGTTATACAATTTCTTCTTCCTCTTCCTCTTCTTCTTGTTTTTCTTTTAAAGATTTTCTTTATTTATTCATGAGAGACAGAGAAGCAGAGACACAGACAGAGGGAGAAGCAGGCTCCCAGGAAACCCGATGCAGAGCTCGATCCCAGGATCCCAGGATCATGCCCTGAGCCAAAGGCAGACGCTTAACCGCTGAGCCACTCAGGTGTCCCTTGCAGAAATCCATTTTGTTATTCATCTCTCTGAGTTTACTGTAGAATATTCCTATTTAATTCTTTCAAAAACTACTGAGTGCCTACCATGTGCAAGATACCATTCTAGGTTCTTGAAGGAGGTAAAGGAGTTAGCTTTGTGACTATATAAAGAATTTACCACAGGGAGAGAATGGCCATTATAAAGCCTGGAGGTTGGGAGCAGCCCTAACACATTCAAGGAACAGCAAGGTGGCTGGAGTAGATAGAGTAGAAAATGCTACTGAGGTTTTACTGGACCACTGCAGACACTTGACTTTTTATTCTGGGGGTAAGAAGGATAGCCTGTTTTTGTTTTACCAATGAAATAATATCTTCTCAAACCTCACTGAGAATTATAATGAAAAATTTAAAAACTTATCTCCCATTTTCTTGCATTGGCTGTTTTAGTAGGGGTGGGGTGGGGAAATTTGTTTTGTTTTGATTGCTCAGCTTCATTCCCCATTTTCAAGCTGCTGATTTCATATAACTGGTCATTTCTTCTTATCTACTTATACTTCCAAATCAAGTTTTAGCTAAAGCCAACTAATTTTTGGGCATGAAAGTCCAAAGGGCTTTGTCCCAGGCAAAATGAAGGTGTGGGGAAGTCTGAGAACAGATAAGTTACAAGGCCCATCTTGAAGGAAGCAGTTCACTCTAATTTTTATTATGATATTAATTCTTAGGAAGCATGCACGGTTAGCATGGAGAGTTCTAACTTAAACCTAGAGACCTATATGCTAATCATCACACTCATCATCTGGGTCAGTATCTTAAAAATCAGGATAGGTACAGGCTCAACACAGATCTCAAAGACCGAATTCAGTTCTGTGTTTCATTCCTCAGTAGTAAAGACAAAAGGTCAATATTATAAAGAGCAAACTAAAATTACAGATCACTATCAAGATCTCAGTCAAAACTGCACAATCTGCAGCTTTCTAGAGTCCTTGACTAAAGTCAGAGAAAATAATTTTAAAATTTTCCTGTGATTAAAAATATCTGCATGAATGAAAAATACCGAGTGCTTATCAATCTGTTTCCTTTTCTGCCGCTTCGCAAGACTTTCAAGCAACACATCTATGGGAAAAAAAAAAAAACCCTCAAATAAGTTTACTATTATTTGATATGAACAGCATTTTTTTTTTTTTTTTTTGGAAAAGAGATTAGGTCTTTTATAAGCCTAAAGCACATGTAACTGAAAATGTTCCAGTAGGAGAATTTAACCTTCCAAGTCTTTTTGTGCTGGCTTCTGAGTATGAACTCTGCCAGATATAACAGGGTTACTAGACGTGGTTTCTTCTGAACAACCTCTGGCAGTAATCCCAAGTGACTTTTCACTAGACTCTTGTATGTTAGTGGGTAGAACATAATACAAGTCACATAGGAAATGGAATTTCATTAAATACAGTGGTCCCACCTCAGTGGAAGAATGGAGGCAGGGTGAGGTGGTGGTGGAAGGAAAGATCTACACTACAGAGTGATAATACTACTTATAGTTACAAACAAAGAAAAATACTATGTTATGCAGACTATAAAATAAATGTTTTAGGGATTCTTTAATCCCCAAATAATTTAGCAGCCTATAAATAGAAGAGACGATGTCTGAATATTGATTTTTAAAAACTAGGGAGAAGTAAAGGTTTGGAGCTCTGTAGCCTTGTCCAATCTAAGAGGACTTTGAGAGTAAAATAGTTGGATTACTCATTGTTGTATAGAAAATTAGGGTTTAGCAACTAACACAATCTAGTATATGAAAAATAAGTATATATGCTGAAGGACTGCATTAAGAGGTCCTGCTGTAAACAAATACTTGCTTACAGTTCAGTCCTGAAGTATCTTATACAAAACTACATACCATGCTGGGGAGTGGAAGGTTCTGTGTATGTTCAAGTTTAAACACCACTGTGGTTTTTCTTTTAGCTGATTCTCTCTCATGAATTGATCATTTAAATAATAAAAACTCAGGAATATCTCCCCCTTTCCTCCTGAGTTAAATTTAATCTATTCACCCTTAGAAGTACACTGACAGAGCTTATAGGACACTACACATACACACACACACGCACGCACACACACACACACACGCCCATTCAAAAGATTAAGGTTTTTGATCTAGCCAGAGTAAGAATTTCCTAGGTTGGTCGCATCTTTTGTCAGTGTACTAGATTTGAACATGACTATACACAGTAAATAGGTCATTCTTGCTGACTTCTCATGCTGAAGATGATACAGTGAGCACTAGACACATGAACTTTTTTTTTTTTTTTTTTTTGCAGGCCCGCGGGTAGCGGACCCGGGCCTGGCGCCTGGCCTGCCCCGGCCCTCGACACATGAACTTATCTCTCTCTTTTTCTTTCTCCTTGAAACATGTACAAAGATCCAACCTCCTACTCTCCCTCTTTTCTCCATCATGTCTTTCTTCACCAACCACCCCGCAAAATAGTTTCAAACACAGAAGCAGAACTGGTCATATGCTTAAAAACTCAATTTTCTCAGGATGCCTGGGTGGCTCAGTGGTTGAACACCTTCTTTTGGCCCAGGGTGTATCCTGAAGTCCTGGGATTGAGACCCACATTGGGCTCCCTGCATGGAGCCTACTTCTCCCTCTGCCTGTGTCTCTGCCTCTCTCTGTATCTCTCATGAATAAATAAATAAAATCTTAAAAAAAAAAACAAAACTCAATTTTCTCAACACACACATATGGTTTTTAGAACACACAGTAAAAGTCACTAAAAAAGAAAAAGTCAGGAGGATGGAAAGAGAAGTCGGTAATAAATGAGATCTTAGAAACATCTGGCATGTACAGAGAAAGTACTGTTAACAATGATTTGAATGTTGTGGTTACTTCTTTTGAGCAATAACATTTTTGCTGTACACTACTAAACACATTATTTTTTATTCATCTGGGTCAAATTTATCTTGGAAACATCAACCAAAGGGTTAATCTGAAAGTTACAAGTCTCTTTTCTTTGGTTCCAATTATAGGCAAGGCCAAGATCACCTGCTTCTTTCAGGGGAAGTGTGATCTACTTAGTGAAACACGCATGTCAGGATTCCAAAAGTACAGATTCTGCTCAATTTGCTGCTTTATAAGCATATCTAATACATGAAGATCCAGATTTAAAATAAATTGGGAAGAATTTGTTTTTATTTTTATAACCTTTTATTTTGTAAAATTTCAAACATACATACATACTATTCAAATAGTACAATGATCCCTTCAAATACCTATATATCCTTCCACCTTCCTCCGAATCATCATGTATCTTTTTTCCTCATGAACAACCTGAAAGTAGACAAGAGGACTTTAATCCTTAACATACTTCAGTAGCAGGCATCTCTATTACAAAAAGGCTTCTGTGCCTAATAGTAAATATGTACCCTGGAATTCTTTAAATTTCTGTACTAAGAGATCTCTGATAACAGGATTCATCCAATTTATTTTTTAAATCCTGTAAGTCTATTTATTAAAAATAGCAATTTATCCTACTATATTTAATATGTTTTGAGATTTACAGAACAATCTTCCGGAACATAATTAGTGTCTATGGAGGGTAAACAATAATTCCTCAGAACTGCCAGTTCAATAATATTTTGGTATTTTTCAGGATGCCAGGCAACTAAATGTAGTCTATATCACTATGATAAAAGCAAATACATCTTGGGCCTGTGGGAGAGCCACACAACCAGCCATATCCCTCAACAGGGCATATTCCAGATTTTGAGAGATACCGAAAAAGCTTTCAGGTAATGACCTAAACAAGTCTTTGGACATTTTAAAGCAAGAGTCAGAATTTGACGATGATCAAGAAAGAAGATCCTAGAAGAAGCCACATTAGTCTGTGTGATCAGCACAATCTAAGAAAATCCATCACCACCTAGCTGGTCTAGGGTAAGGTACAGAACAGGCCATGGATACATTATAAGATTAGACTGAAACCATCGATTCAGTTTTGCAAATCCTGAGGAACTGAAGGAGGAAACTAGTGTAATGTATAACATTTCTCCTGACCAAGTAATTTGAACTCTTTCAATCTCACCTATGTCCTATAACTACGACATGGTAATCAGGATCTCCAGAAATTTCCCCTTCTTCTAGTACCTCCTATTATTCTAATTCTCCCGTTCTCATCCTACCTCCTGCTCTTCCTCCTTTCCATAAAAGATATTTACATTCTTAATTTTGTGAGGAAAAACAGAACACTCAAGTTTAAAATGCTATTTGGGTCCTTTAGATGTAAGTTACCCAAATCAATATAAAGTACACTTTATATAATCATTAAGCTGAAATAAGAGTCAAAACCTACCAATGATCCCATTTTATCCAAAGACTTCTTTTGAAAGTTAGCATATTTAAATCAAGGGAAAAAAACAAATTTATGCAATTGTGGAATTTATTCTGAAATACTGTGCATCTGAAGACAGGCTACTACTGTTTACTTATATTATCACCTTTATCATTCATCTACACATAGAAGATTTTTCTCAAATTAATCCTTTCTGGTTAACATATTATATTCTACATCCATAAAAGCAAATGGAAAGGCAAATAAAGCCCGTATCATAGTCTATTAGCTATTAATATCTGCAACGCTCTCTCCTTCCAATGGCCTAGTGAAGCCTTGGCCCCTGAAGTGATAAAGATGAGCTCTGCCAAACTATTCCCCAGCTCTAAAGCAGTATTAACACGTTACAAAGTGCCAAAAGGGCCATTAAAAAAAAAAAAAGTGACCCACTTTTAGAAGTCAGCAGCTTTTTCCTTCTGGTGAAGTATGAATATTTAAATCAGGCAGACAAGTCAAGGAGCAAACATTCCATCCTGAATGCAACGCGTGCATCTCCAGTTCAGAGCTGAAAGAATCCCACTGTCATATACCAACATGGAAATGAATGCTCACTTAGGACTCCAGAAGGGCAGCTTTCTAATCATTTTACTGCCTTTCAGACTTCAAATTCCAGCTTTGGATGTGAGGGCAGAAAACAGTAAAAGATGATCACAGCAACTCCTTTAAATTATATACTTAATGATTTATATCAGGCATAATATAATTTAATTTGTAGTAAATCAAGCAAACTGATGAAAGGTTAGGTTTGTGGTTATAACAGCTGTAAATCTGTTTTTACCTTCATGATATAGTAACAATACATAAGAGGAGTACTCCATTTGAGACAATGGTAAACCCATCATAATAAAATTGACTAGAATCAAGTTTCAACCTAAGTACTACTGTTTAAATGAGATAAATAATAGCAACTATCAATATAACACAAGATACAGAAAAATGAACTGGAAAATAAATCAAACTGCTATTCAAAAGCCTACCTACTTTACAGCTATAGGTTCTCTTTGGTTTTACTGAGAAGACATTATTAAATGAAATATAATTTAAATAAGTGGAAAAATAACTATCAGAAATTCATATTAAGGTAAAAGATGTAACTGGAAATTTTAGGGTCATCTGTTCCTACTCAAATCTATAATTATAATTTACAACAGAAACTCCCAATCTTTACACTGCCATGGACTCCTGGACTACTACCTCCCCAACCCCCACCACTCCCATTTGGATCTCATATTTATCTTTCAAACAGAATTTTTCTAAGTAACAGCCTGTGCAACTTATCCTAAGTAAATGTAGGATTTTTATTCCTTCAGGCAACCCCAGATGAAGAAGCAATGCTATAAATCAATTTTGCTTCTGCAACAGCTATCCAAACTCTTTTAAACATTAAACCTGCCCTTTTACTCATAAACATTTTCATTTGTAAACAAACAGGCCAAGATTTCACAATTAGGAACAAAATTCCTTTTAAGGAAGAAAACCCTGCTCTCTTAACTATAGACATTACTCCTTTCTACAAGATAGAGAATTGATTTAGTTCCCTATGTTGTTTTAGCAACACAAGCAAACAAAAAAAAGCAAACAGGCCAATGAAATCTTATTTTCTCCAAATACAAACACATTCCACCCCTCAAATGCTCAAATGCTAAAGCATTTTATAGGTGCTAATCAAAGATCACAAAGGCAGGTACTGATCAAGTCTAGTTGCAGGCAAGGAACACTGTAGTCAATCAAAGCCTCTGAGTACCAGGCTCTAGCATAACAATTGAATCTCAATCTGGTTGGTTTGTTTCCCAACACTTATGAAAAATTTTTAGCATACAGCAAAGTTCTTATGTTTGCTCTTATGTATCAATCATGTTCATTGCTCTATCCTTGCCCTGGTTCACAGGATTCCTCTGACTGAGAATACTTCCATTCTCTCTGCCTTTCTGGACCCAAGTCCCACCTGGGTTCCCAAGCCTTCCCCTGCCCTCTCTCTTCTCATTATCTATACCACATACTGACTTTTATTATATGGTGTCCTGTTCTGCCATGTGTTTATTCCTTTCTTCCTACTAAAGATCATAAGCATTAGCACACGTATTAGACATTAACACAAAGGAAAGGCTGAAAAAACATTTTCTGGTTGATAGATTTTTTATATTAAATATACCCAGTTAAAATTTGTTGAGGGGAGTCGGGACGGGTGGAGAAAAAAACAAGAGAGATTGCCTGGTACGTTTTTAAAAGTCCATTATTACCCTGGCTTGATTACTTGCTATATTGTACCCAACTAAGCAAGCCAAGAATTAGAAAAAATTTATTCAGAGCTTCTTAAATAACCATTTTAGGTCCTAGTAAACAGAATCACAAGAAAGAGCCAAAGCACTACAAAGCATTTTTAAAAAGAATAGTTGGAAATCAAGATTCTCTCTCTGCACGTTTAATGAAAAAGGGCACAGGCCCAACTTCAAAGGAAATCTCTATCTCTTATTCTCTAAAATGTACAGATTACTAGACTTTTAGAAAGCCCTACTCTCACCTTCTGTCCCTTGCTTGATCCCTTCATGCTGCAGAGGATATGGCAGCCACATGTCTTGGGAAGAAGACTCTGGTCAAGGTTTACCTTCTTGGAATGTGGTCACCACAGAAATAAGGAGAAATTCCTCTTTGGACTGGACTCAATGATCCATGAGTGCACCACTGACTGTTCTCTTGCTCAGAAAGATAAAACACCATATTAAAACTCAATATATTTGGGGAAGAAAAGATAAAAACACAAAAAGGGTCTGCCTTATCTTCAGAAATGCAATTCTCAGCTTTGTGAGCTCTGGCATTCAGTTTAGCCAGATTACCAAGCTTATTTAAAGGCTGAAGGCTTTGCCCCAACTTCATCTTTTGCTATTTTCAGGGTTTGTTTCCACGAATGCGCCTGAGCTTGTGTACATTTGCTTCACCCAATTCACACACTTCAGTGAACAGTGGCAGCAGAAATTCAGGTCCACAGCAGGAGGTTTAATTAACTGTACACAGGGCAGTGCCCACAGTACTGGGGCCAACTCCCCTGGGGTAGCACACCAACAAGGCTAATATGCAAGGAAAATCCACTTCTGCTGGGGTGGGGGGAGTGTCCCCATCAAGGAGGATACCAATACAACAAAATATGAATAACCAAAAAAAAAAAAAACCTGCAACACACTCAAACCTAAAAACTCTGCCAGGACAGTCTCAACAGGAAAACCAGTTTCTTTGAACACAAAGAGAAAAGCCAGAATTCAGTGTTTTCCAGTGGATGGGTCAGGTTTACTCTGCTTTCTAATGGGTTATTAGAAACCACTCTAAGGCAGTCTCACACAGACCTTTCTAATCATCTTACACGTTCCCTTCATATAATATTCTTTGTCAGGAGGGTTGGTAATGGGATTAAGCCATAAGACCAAAACAATATTAAATGATGATGGCAGTGGTAAAGATCTAGGTTGTAATCCAGATGGTAAATGAGCTTTCTACATGTAGACACACTGTAAAACTCAACGACTTGGAAGGAAGTCTGCCTTCACTCTGTGAAGAGTGTCTGGACAAATGTGAGTAGTTTCCAAAGACTCATCAAGGATTTCTCCTATCTACACAGCAGGACACACAGTTGGCACTGCTCCCCATAATGAATACTGAAGTCAAAAGTGTATATTCAGGAATGTTGAACTGTTTTCTAGTCTAGATCAAGGATGACATAGATCAAAATAAACAACTTTATCCTCAATAAAGTTTAAGCTGATCTACAGTGATTCAGGAGGGCTATACAAGCATTTTTTTCATGTTTAACAAGTGACAAACCCATAGAGAATAAATGTAATTGGCCAAATAAATATCACTAGGGGCAAATAAATGAGCCATCAGTATAGCATAAACCCAGCCTAAGATGAAGGCTTCAGGCAAGTTACTCCACCTCTCTGTGTTCTAGCTCCTCTAATACCAGGTCCCTATGTAACTCATAGGGATGGCAGGAAGTTTAATTTGATAATGTCTATAAAGTGCTTTGAGATCCTTAGAGAAAAGTGATACAAGTGGTTATTATTACATCCCACTCAGGTTGTGAGGTTGTACAACATTAAAAAAAGATAAAAACAACTCTTTGATAGTTTATTTTGATAGTTTATGAAGAATTTTTATAGCCTGACAAGACACTTTATAATCGTCTTTTATTAGTCTTTATTACATGCCCAGGAGATAGGAAACATTCCTAGTTCCCTCTTCTACATAAAGAAACCAAGACAATGACTTTTGAGTTGGGAGGCGTTCTTATCTCCATTTTCCAGATATGGAAAGCAAGTCAGGAAGGTGAGTGGCTTTTCCAGTCACATTCAAAAGGTGAGAGAGTTAAGCATAATTAAGAATCTGGAAAACGGGAATCCCTGGGTGGCTCAGCGGTTTAGCACCTGCCTTTGGCCCAGGGCGCGATTCTGGAGTCCCGGGATCGAGTCCCGCGTCAGGCTCCCAGCATGCAGCCTGCTTCTCCATCCTCCTGTGTCTCTGCCTCTCTCTCTCTCTCTATGTCTGTCATAAATAAATAAATAAATAAATAAATAAATAAATAAATAAATAAATCTTTTAAAAAAAAAGAATCTGGAAAACATCAAGGTCGCTAGTGCAGTGACTAGGAAAACTGTGCTCTACCATTTACTCGTATAATCTTAAGAGAAGTTACTTTTCCTTTATGTGTGTCACTTCTATTTGCAGAGTGGGGTTCAGTGGGGGTTAAATTACATAAAGTATGGGCAAGCAACGACACACAGTGCAAATAAGTTATTACCTTTATTACATCTCAATATTCTGGAGAATATGGGTTCTCCTAACCTCCACAACTTTAGGAAAGACAATTCAGTGCCCTCAGACTAAATGAAATATGTGATAATAATTTTTAAAATAGTTTTATTGAGATATAATTCACACACCATACAATTCACTCATTTAAAGTATACAGTTCAATGGCTTTCAGCATATTCATAGATTTGTGCAACCATCACCATAATCAATTTTAGAATATTTCGCCACCCCAAAAAGAAACTCCAAATACATCAGCAGCCACTACTCGTTCCCATTACCCCATCACCCTCTCTCACTCATATGCACATGCACATGCGCGCGCACACACACACACCTCTCCACCCTAGGCAGCCATTAATCTGCTTTCTATCTCTATAGATTTGTATATTCTAGACATTTAATCTAAGTGGAATCATAAAATACGTGGCCTTCTGTGACTAGCTTCTTTCACTTAGCAAAATGCTTTCGGGATTCATGCATGTGGTAGCATGTACCGGCACTTCACTCCTTTTACTGCCAAACAATCCATTGTATGTGTATATCACATATCATTTAACCATCTATCAGTCAATGGGTTCTTTCCACTTTTTGGCTATCATGAACAATGCTGCTATGAATATCTGTGTAAAAGTTTGGTTTGGACATATGTCTTTTTTTTTTAAAGATTTATTTATTTTATTCAGAGAGAGAGAGAGAGAGAGAGAGAGAGAGAGAGAGAGAGAGGCAGAGACACAGGCAGAGGGAGAAGCAGGCTCCATGCAGGGAGCCCGAGATGGGACTTGATCCCGGGTCTCCAGGATCACATCCCAGGCTGCAGGCGGCGCCAAACCGCTGCGCCACCGGGGCTGCCCTGAACATAGGTCTTTGCTGCTCTTGAATATATACCTAGGAGTGAAAACCCTGAGTCACGTGGTAACTCTATGTATATTTAAGATTCTGAAGGACTGCCAGGCTGTTTTTTGAAGTGGCTGCACCATCACACATCACCCCCCCCAGAAGTGCTTGAGGAGAAAGAAACTGAAGGGGGACCACAGCAGGGAGACCATGAACTGGTGCCTGCTCAGGGAGCAGTTAAACTAGCCCTACATGGTGACAATTTGTATTCCTGACAACAGGAATGAAAATGCTTCATACCAAGTTTCAGAAGGAAGAAATTAGCTGTTGGGACATTGTCCTCCTTTTTTCCCCTCTTTGCCTAAGCCCAGGCTAAGGCCAAGAGTACATAAACAGCTTTTTACATGCAGACTAATGCTGCTCCTATCTCTACTAGAAAGTAATAGAAAGTAATACAGAATTTGCAGAACAAGGCTTTAAAAAAAAACCCTCTATTATCTCTCAGATCCAGATGGTAAGATAATGTTGCCCTTTTGAGTCTCTAGGATCGGTATGCAAAATTTATGAAATTTGGTATGCCAGGCCCTCACCATTCCCTTCAGTGCACCAGGCTAAGCCCAGCCCAAATACATACGTTCAACACAGGTCAAGCATACGCTAGCTCCAGCACAGTGTATTCCTGTACAGTGGCATCTGCAAGCCAAACAGAACTGGTAGAGGGAAACAGATGGCTTCTAAAAGGGGAAGAGAAGAAAAACAGAAGGTCAGGTAGGAAAGGGTGGGGGAAAGAAGGGACTGGAAAGAGGATAAGAGAAAGGAGAAGCATATTTTCTGGTTTTGTTCTTCCCACCTGTCACAGCACTCTCCTTGCTGGTTGCCAGCATGCTCCCTTGCAAACACAGCTGCAAGTGACAAAGAGCAGCCACTGTCCTACTCAGGGGGGTCTCTTCCATGTTCCATACTGTAAACTGTACTGAAATGCCAACAGCTTACAAGAAAGGGAATTACACACCCATTAAAGCCACGAGCAGCAAACTGCTGCCTATAGCCAAAAAATTACCATTGAGACCCACAGGTTCCCTACAAAATAACATAAGACTACCCAGAAAACATTAAAAAGCAACAGAATCAAAATATTAAGTGCTTAAAGATGCAGCTTATTTTAATTTTGTAGATTTGTCAGACCTTATGATTAACTCAATCAGCGTAAGATGGCATTGTGTCATATATTTCACATAGACACCACATGTTCAGTATGCTATGGGGCTCCGCTCTTTTACAATTAAAGGAAAATTAGCAAATCTTTCCCCAGCAGAGTTAGGGATTGCCACTAAAGATTGCCAGTGGAGGGAAATGCTTCACACCAAATTTTAGAAAGGAGAGATACTGGCTCTTGGGGGCATTTTTTTCTCTTTCTCCCCAACTTTCCAAGGCCTAAGCCAAAGCTGAGGCAAAGGGAATATAAGCAGCTTTTTACACACAGACTAATGTTGCCAGCAGAGTTCCAGTGGCCTTGCTCACTGCAGGAGAAGGCGTAGTGACTAATACCGCTGGGTCTTGTTGAAGAAAAGTAGCTGGCTTCCTTTGATCAACTGAGTGGTGTGCTGATCAGTGTGATTTCCCTGTTCTGCTGACTGTGAGCGTGTTGGGGAGAGCAGGAGATCTGGCTTCTGAGAGGCCCATGCAGGGAAGCAAATTCCATAGCTGCCGAATCACAGAAAGCAACAAGAAATAAAAGAGGGCTGAACTGGAAGCAGACACCTTAATTCTGCCAGCATGTTACTTACGGATATAAGGATCTCTAGGAGGGCAATGAAGTAGGTGCTTCTAAAACTCTAATTCTGACTCTAATTCATCAGTTGCAGTACTATACATAACTGTTCAACACCATATTCAAGACCAGATTCCAAGCTCCTGAAACTATCATTCTGAAACATTTTAATCATTTTGTCTTGATTGGGGGCAGGGGGAGGAAAAAAAGGGATTAAGTTTTTTTTAATTAAATTTGAAAAAAAAAAAAACCCACAAAACCAGGAACTCATCAGCATAGTTTTTGAGACAAAGGAAGTATGTCCAGTACCTGAGTGAGTGTGTGTGTGTGTGTATGTGTGTGTGTGCCTGTGCAGGACTACAGCAGCATATCTCTTCTATCTGCCAAAGAAACAGCTGTTAGAGTAACAGAAATTAATCTGCTTATATGCTATTTAGATTTTTTTCCCTAGTAAACTGCAAAATTTACCTAAAAATAAATACAGCACTCTCCTAGTTCTCTGCTCCATTCACTTACTACTGAGAACCACTTCTGTTATCTCAAGTTTCATTATCGGATTGTACTTCTCCCTAGGGAACAACAGCAAAACGTAGTTTTCTAAAAGCAAATGACTTCTTCAAAAAAAGGATAACTTTCCATCTTTAAAATTTTAATTCTTGATAAATGGAGTCTGTGATTTCTTACACTAGATTCTAATCGTTGCTGCTTTAAGAGTAAACAGTCAATTGCAAATTGAGCAAATTGCTTTGGCTATCCTAGCACCAGAAATGAAATGGATTAGGTCAGCAGGTGGCATGTCATTTCAGGGCTGCCTGGGGGCCCAAAATACAGTTAGGTCATTTTTATTCTGGTGACAGCAGGAATGAAAACCAGAGCATTTAACATTACCTCCCGCCTCTACTCTCATAGAAGAGTTGACAGAAGCCCCTAAGCCTACATATCCAGCATCTTGGCTGCTTCTAGGGCCTTCGAAGACACCCAGGTTGAAGCTGCCCAAGATAGCTGGGACAGGATACTGGGACTTTGGTCCTAAGAGACACAAAGCTTCTTTTCCACACAAAGTGAACTCTCTTTAATCATTTTTAAGCACATCAATGTGCATTCTATAGCACTTTCCCTCAAAGAAGAGAATAGCCATATGCCTCTACTCAAGGGGGTGAGGAAACCTTCCAGTCTTTGCTCTCGGAGTAGGGAGGATTGGAGGAAGGAGTGGACACAAGCCAAGAAACAAACACAAAAAAAGAATGATGGGAATGGAGAGGCAGGCAGAAGACAGGGTGAACTGGGAGAAAAATCCTTCTATCCAGAAACGTGGGCCTCTTGCAATGCTAGAACATTCAAACAATCCAACAGCTCTTCTATCCAGCCTCCTTTCCCCCTATATATTCATAGAAGTAGTAGAATTAAAGAACTGAGTTAGTCTCTGAAAGTTTCTTCCTATGATATAGTCAAAATGAGATCAGATTATTTAATAGTATCTGGACTCTAAGATGTTATAAGGTGATAATACTCAACTTGCCAGGAAGAAGGAAAACGGATTTTGATATTAAAAAATTTACAAATTTCAAGATTATATGTTCCACCTTTAGACAACTATATTTTTGTGATTGTACTTTTCTTACCATTTTTTAAAATGTTATTTATTTATTTATTCATGAGAGACACAGAGACAGAGAGAGAGAGAGAAAGAGAGAGGCAGAGACACAGGCAGAGATGGGGAGAAGCAGGCTCCATGCAGGGAGCCTGACGCGGGACTGGATCCCGGGTCTCCAGGATCATGCCCTGAAGGTGGCGCTAAACTGCTGAGCCACTGGGGCTGTCCTCTTACCATTTTTAATAGTAGAAAATAGAAAGTAACATCAGCTTTAGTTAGAATCAGAAGTCCAAACTCAATAACATACCAGTTATTTTTTGTCTCCCTGTACCTTTTTAGAGAACTACGCTTTCCCTGCTCTCAGTAAATGTAGCTCGTAGAGGGATGATCTCAATCCTGCTTCAGAGGTGGCATGGTTGTTTGGTCAATGAGATTTGGTTTGGCCAATGAGACAACTCTGGCTCCCTGGTCACATGAAGGATGACTGGTTCATGGACTGAAAATCATACCCATATCTGTGCTGGTACTTCCAGAGAAAAAGAAAACTTTCCCTCTTCATTGGTGTTGACAAAATGGTAGGCTATAATTGAGAGCTGCCAGAGGGAACCACTGCTGGTACTAGACAGCCTATATGCAAATGAAGCCAAAAGAAGGAGAAACTAAAACATAGTTGAAGCCCCTAAATCCAGCCATGTCTGAAACCAGCTACATCCCTAAACTTACTAGTTATACAAGCCAATAAAGTATCTTTTTTGCATCAATAACTTTGAGTTTAATTTCCATCATTTGAAACTATGAGTCCTCACATTACTAAACCAGTCAAATAACCTTGGACAAATTGTTCAATCTCATTGTATATCAGTGTTCTGAACTCAAAAGAGGAGGCAAAAAACCATGTTTACCTTATAGAATTGAAAACTGCTAAGTACTACACAGGAGGCATTGATATTTTAACTAAAACAGAAGGGAGAGATAGAAGAAATAAGATATTCATGGGGCTAAATTGCTCCTAGCTGCTAGTGCTGATAAGATAACATTCTACTTCTATTAGTTTTCTCATCATTTGCCCTGGTGGGACCCCTGGAATCTTTATCAAACCTGTTAATCACCTAGTAAATCTTTAAGTATTTTCCCTTTGACTTTCAGTTGACAAGACTTTCCCACCTTCCTGGACCTCTCTGACCAAACTACCTAAATAGTTTACCATTACGGATAGGCAAAGGGATCATAGTAAAGGAAAATAACAGTATCATCCTTCAGGGGTGTGTGTGTGTGTGTGTGTGTGAGAGAGAGAGAGAGAGAAAGTGTGTGAGTGAGAGAGAGAGAAAGAGAGAGAGAGAGAGAGAGAGAGAGAGAGAGAGTAGTGTCAATGGGAGAAGAGGTAAAGGAATAATTCTCACATGAAGGTAATTAAGGATGAAAAGGAGCTACCCCTACACAAGATGAAAATCTAAGTGCCTCAACTAATATGTTAAATGATCCCCTTCCCCAAGGCATAGGTATTCTAAGAGCAGAACTGAACTATTTAAGATTACATTTTCAAGTCAAAATTCGTAATTAAATGTAATGTGTATTTGGAATTTGTTATAGTGTTCTGATAAACATTTGGTTTCACAGAAAACTAGATCACATCTCCCATGAATAACAGAATTAAAAAACTTTCTGTAAAAATGTACCTGTAACATCTATAGGAAAGAAGGATTATTAGTGAAACAAACACTTAAATGTAAAAGTACTAACATCTAGTCCTCTTTTGAGTGATGTAAGTGGGAAGATAAACCAAAAAAGCACAACTATATTTTTCAACTATACTTCCAAGAACTAGGAAGAAAAATAATGAAAGCACTACACTTTCAACTTTCAAAGTTTCTGGGCCTAAAGATTAGGCATGAATGAATTTATTCTTAAAAGGAGGTTTTATTTCAAGATATTTTCAGTACCTTTGACATCAATTAGCTTTTTCATTATACATGAAATTATAACTACATGCTATGCCTGGCAAAAAAAGAACCCCATGGCTCAGCATTTCCTAACCTTAATCAGTGTTTCATGTAAGCTAAACATTAATATTTTAAAGCAAATAAAAGATACGACGCTTTTCTTCAGGTTTCTAATTCACCAAAATGTTTCTGAAAGCTAAAATATATTGGTAAATGTTGTACACTTCCAACTATAGAGAAGAGTCAAAAGATAATTTCAGTCAACTCATCTTCCTTAAAAATTTTTTTCCAAAAGGAAAAGCTGAAAGCCCAGGTATTAATATAATAGTTATTCTTATGAACTAAATTATATAAAGTTCCTTCTCTAGCAAGATTCAAACAAATCATTAACTCTGACAAACCAACACCATATACATTTGTTCCTAGATGATTCAGGAATAAAAATGCTATGTCAAATTGGCCTGAGGTTATCAGATTTAGTTAGGACAATATCAAACAGCTTTTAACTAAACTCGACTTGCTTTTTCCTATATGTCTTTGTACGTATGGGCTCCACTCACAGAGATTCTAATTTAATTGGTCTAAGATGGGGCCCCAGATGTAGCACTTTTCAAATTATCCTAGCATTTTTCAGGTTATCCTAGGGTACAAGCTAGGGTTGAGAATCACTAGTCAAAAGGTAGATGTGGGTCTGGCCTTCAATACAAAAACTAGATTTTATTTTAATATCTATTCTATAACTCCTGAGAAAATCATTACTATTTAAATCACTATACTTTCACTAATATGCCAGTAGAAGATAAGATCCTTAAAAAGAGAAATCCCTATCAGCCTTGTTCAGCACTGAAGCCAAGTGGAATGCCTGGCACATGAATAGTTACTCCATAAATATCTGTGAATGAATTAATTAAAAGCTAAAAAGTACACTTCAGTTTTAGTAGCTTGAAGAAATATAGTAGAGGCTCTCTTAAATCAATAATGATCAGGTCAGGATCAATAAAAAAAAAGAGGGTCTCTAAATCAGTAAACTATAAAAATTTATAAACATATCTAAATATTTTATCTTAAATGAAATCTAAATATTTTAACTTAAATGAAAATGAATTTGCTAATGTTGTAAGATAAGACTAGGTCTTTGTTTGTATGGATCTACACCTTAAAGAATGTCAAAATGTCTTTCCTAAATTATAATCATAATGCATCCTCTACCATTTCCACTTGTGACTTTTTTTTTGTAGTTTCAAGTTTTTATTTAAATTCTAGTTAGTTAACATACAATGTATTATTAGTTTCAGGAGTAGAATTTAGTGATTCATCATTTATATACAACACCCAGTGCTCATAACAAGTGCCCTCCTTAATACCCATCACCTATTTTACCCATCCCTACCCACCCACCTCCCCTCCAGCAACCCTCAGTGTGTTCTCTACTGTTAAGAGTCTCTGTTATGGTTTGCCTTTCTTTTTTTACCCCCCTATGTTCATCTGTTTTGTTCTTTATTTCCACATGAGTGAAATCATAAGATATTTGTCTCTGATTTTTTTTCAAATAGCATGATACTCCCTAGCTCCACCCACACATCACTGCGAATAGCAAGATTCATTCTTTTGATGGCTGAGTAATATTCCATTATGTATGTATGAATGTATGTGTGTATATGTATGTGTATGTGTGTATGTATATGTGTATGTATGTATATATGTATATACATGTGTGTGTATACATACACCCAAACTTCTTTATCCATTCATCAATTGATAGACATTTTGGGCTCTTTTCATAATTTGGCTATTGTTGATAATGCTTCTATAAACATTGGGGTATATGTACCCCTTCGAGTCAGTATTTTTGTATCCTTTAGGTAAATACTCAGTAGCGCAATTGCTGGGTCGTAAGATAGCTCTATTTTTAATTTTTAGAGGAACCTCCAATACTGTTTTCCAGAGTGGCTGCACCAGCTTGCATTGCCACCAACTCCACTTGTGACTTTTTTTTTATTTTTATTTTTTGTGACTTTTAAATTATGGTGAGGATTTAAGATGCTTTTAAGTAATCTGAATGTAGAATCCTTCTAGAATTAATAATTTACCCCATTCTTTTACAGTTGTCTTACCCAAATATATTGGGCAGAAATTTTTTTACTAACTCTATCAGCTCTTTCCAAAGCATTTAACTTGGTTTTCATGGGAACAACTTGCTTTTTCGTAAGTCACTGGTTTATGTAACAGTTCAATTACATAATTACAGTAACAAGAACAAGTAGCATAAACAGGCTTGGGAACAAACACCACTCATTCTTGATAAGCATTCTACAACTGATGGGAGATGTATGTGAGCACCTCAGACAGCAATCTATTGGCCACAGGCATTCAGAGGGAGTGACAAGTGACAGTTAAGCCAATGAGTCAGTTAAGACCTTTCTCTGCAGAGAGCTTTTATTGTTATACAAATGCTAGCCACAAGTTTCTTCCCATTGACCTTTCCAATTCCCTAGAGCAGTGAGTTCATCCCTTCACTAGCAGATCATCTGAACTGAGATGCAATGAAAAAGTATCACCAGGTCTATATATTGCACCATCAGAGGATCCTCAAGTATAGAGGCAGCAGTAGTCATGGAATCTCTTAATACAAAACCCCTTAATGTATATCCAGACTCTCTAATTCAGATGTAAGGCATTTATAAGTTAACTATTAGGGGATCCATTTAAAATGTAATGGAAAATGAGCCTAAAATCAGAATTTTTAAAATGCTCAACACATTATTTTGCTTAGAGTCTTTGGAGTAAAAGCCTCAAAAGGATATAGACAAGTATAATAGGTCTGTTTTGCTAATTCAGAATCAGCTCCCATTCGGCAGGTGTCTCAAATGAGGACATTCTGGCAACAAAGAACTGCTGCCACCAGGAGGCTCTACAATGTACCTTTTATTGAAAGTCTTAAAATTTAAAATAGTCTTGCTTCTCTATAGCTAATGTGATACCTTTTCAAATACACAAGTTTTCCATGCAAAGTTGCTTTTAGTAGTTACAGCATTTCTGCTCCCTACTCCTAGGTGATAAAGCCTCAGATTTTGAATTTTATCTTATAAGAAGAAAACAGAACTATTAGAAATGTTTTTAGAGTAGGCAGCAATTTTGTTTTTATTTCAGCCTTTTCCAACAAAGCTGATAACTCTAACCTTATTCCATGGGACATCTGGCAGAAGACTCCAAAAGCAAAATAGACTGCATTTACACAGGCTGGGGCTGTGTGGGCCAGCATTCGCAAAAAAAATTAATTTAAATTATTTCTAGGTTAATATGGAAGTGATGACAATGGCAAAAGGAGGACTTGACTTTAAGGGTTTGTAAACCTTGACTGTTTTCAAATTACTCTCAGCTAGTATCACAGTCAAAACTTCAAAAAAAAAAAAAAAGACAAGAATTTAAAAAAAATAGGTCCCTGTTTACATACTTTTAAAAAAGATAATGGATAGGGGTGCCTGGGTGGCTCAGGGGTTGAGGATCTGCCTTCAGCTCAGGGCATAATCCTGGGGTCCAGGATCAAGTCCCACATCGGGCTCCCCACAGGAAGCCTGCTTCTCCCTCTGCCTATGTCTCTGCCTCTCTCTGTGTCTCTCATGATTAAATAAAAATCTTAAAAAAAAAAAAAAAGATAATGGCTAAATGTCACAACTGTCAATTTCTAGGAATCTAAACTTGTTCAAGATGGACATGTCACTTCCATTGTCCATGAAACATTTTTTAGCGTGTGTGTTTATTTCGCCACAATAGCTCTCCCAATCAATGAATCAGGATCGGCTGTAAACATGTAGCATAGATTTCATAGATGCTCCTGTTTAAAAGACTTTTAGACACGGAAATTTTAAGATTAGCTATAGAATCTTTGTGCTTTGTGTTAGTAAACAAACCATGTGCTGTCCCTAACCCTCAGGGCTTAGTTCCATAAAGCAGTTACATTACTTACAAGCACAAATAGTTTAGTCTTTCTGCTAAGCTGATGGGCTTTTTACTTATCTATTTTTAAAAATCTAATCAAGTGCCACATCTTATAAAGAGAACTGATTTTATTTGCTTTAAACAGAGTAAAAAAAATCAAGATGGATAAAGTGTTGGGGGAAAAAAAACCCTCCAAGGTTAGCACCAAAAATAAATAAAAATATTATGGGTATTAATCTGTTTTGGTTTACATAAAAAACATAACTAAGGATTTTTCCTGAGTTCATATTGTGCTTGTTTAAGGAACAGAATAGTTCTTTTCACTAGATCATGTCCAGAGGGCTATTAATGCTTCAGGCCTTTTTGTTTCCCTTCTTAGAACAATATAAGCAGTTACCGTATCACTGTACAATTCACACAGGTATAATCTTTTGAGGGTCTCCGAGTTTTACAGACCAGGGTTTCCAATCGTTTTTAGAATAGCCTTTCTCAACCAAGATTCCTCATTTGAACCATAGAACACAAAAACTTGTTTCAGTGACTATTTTCTCAATTACCACAAGTATAGTATGTAACTAGTATCATTCTAAACCCATTGAAATATAATTCAATACACATAACAGATGCCAACAGCATTAGGGCTTACTTCTCCCACCAAACCTAGTCTTATTTAGAAACTGTAGAAAAGAATGAAATTTCTCAAATTACACAGGAAAATTTAACACTTCTCTCCATATCTTGCTTTCTAAATAGAGAAAAAAAGAAAAATTGGTGTGTCCTTAAAAATGTCAAATATAATATGGCTCAAGGTGAAATAAGGAAAACCAACTAACACTAACTCCAACAGCAGCAAGGGGTCTCACAAGTGCCGTCAGTCAGCAGGCTGTTCTAGAACTTGCCCCAGCCAAAATGAAATCAGGTCTCAGAGAAGGCAGCACCCACTAACTCTGGTGAAACCCAACTCACAGCACAAAAAATATAAAAATATGATTCTTAAGGGGATTTTCCTCTAAAACTCCAGACTTAAACTGCACATTTTCAAGTTTGTCACTGGATGACTTAACTGCTAACCTGACTGATAGGTACAAAGCACTATCTTTCAAAAAGTCTAATCTGTTTTTGATGGAAATTCCAAACATACCACTTTTCCTACTTTGCAGAGATTTTATTCTGTCAGTTATTTTTCCAACACAAAGAACTCTAGTCCTCTAACAACTCACCTATAAGAAAGTCTAGTTAAACATAAAGATCTCACTAAAATCTGCAGAGAAAAGAAACTGAAGAGGCTGAAAGCCACCCTCCATCCATCTCTATCCTCTCACAGGGGTAAGGAAAGGAGGAAGGTTAACTGTTAAAATTCTAAGATGTCAAGTAGTAGAACCTCACAACTTCCAATCACTTACTTAGAAAAAAAGTTAATGGATATATCCAAGAAATGAAACATCATGGGTGGTTCCTTTGTAAAGTATGTTTAATTATACTATACTCTTGGTAAAATGAAATCTGACTTAAAAGGCTATTTTGAAGGTCAGTTCAAAGCATGTCAAACTTGGGACACCTGAGTGGCTCAGTGGTTGAGCATCTGTCTTCTGCTCAGGTCGTGATCCTGGGGTCCTGGGATCGAGTCCTGCATTGGGCTCCCTGCAGGGAGCCTGCTTCTCCCTCTGCCTGTGTCTCTCATGAATAATAATAATAAATATATATATATATATATTTCTTTTTTTTAAAGGTATATCAAACTTGTCATACATGACTAAAAGAAAGGCTTTGACTTGGACTTGCTGGGCTGCTATATTCTCAGCATCTAAAAGGATACCTGGTATATAGAAACATAATAAATATTTGCCAAATCAATTAATTGTTAAAGCTTTTCATTACATTCAAGGTAGAAGTCCATCTGGCATGTGAAATAGCTTATCCTTTAAGAAAATGATCCTAAAAATGGGCACAATCTTTCCACAGAGCAAGGAGGCAATATACAAGGCTTCAGAAACTTGGGGATGTTGGCCTGATACAACTCCCTTTCTCTGAGAGGTGGCTCCCTCATCTAGCCACGTCTGTACTAGTGACAGGGTCCCCCTGGCCAAAGCTGACTGGACAAGGACTAGATATCTGGTCTAGTCTTTGTAAATATCTGGAATGAGAACATGCCAGCAAGCTTAGGATGGTCTCTTCAAGATATAAACTTAGGAGCTGTATGGTGCCCAGAAGACTTCTGTCTGCTAAGTGTACAGAGAAGCTGAGAAATCTGGTCTATGGAGGGGGGAAATGAAGCAGATGCACAGAAAGAGACAAGAGACAAAAACTCTCCAGTTCTAGTCCCAAAAGGTGCTCCTGGGTTCCTGAGTTATTCTAACATGGTTCCAACAAGTTTTCCTTTATGTGTAAGCTTTTGAGGTAGATTCCTTTACACAGAACAAAGTCTTCACAAAAACATGTTAAAAACATTTATTTTCTCCCAATCCTGTCATTTTTTTACTTCCAAGAAATAATCAAATTATGTGCAAAAATTGATGTTCAAGGATAAATACTGTCAGAGCTAGATATGAAACAGTAAAGAACTGAAAACCCAAATGTCTAAAAATAGTGACTGAACTAAATTAACCCTATACAGGTATCTCCTACGCTCCGAAAGTCTTGAGTTATGCCACTTTGCTGTCACAAAAGACCTACATTATTATCTGTTTTCACTAACTGAAACAAATCCAAAGAAAAAAGCCATTACCATATTAATGTGGGTTTTTCATAAAAGCAAGATGGTAAAATGCAAACTTTCACAAAGCGGGGGATATGCTTCACTTTATGCCATCATTTTGGCTTATGAAAGGTTTCACAGTAATGCTTTATTTTCAATTAGCAGAGAAAACCTGTCCCATATGATAGGATACCATCAAGTCACTAAAAGTTAATATTCTAAAACGTAAGAATATTTTAAAATGTAAAAGAATGTGCAAGACACATTACAAAACAGGTATTTCCAAAATAATAAGCATAATACCACTCTGAATTTTATTTTTGATACAAATATACAGCTAGAAAAAAAGAAGAAAAGGATCTAAAACATGCAAGTGAGATCACAGCAAAATTTGACTTTTTGCCCCTGAATTTTCCAAATGAACATTCATGACTTTTCTAAAAATGAAAAAAAAAAATGTTTACAGAAATGCTAGACTGCAACCGCCCAGTGCCAATATTCTAGTCTCCTTTTAAAGCTAAGGTGTAGGAATATACACATACATACACAAAGTTATGCTGTAGTAACAAATTTTATTTAAAAATTAACTCATTGATATTAAACAAAAGAGACTATTTTTAAGTAGATGGATTTGAGGAGGAAGGTCCTCATTCCCCTGAGGTGAAAAGGAAAGATGACATCTCAGCTATTATTTATAATTTAGTAAAAATTCAGAGAGATAGAGCTTCAGATATGAAGCTGTCCTGAAACCAAAGCAGAAAGAGCAAACAAAAGTCAAAGAAATGGGTACACAAGGCCCCCCTGCGATTTAGCTTTGTCTTACTTATACACTTTCCAATGCTCTCCCTCTCTCTTGACAATCTAATAGTGTTCTCAACTAGTATGATCCATCTACCCCTTTAAATAAATGTAAATCTCGTGTTTTTCCTTGATGTTATTTGAAATTCAAAACAGTGTGAGCCACATGGCCTGGATTCATACAGAGCTCTACCACTTACTGGCTCTGTGACCTTGGGCAAGTGACGTAACCTCTCCTTCTTAAAATGAGGATAACAGTACTTATCTCCTAGGGTTACTGTGATGATTAAATAATTAAATTAGTATGCTTCAAGCACAGAGAGAAGGATCTGGCAAATAGGAAGTGCTATATAACAGTACTAATACTATATTATTGAGCATTAAAAGGAAAAATAATCCAAAACTGCTTTGTTTTCAAATCATACAAGCTGACCTTCTAATCTTCACCCGAGAGAACCTCTGCTCTAGCAATCCTAACTACCTGTAGTCCCTGAATATCTTTGTTGTATCTTATTCCTATACCTTTGTACACACTGTTCTTTCTGCCTGGAAAGCCTCTGTCTACCTACCAAACTGTTATGCATCCTTCCATACTCAACTCCAGTATCAGCTCATTTGTGAAGGTTTCCATTAAGTTATTCTCACCGAGAGAATCTCCTCTCTGGGTACCATGTATATTGACTTCAAATTTTTTGTAATTGGTTTCATGTTCATATTCCCTATAAAAAAAAAAGCCTAAGCTCAGCAACTGTCCAGATATACATTTGTTGGAACTTAAATAATTCAGGGAGTACTCATTTATTCAACAAACGTTTACAGACAGAAACAAGTAAAAAATTCCTGGCCTCATAGAGTGTGGAGTTTCTGAGCTGAGTGTGGTACCAGAAAAGTATCAGTTTAAGGGGAGAAGAGACATAATATCCCATGGGACTAAACTCATTAGTAATAGGCATTTATCATATTTTATATTATAATTATCAGGGCCTACATCTTTTTTCCACCCAGAAAAGAAGTGCATGTTCACTTCTCTGGTAGACTCCTAAAGAATGTCTTAACCAAACTGTAGAGAGCTGCATGTGGCTTGTACTAAGAAAAATGACAAGGGAGAATTAGAGAGGCCCAAAAAAGTTCCTAGCACAGTCTGGGGATGGCTGGAAGTCCAAAGACTTAGTCAGCCGGTGACATGTCTCAGGAGTCCAGGATACTACACAAAGACTAAAGATCCTATCTAATGCTAAGTCCAGACTTTCATTTTTCTAATTTTTAAGCTGAAGTAATATATACACATAGCTTTAAAAGATAGTAATACAAGGCTTACAATACAAATAGCAGTTCCTTGTACCAACTCTTTCCAAATCTCTAGTTCTGTTCCTCTCAGGAAACCACTTGCAAGTCTGTTAGAGATTTCTTCTCTGAGGAAGGTATTTATGTATCTTATTTTAAAATATATGCTCATTGTGATCTCCCAACTTTTCACCTTAATCATTACCTACTAAATTCTTACTAAAGATAACTTAGATTTAGTTCTTATACTACTTTCTCTCATCCCATCCCTACTACCATTATGTCATCCACAATTTTTAGTTAAATCTGTATTTAAGGTTTGTATTATTAGAGCCATGTAAATAACATTAATTTTTTTTGTTTTTTGTTTTTTAAATAAATTTATTTTTTATTGGTGTTCAATTTACCAACATACAGAGTAACACCCGTGCTCATCCCGTCAACTGCCCCCCTCAGTGCCTGTCACCCATTCACCACCACCCCTAGTCCGTTTCCCAGAGTTAGGAGTCTTTATGTTCTGTCTCCCTTTCTGATATTTCCCACACATTTCTTCTCCCTTCCCTTATGCTCCCTTTCACTATTATTTATATTCCCCAAATGAATGAGAACATATAATGTTTGTCCTTCTCCGATTGACTTACTTCACTCAGCTAAATAACATTAATTGATGAAACAATATACAGCAATTATACTTCTCTTGTACATTTTGTTGTTCCTGGAACTAAAAATGCCTTGCTTTGTTATTTGCTTGGTTTTCTATATTCCCATCATTAATTCTTCCTCATACTTTCCAAAGAAGCTACACAATCCCTCTAAATGGCTCAAAACACATCACAGAATATATCAATTTGTTTCTCCTTGGCTACATCTTTCTTAGTGTCCTCCACACTCTTGTCCAAACTAAACTGGTTGGTCTCTAAATCTGTTGTACAGGGGCAGCCCCAGTGGCGCAGCGGTTTGGTGCCACCTGCAGCCTAAGGCGTGATCCTGGAGACCCTGGGTCGAGTCCCACGTCAGGCTCTCTGCATGGAGCCTGCTTCTCCCTCTGCCTGTGTCTCTGCCTCTCTCTCTCTCTGTGTCTCTGTGAATAAATAAAATCTTAAAAAAAATAAATCTGTTGTACAACAGTCATCTGGGTTTTTTCTTTATCAAATGGGATTTTCTTCATCTCTCTTTTGTTTTGGATTCCCTATCTTCTGGATTCATATCTTAATCTTTACTGGAACATCCTCCAGTAGCTTCCTCAAAAACGGTGTATGGGAGGTTAAGTCTTACAACTTTGCAGGTCTACAATGTCTCTGTTCTGTCCTCAGACTTGATCAAGAGTTGGATTGGGAACAGAATTCCACATTGCAAATTACTGTTTTCCAGAATTTCAAAGGCCTCATTCTCCATTCTAGCTTCCCGTGCTGCTGATGACAAGTTTGATGCCATCTGATTCCCAATCCTTGTTTGCAATTGCTTTTCCTCTGAGGAAGCTTTTTTTTTTTTTTTTTTTAAGTTTTATTATTTTTTTTTTAAATTTTTATTTATTTATGATAGTCACACAAAGAGAGAGAGAGAGGCAGAGACACAGGCAGAGGGAGAAGCAGGCTCCATGCACCGGGAGCCCGACGTGGGATTCGATCCCGGGTCTCCAGGATCGCGCCCTGGGCCAAAGGCAGGCGCCAAACCGCTGCGCCACCCAGGGATCCCTGAGGAAGCTTTTAACATCTCTTATTCCTATTGTTCTGAAGTTTAGCAATAATGTGGCTCCCAGTATGGGGATGTTATGTCTTTTTTCATTTGCAGTGTTTGGTACTCAATAAATTCTATTAATCTGTAATGTATGGTCCCCAGTTCTGAGAAACGTCCTTATATTAGTTACTGGATGATTTTCTCCTCTCCATTTTTAGTTCTCTTGTCTCAGAATTTCTATTGTCAGGCAGTAGACCTTCTGGTATGATCCCCTAAAATTTTTCTCTCTTCCACCGTTGATCCCTTCATGTCTTCCCTTTATTAAGAGATTATTCCAATTTTATCTTCAAAACCTTTTTATTATCAAGAATTCTTTTTTGTTTTCTAATTGTTCTCTTATTTCTAGCATCCTGTTCTTGTTCCACAGATGCAATGCCTTCTCTTACTGATCTGAGGACCTAAAGTTGTAGTTATTTTGAATTGTCCCTTCCAATTTTCTGGGTCTGTTTTGATTTTCATTTTAGTGCCTTCCGTTATACATCTGAGATTCTTGGCTGTTATGTTCATATTTAAGAACAAAGGACTAAGGATGTGGAACTAAAACTCTCAGACGCTGTTGGTGGGAATGTAAACGGTACACATTTTGGTAGTTCCATTAAAGTTAAAAATATACATATCATACCACCCACCCACATGTAGGTATTTACCTAAGAGAAATGAAACAATATCTCCACACAAAGGCTTACATATGAATGTTCATATTAACTTTACTAAAATTTGGAAACTAGAAACAATCCAAAGAGTAGATCCTGTACAAGCCTGTTTTTTAAAAATTCTAAAATACATAAACTTAATCTATAGTGACAAAAAGCAGACCAATGTCTGCCTGGGGACAGGGCTAGGGGGTGGAGGAAGGAAGGAACACAAGGAAACTTTTAGAGTCGATGGATAGTTCATTATCTTGATTTGATGGTGTTGCCTCCAAAATAAAACCCTTTTAAAAATGAGTTTCATATTAATTATACCTCAAAAAATCTAGAAGAGAAGAACAGAAATGAGCAGAGAAAAAGTATCCAAAATAAAAGAGGCTTTTAGAAAATGAGGTACTGAAAATGAACTGAAAACCACAGGGCTGATGTGTATACAAGAAGGTCTTCTCATTATTCAGTATATACCCTATTTTCAGTGTGGTGCTTCCTTCTGCCCTAGACTGCTATACTGTGCCTAATATATCTGAGTCAAGTGTCTCCCTGGGTAAATTTCTCTAGAGTAATGGCTGGCAAATTTTTTCTATAAACAGCCAGGTCTTTGCCACAACTACTCAATTCTGCCATTGTAGCAGGAAAACGGCCATAGACAATATGTAAATGAAAGACGTGGTTGTGTTCCAATAACTTTATTTATATAAACAGGCAGCAGGCCAGATTTGGCCCAGGTGCAGGCCATAGTTTGCCAATCCCTGCTCTAGAGAATCATACTAGTCTTTCCATTTTGAGAGAACTAATCAATTTCTCTTCAAAAGTGATGGCTATAAAATGCTTTATACCTAAAGAAGATAAATAAGCAAATAAAAAGGGAAAGGGAAGTCATGAAAAAGGATACTGAAAATCTAAAAAGAGTTCTATATAATCTTATCAGCTATTAGCAGCAGGGACAATACTTCGGATAGCTTGCAAAAACTGTTTCCATCTGACGAACTCATATGCAGGACAAACAGATATCATCAGAGCAGGAAAAGTATGTCTTCAGAACTTTCTGTGACAGGTGTTTATAAATGGCTTCCAACTGTTATTTTGCCTACCTTGACTTTAGTTGGAGGTTTTAAGATGTGAATAATACTCTGGGAGATTTTGCTTCAGATTTTTTTTTCAATTGAAGTATAACTGACATACAATGTAACATTGAGTTCCAGGTATTCAAAACAGTGAGTTAATAAGTCTATATGTTATGCTATGCTCACTACCAGTGTAGCTACCATCTGTCACCATACAACACTATTACAATACTGTTGACTATATTCCCTATGTTCTATGTTTTATTACTGGGACTTTTTCTATATCTAGAAACCTATACCTCCTACTCCCCCCTTCACCAATTTTGACCAGCCTCCCACCTCTCTCCCCTCTAGCAACCATCAGCTTGTTCTCTGTATTTATGGCTCTGTTTCTGCTTGTTTGTTCATGTGGCATTTTAGATGTCACATATAAGTGAAATCACATGTATTTGTCTTTCAGTGTGGTGCTTCCTTCTGCCCTAGACTGCTACACTGTCTGATTTCTTTTCCAATTATGTTATGAAATGACAAAAGCACTAGATAAAATGAGATCAGCACTTAGCATTATACCCTCTAGGTCTAGCCACACTGTCACAAATGGCAAGATCTCACCCTTTTTATGGCCAAGTAATATTCCTGTGTGTGTGTGTGTGTTCCATTCCTCAGTCAATAAACACTTGGGGTGCTTCCATATTTTGCCTATTGTAAATAATGCTGCAATAATCAAAGAGGTGCACATATCTTTTTTGAATTAGTGTTTTTGTTTTATCTTTTTAAAAGATTTTATTTATTTATTCATGGGAGACACACAGAAAGAGACAGAGACACAGGCAGAGGGAGAAGCATGCTCCTTGCCAGCGGCCTGATTCAGGACTCAATCCCAGGACCCCAGAATCATGATATGAGTCAAAGGCAGATGCTCAACCACTGAGCCACCTAAGCATCCTGTGTTTTGTTTTCTTTGGGTAAATATCCAGTAGTGGAATTACTGGAGCATATTTTTGTTTTTTGAGGAACCTCCATACTATTTTCCACAGTGGCTGCACCAATTTACATTCCCACCAACAATACACAAAAGTTCTTTGTCACTCTACATCTTCTCTAAGACTTATTTCTTGTCTTTCTGATTCTAGCCATTTTGACAGATATCAGGTGGTATCTCATTGTGGTTCTGATTTGCATTTCCCTGATGGTTAGTGATATTGAACCTCCTTTCATTTGTCTGATGGCCATCTGCATATCTTTGGGAAAATGTCTATCCAGGTTCGTTGCCAATTTTTTAATAGGATTTTTGGTTTTGGTCTTTTTTTGTGTGGTTTTTTTTTGGTGATGAGTTGTATAAATTCTTTACATACTTTGGATATTAGCTCCTTATTAGATATATAATTTGCAAGTATCTTCTCCCATTCACTAGGTTGCCTTTTCGTTTTGTTGATGGTTTCTTTTGCTGATAAACATTCCATGAAAAAGGTGAACTGTAAAGTAATATACTTTTTTTAAAATAAAGGCTGCAATCTCCTTCACAATTAAAAGGTGAATTAACTTACACTTCTATTGTCTCACATTCACAATCTACAATGAGATACACACTCAAGAAAATAAAACTCAAGTTATATCAATGAACACATTCCCCCAATTTCACTAAATTCTTTTCCTTCAGGCATTGTAACTTTTCAGGATAAGTTTATCTGTGCCTCCTGACTCCACAGGAACAGGAGTCCTGATTTCTTTTCCAATTATGATATGAGATGACAGAAGCACTAGATAAAATGAGATCAGCAATAATCATTGACTGTTCATAAAAAGAACTAAGTTTGGAATTGATTATCTTTCGTTTTCTTCTTGGTCAAAATGATATAAATTTTTTTGACAAAAGGTGGAAAGGTTTTTTAAAAAGGTGATTGAGGTGGGAGTGGGAGAAAAGGTGACAAATTAAACATATTAGTTGAAGATTTCTAGGGCCTCATTTTTCAGAGCAAAGGAATGTCTGGTGTACCTGACAGAAACTAATAATCACTCTTGTCATTTTCAGACAGAGCTAGTCAGAGAGAGCTTCGCCAATCCCTGCTGATTCACACAAACGTTTGCTTCCTGAACTCAGAGTAAATCAATTTTGGGGAACATGTCTTCTGTGAAGATAATTTTATAGGGCAACCTCTCTAACCAGCTACCATGTGAAGACAGCGGCCCAACAGTCAACTTCTTTTTCCTGTCTGGTTCTCTCACCCTCATCTGTTGGGAGAAATGCAGGAATCTGTGATCTGGCCTGTCACAGTGTTCAACATTTTAAAAAATTGAAATCCTAAAAATTAAAAAAAAAATTGAAATCCTTAAATACCACTGGGTTTTGGTAAACTTGGTTTTCCTGAATGATGTAGGTATGAAAGTATTATAACAAAGGGACAAAAAAAAAAAAAAAAAAAAAAAAAACAAAGGGACATCAAGGCTGCTATGCTTCAAAGGCATGGAATATTAATAACAATGGTGACAATATAGTTTATAAACAAAGATTTTAAATATCAATTTTAAAAACAATTTATAGCTCACATTTGAAATAAATTACATAATCTTCTATAATAGATTTATCTTCTTATAATAAATTGCTTTGGCAAATAGTAAAATTATTTTTGCATTCCTTGCCCTAAAGAAGGTTGCTAGCTGAGGTGGCAAAGGGAAACTTTTCTAAAACTAGTAATAAGCACTAATGGATATTTTAACTTTATAATATTTTAGGATTCACACATCTTCAGATATACATTATAATTAACTTACATTAGTAGAAAAAACTTACAGTTATACATGGAGACAGACACTGTTGATTGCTTCTATAACATCCATTATTCTCTATCCCTTCTGCTTCCCATGCTAACAAAAACCAATTTTGTTTGGGTAACTAGCCTCCAAATGTTTGCGAGGCAAATCCTCAGCTCCTGAACCTAAATCAGTCTTGGATCCATTCTTCTGGCCGGTGACTACTTTAAGCATTGGCATGTGACAAAAATGGTCGGTCAATGAGATGCAAAGTCTGTTGAAAGGCCTCTAAGGTTTCCCCTGCTCTTAAAAAGAGACATTTAAGAATAACTGGTCCTTTTTTTTTTCTTTTGCCCCAGAATGTTCATAGGTGAGGATATGAAGCCTCGAGTTACAGCAATGACCATGAGCAACGTTTGCTGACACGCGGAGGGCGGCAGAGCAGGAAGATGACTAGAACATGGTTTCTGATGGTGTTGCTGAGCTGCTGAACTTGACGACTCTAGGAACTCATTAGGTGAATAAAGCTATTTATTGTTTTAGCTACTTTTAGTTAGCCTTTCAGTTACATACAGTCAAAAGCATCTGAACTGGCAATTATAACGCCCATATTACAGATGAGGAAACCAGTTCAGAGAAATTCAACAGACACAAGGCCAGTCAGTAAATGGCAGTCACGATTAGAACTTCTTGCTTTTCTTTAACAAATCTCTAAATAACACTGTGCACGAAGCACTAGGTATACAATGGGTTTTAAGTGTGAAGGGAACACAGATCTTAGAGACTCACAATCTAGAAGGGGTATAAACATACAAAAAAGTAGTTAAAGAAATGTGATAAAGAGGGATCCCTGGGTGGTTCAGCGGTTTAGCGCCTGCCTTTGGCCCAGGGCGTGATCCTAGAGTCCCGGGATCGAGTTCCACATCAGGCTCCCTGCATGGAGCCTGCTTCTCCCTCTGCCTGTCTCTGCCTGTCTCTCTCTGTGTCTCTCATGAATAAATAAATAAAATCTTAAAAAAAAAAAAAAAAGAAAGAAATGTGATAAAGAGAAACAGAGCAAGAAGCTATCAATTCACAAGAGAAAACATTTAACTATCCCAAAAGATGTTAGGGATAAGTATATCTGAGAGAGAACAAATTCTTTTCTTTAGTGACTTAAAATTTCAAAAGACAACTTCCTATGACTGTTACATTTCAAAATAAATTTTTAAAAACTTCCAAAGAAACAGATGTAATCTTCTAAACATAATGTTGAATAAATTAAGACAAAAAAAATACATCCTATGTGAATTCATTTATAGGCAAAATTAATCTATGTTATTAGAAGTCACAATAGTGGTTTCTCTGGTAGAAGAGAATCAGAATGAAATGAAGAAAGCACAAAAAAGTTTCTGTAGTTTCTATAGTAAAATCTGATATCGACATGGGTGCTAGTTATACAGGTGTTTCAGCTTGCAAAAATGTATCTGAGCCATATATATACATACACATAAATATATACACGTGTATAATTTTCTGTATTTATACTACACTTCAGTAGTTTAAAAAAACTATGTTCTTATAAAAAATATAGATAGAAAGAGTACAAAAAAATTAAAAGGGCCAAATTCCTTGGTCATCTCTCAGGAATTCCACATTTCTGAGAGGAAATCACTATTAACAGTTCCATGTAAATAATTCTAAATAATCTACAACTTTCCCCACATATTTTCTCTCTCTCTCTCACTCTAAGATTCTATTCATTTATCTGAGAGACAGAGAGAGATAAAGAGAGAGAGACAGCATGGGGGGAGGAGAAGCAGAGGGAGGAAGCAGACGCCCCACTGAGCAGCGAGTCAGTCACTGGGCTCAACCCCAGGACCCTGAGATCATGACCTGAGCAGAAGGCTGCCACTTAACCAACTAAGCCACCCAGTAACCCCTCCATGTATTTTCAAGTATAAATGGCCATGGATGCATATACACATTTTTTTAAACATTTTATTTTAAATAATAAATCATACTTTATATCTGTTTTACAATTTGATTTTTTACCTTCCATTCATCTTTCTACTCAGTTAACTACTTCATAATATGCATGTATTGTTAACTCTTATGTATTACTTGCTAATGCACGCTGATATATTTGTAGTTATTTTCAACTTTTCATGTGTGGCTATTTCAGTACTGTACTGTCCTGTAAATGAGCCTGTGGGTCAAAGGGCAGACGATTAAGTCAGGTTTGATACTAAAAAGAGAAGATAGGAAAGAATATTTCCGGTCGAAGAAATGATAGAGCATAACTAAGAAAACTTAAGTATGTGTCAAATCTGAAGGACAAGGTGTGTATGAGTTCAACAGAGAGGCTCATGGTTAAAGATAATAAGGGGTTTTCTAAGCCACTGTAAGGAATTTGGATTTTTTCCTAGAATCCAAAGCAAAAGGAGCTACTGAAGAATCACAACCAGGAAAGCCAACATATAAGGAGTGTCTTTTATATCTTCCTGTTAATAGTGAAAGGCTGGATGATAAAGACAGAACTGCATCCAAGGGAGCAGGGGAGCATGAGCCATGTTAAGGAGCTTGAATAAACAGGACTGGATAAGAGACTCAAAGTGAGACTAAAGGTTCATGATGACTTCCATGTCTCACTTGGTCAATGGATAAATGGGAGTGTCATTAACCAAAAAGGGAAAGAAGAAGTAGGATTTGAAGGGGGGTGGGTTTGGTGTTCTATCTGGAGAATACGGAGCTCTGGAACATCCAACAGGCAAAAGCTAAAAATGCACATCTGTCTAGAGCTCAGGAGAGAGGGGAGGAGGAAATAAAGATTTGGAGGTCACTGAAATGTAGGGATGATTTGAGGCTGTATGCCACTCCTGGGGGAAAAAACAAAGCAAGATGAGAAGGAAGACAAAGATAAAACACCACAGAATATTAATTTTTAAAGGGTAGGCTGAGGAAGAGAAGTGAGTAGGTGCATTCAAAGAGGTCAAAGAACAAAGAAAGGAAGGTTCTTGGTTCTCTGAAGAAGAAAACCTTAAGGAAATGGTCATTAATCTGAAATGCTAGAGTTAGTTCAAGTAAAATGAAGTTGAAAATTTACTTTAGATTTGGCAATAATGTTACTAAAACTTTCAGTGAGCTCACTAGAGTAGAATGTAGATGGAAAATGACTGCACTGGGTTGATAAAGGGCTATAAGTAAGAAAAATAACATCAAATAGAGACTAACCAAAGATTAAGCTTTTTAAGAAGTTTAATGACGAAGAGACAAAGAGGGCAATGTGGCAGAAATTAAGAAACAAAGAAATTCTTATTATTTAAAAGGATAAGGGGCACCTGGGTACCAGTTAAGTTCAGTGGCTGCCTTTAGCTCAGGTCATGATCCCCAAGCCCCAAATCAGGCTTTCCTGCTCAGCTAGGAGTCTGCTTCTCCCTCTCCCTCTGCCTCTTTCCAGCCCTGCTTGCGCATGCACACAGTCTCTCTCTCTCTCAAATAAATACAATCTTTAAAAAAAAAATTTTTTTAAGCATAAAAGAAATGTAAGTCTGTTTTATGAGGTCAGAATAAGTTTAAAGAGAACTCAAAGAAGATAAAACAGACAGAAATAAGTGATGTAGAAACATCACAAAGGAGATTGTTTCTAGATATACCAGGTTTCCAGACTGCTGGCTCAACTCATTTACTGGTTTATACTACTTCACTTCATAAAATTTTTCCTTTTCTGAAACTAAGATAAAGCTGCTCTGAACTGAAACAGTTAAAAATGTTATTGAACTTTCTTAAAATATTCAAGTAGGAAACAATATTGAGAATATTTTTTCCCTATTTGAATGGGAAATCTTTTAGTGGTAAAATGCCTTAGCATGGACATCATAGGCCACCTTACCAGACCTTACCAGACATAGGCTAGCTACCAGACTAGCTCCTTGAAAGCATAATGAATTTATATATTCAAAAACACTTGCTACATAACTACAATACTAGGCTCGAGGGGTACAAATACAAGCAAGACACATTCTCTATCCTCAAGGAGCTTACAAATAATTACAACACAGTGCAATGAAAACAAATAAGAGAGGTGGGCACAAACACCATGAGTACACAGAAGAGGGCTATATAGCTTTGCCTAGAGAATGGAAAGAAGTCAAGGATCTCTGCTTACCCTGGGTCTTCAAAGAGTAAGTAGGAATTTACCAAGTAAAAGGGAAAGAAAACTCCCGCTGTAGAGAACAGCATATGTAAAGGCACAGAGAAATGAGAGAGCCTAGTATAAAGAAGCGACACCAGGGAACTTCTGGGGTATGTAAGGCAGGAAAGGACACAAGAGAGCAATCAAGAGTGAGCTGCTAAAACCATCAGTGCTAATGAGCTTGAACATCTTGAAGGTGATGACCAGTCACAGGGAAGTAACAGTGCAAGATTCTCTCTCTCTCTCTCTCTCTCTCTTTTTTTTAAGATTTTATTTATTTCAGAGAGAGAGAGAGAGAGAGAGAGAGAGAGCGAGTACAGGAGTGGGAGGGAGGGGCAGAGGGAGAGGGAGAAGCAGACTCCCTGCTGAGTAGGGACTCCCCCTCCCTCACCCCCCCCCCCCACACACACACACGGGGCTCAGCCCCAGGACCTTGGGATCATGACCTGAGCTAAAGGTAGACACTTAAACGACTGAGCCACTCAACCACCCTAAATATATGGATTGCTTCATGAATTTGCATGTCATCCTTGTGCATGACATGCCATGCTACTTTTTTTTTTTATTTTATTCCCAGTGTAGTTAACATTCAAGTGTTATATTAGTTTCAGATATACAATACAGTGATTCAATGCTTCCATATATTACCCCATGCTCATCAAGGTAAGTGTACTCTTAATCCCTTTCACCTATTTCACCAGTCACCCTACCCATGTCACCTCTGGTAACCATCTGTTCTCTATAGTTAAGAGTCTGTTTCTTGGTTTGTCTCTTTTTTTTTTCCCCCCTTTATTTGTTTCCTTTCTTTTCCACATATGAGGGAAATCACATGATATTTGTTTTTCTCTGACTGGCTTATTTCGCTTAGCGTAATGCTTTCTAGATCCATCCATGTTACTGCAAATGGCAAGATTTTGTTCTTTTTAATGGCTGAATAATATTCCATTGTATATGAATACCATACCTTTATCCATTCATCTACTGATGAACACTTGGGCTGCTTCTATAATTTGGCTAAATAACGCTGCAATAAACACAGGGGCACATATATCCCTTCAAATTACTGTTTTCATATTTTTTGGAAAATAGCCAGTAGTGAGATTACTGGGTCACAGGGTAGTTCCATTTTTAATTTTTTGAGGAATCTCCATACTGTCTTCCACAGTGGCTGTGCCAGCCTGTATCCCCATCAACAGTGCATGAGGGTTCCTTTCTCTTCATATCGTCACCAACACTTGTTTCTTGAGTTTAATCGGTTTTAGACATTCTGACAGATGTGAAGTGCTATCTCATTATGATTTTGATTTGCATTTCCCTGATGATGAGTGATGTCAAGCATCTTTTCATGTGTCTGTTGGTATCTTAGAAAAAAAAAGTCTGTCCATGTTTTCTGCCCATTTCTTAATTGGATTATTTGGGTTTTGGTGTTGAGTCTTATAAGTTTTTTATACATTTTGGATACCAACCCTTTATCGGATACATCACTTGCAAGATTTTCATTCTTTGCACCCTCCATGGACCTAGTACCAGGCAGGCCTTTCACTATAGAAAACTCACAATAAATATACGTGGAATAAACAGAAGAGTCAGAATCTTAGAATGATAAAGACATTTGAAAAAACACAGATCCTAAGGAGAAGGGAATTGAAGGGAACTGAGTATTTAAAAGCACAAAGTAATTTACTAATGAAGTCACAGTTATACTGGCTAAGGCCCTGTTTAAAAAAGTGTTTGTTGTATGCATCATCTACCCATCAAAAGTTAAGATTAACGTTCTCCAAAGTGTCAAAGTGAAGAGTCCCTACATGCTTGAAAAAAGTTCCAAAAACTTAGACTTTGACTAGATTTTCATTGCTTGAGGCAAATTCTCTTTGATAAGTAAGAGATGAGTATAGAAAGAAAAAATACAGTAGATTCTAATAGTTCAGTGTCAAGACATGTAACATCTGATAATGAGCATTAAGAAATTCAAATTGAATTTAAAGTCATTCCATGGGGTGCCTGGGTGGCTCAGTAAGTTAAGTGTCCAACTCTTGATTTCTGGCTGAGCTCATGATCTCAGGGTTGTGGGATCGAGTGGGCTGTGCTGGGCATGGAGCCTGCTTAAGATCCTCTCTGCAACCTTCCTGCTTCCCCTCCCCCACCATCTCTCTCTGCCTCTCAGAAAGAGTAAAAATAAAATAAAAAGTCATCCCATGTGCTAGCATCAAAAATAAATGATTAGAATGAACTAAGAAGATTGCCCAAACCTACTAAGAGAAGTAGATTGCTGCGTTTGGCAGAAATCACCAACTTATTTGATTTCCTCCACCACACTCGTTAAAACATCCTACAATAACAACATGGCACCCATTATTAAAATATGAGTTCCTTTATCAAGCTTTTTTTTTCTAAAGATTTATTTATTCATTCATGATAGACATAGAGAGAGAGAGGCAGAGATACAGGCAGAGGGAGAAGCAGGCCCCACGCTGGGAGCCCGACATGGGACTCGATCCCAAGATTCCAGGATCACACCCTGGGCAGGTGCCAAACCGCTGAGCCACCCAGGGATCCCCCTTTATCAAGCTTCTTTATCAATCTTTGATTAGTTAGGTACAACTACTGGCAATAGTGACAACTGTACTCTGAGAATAAAGATTTTAAAAAAAAGGGAGAAGAAACTGATGCCCTATGTACACAAGAGGTAGTAAACTCAAGAAACAACTAGACCAAAGGTTTCCCATAAATATTGTGCAGGAGGGATGAACTTGACTAAATCCTAGGGAACTACTAAACTCTGGACAAAGATGAGGTCAGATTCCCACCAAAATTTAAGAATCTCTACTCTAAGAAAATAACAATTCTAAATTCTAATGTGATGAGCCAATCACACTAGTTTGATTATGAATGCAAAAGAGTAACATTCTCTGGTCACTGGCATCAGAGACTGGAGATAGTTATGTATCAGGTTACCATTATTAGACTACAAGAACTAATTTACTTATTTGACTCCAAAGCAATGAAGCCTAAAGGCAATGTAATTATTGTGCCTAATGTCCTATTTCAAAAAATATTTGATAAAGGTCCACAGAATAGAATTTATTAAATAAAACTGAATGAAGAATACAGTGATCTGGACTCTAGTCTTAAATCAGATACTGATTCATTATATATATAATCATGGCTAAATCACAAACAGTCCACATTCCAATTTATGTATCACAATGATGTACTTACTCATGACTGTGTTAAATGTTCTAAGTCCTTCAAAAAAGTAGCACTTGACATGTAAGATGAAGGTGTTCCATATGAGATAATGTTAATCACTGTGACTAAAGTTAACCATTTCCACTTAAATAGAACTTACCTCCAAAATACTCAGTGCACTCAATAGATACATGTTCATTAACTCCTAAAAGGCATTGTCCAAACATTCCATAAATAAGGAAATAGACATATTAAATTAATTCAGAATCTATCAAAAATTCTGTTACAGAATCAGGAATAGACTCAAACTCCGAGTTTCCCCTCCCCCATTCACAGTCCATTGTTTAAGTCACCTTCCTAGCTTAAATTACTATGTTCTATGGATCAGAAACATAATTAGTTATGATAGGAACAGAAACTTCTCTTCCAAAGGCTTCAAATCCATTTTAGTAAAATATGTTCAAACTTAAAATGAGAATGGTTTTATAAATGGCAACTATTTATTAAACCCAGTAAAGTATTTCATCTTAATATTAGGTTAAGCAATCTGTAAAGAATAGAGACTGTAATTTTTAAACACAGAGTTGGAAAAGCAAACCAGTAGCAAAGACCAAAGACTATGAAGGTATCTATCTCTCTCAAAAAGAATAAGAAAAATAGGAGAAAGGGTAAAAGAAAATAAAACCTAAAACTGGTATGTTTCTAAGGAATTCTAAGGAATACTATGGATTATCTGTACCAAGGACAAATGGCTTGAAAAATATACCTCCAGAAAAGCATTAGATACCTATTAATCTATCTTCCACATTAGTAAAATGCTTTTCCTGCCCCTCCCCCCCCCCAGGGTATCTCCTGGGAAAAACTAAGTACTGTCATATATGCTGTTAATCTGATAACAGCATTTTCTGGAGGCTTTTTGGAAATAAGTAGTAAAAGTTTAAAAAAAAATATATATATATACACATACTAAAGTTCCTTTATATAACGTTAGCCAAGTAAGGTAGACAGATTATTGTTCTCAATTCTTTATACTCTGTTATAAAATTATACATCCACACTCTCTGTCATGTAACATTGCAGGGCTTGGCCACATGATTTGTTTTTGCCAATGAGATATTAAAAGACTTGATTGATGTCAGCAGAGGCTTAAAATGTATTTTGGTAGTTTCGCCTGTTTCTGGTATTCTGGTGATAAACCATGAAATGGGTATGCCCTAGGTAGCTGCTGCCCCTTCATGGTAGGCCTCAGGGTAAACAGGTTCAGAGCAGATCTAACGCAACATGTAGCCTGAAGGCAGGGCCAGTCACCACAGACTGAAGTAGATGTGTGTAGGCCTAAGTCATGAAAGTAGATGTGTCCAGCCTAGATTCAGGAAAACCCCAGGTGATGTACAGACCCAATATGAAAATAAACACCATAAGCCACTCAATAAAACACTGGTTTGTTATGCAGAACTATTACAGCAATATCTGACCAGTACACCCAGGCTTCTTACACCTAAAAATGTATCCTAAAGCAATCAGAGAGAAACAGATTCATATGTGCGTTTTATCATAGCAATATTTCTAACACCAAAAACTGGAAACATCCTATTGTCAAATATTAGAGGAATAATTAATTATAACCTAACTAGGCCACTAAATATTTGAACCTATGAACATATTTTTAAAAAACACTCAAAAGGGCAGCCTGGGTGGCTCAGCAGTTTAGCAGCGCCTTCAGCTCAGGGCCTGATCCTGGAGACCTAGAATTGAGTCCCACGTCAGGCTCCCTGAATGGAGCCTGCTTCTCCCTCTGCCTGTGTCTCTGCCTCTCTCTCTCTCTGTCTCTCATGAATAAATGAATAGAATCTTTAAAAAAAAAAAAGCACTCAAAAATGTAAGATGTTCATAGTACTCTCAGTTTAAAAAGCATCAAAAGAAAGATGACTAGACTATTTAAAAAAATTATTTACAAACAGAGAAAAATATCAGGTGAATAAAATAATTCCCTGAAGAAACACAAATGCTTTTCTGTACCAAATATTATTTTAAGCTAAATATTATACCAAATACTATACTCAGAATAAAGAAGTAAATTAAGACAAGCATGTTCCCTAAAACTTCCTGAAACTAACGATCTATTCAGGAAGATATATATATATATTTTTTTTAATTTTTTAATTTATTTATGATAGTCACAGAAGGAGAGAGAGAGGCAGAGACACAGGCAGAGGGAGAAGCGGGCTCCATGCACCGGGAGCCCGATGTGGGACTCGATCCCGGGTCTCCAGGATCGCGCCCTGGGCCAAAGGCAGGCGCCAAACCGCTGCGCCACCCAGGGATCCCCCAGGAAGATATATATTAAAAATCAGTTATCACATATGTGTAATTACAAATTGCAATAAGCTATTGAGGCAGAAATTGCTAATTATCCTCAGCATTTATTTCCCCCTTCTTACATGGAACCAGAGTCTCCGAATTTTATCTGCCCATGGCCACCTGAAATGGACTACACTTCCCAGCCTTCCTTGCTCCTAGGAGGGGCCACATAACTAAGTTCTGACCAATGGGATCTAATTAGAAGTGGTACATACAACTTCTAGTAAGCATCCTTAAAAATAAAGGACTTGCTTTTTGTTGCTTTTCCCCCTTCTTACCAGATGGAGCAGGTATTTTGGACTATAATGTGAAAGCTTCATGCTGAGAGTGGCAGAGCAACAGAACAGGAGGAGCCTGAGTTCCCTAACACTGTGGAACTACTATCTGTATACCTACAGGCCTTTCACATGAGAGAGAAACAAAATTCTACTTTATTTAAGCCATTTTCATTTTTAGTTTTCAGTCATTCACAGCTGAACCTAATCATAACTGGCACAGCTATAAAAGAAAAATGAAGGGTTCAATAAGAAATCATAACAGAAACTGTTCCATTTTGACAGGAGAAAGGTCCCCTGAAGAAGTAACATTTATGCTGTGACCTGACACACCTGGCCAGGAGAGTACCAGGTGAAGAAAGGTGAGGTGGCAAACTGTTCACGGAAGGGGAAATCAAAGAAGCAACTGCTGTAACTTAAGCGTAAATCATCACAGGAACAGGTAACAAATTTGGAGATGTTAAGACTGATTGTTTATACAGTTAATGAGAATAAAAGCAGAGCAGTAAAGCAAATAGGTGGGTTAGCTCCAATATCATAATATCTATTCCAACAAGCAAAAATTATGCCAAAATGAGGAAGGAGGGGTGCAGAACGAGAATGAATCCCGTTAAAGAAATTAATAGTTGCTTCCAAACTTCGGTATTACTAGTGTTTAAAATAGATGGATTCTCAGATTAGAGTGGTTCATATACCATGAGAACATCACTGGATATTTAAATGCTAATTCTCCCTGGAACAGACAAAAGTTTGATGTTAAAAATTTTTGAAATAATGTTTCTTGTCTATTTTTTATTATAAAAGGGAAACAAATTTATTGTAGGGATTAAAGCAAATATGTACATAAGACCTTAAAAAATAAATCATATGTAAATTCATCCCCTTCCAACATTTCATAATGAAACTGTTTCTATACGTATTTACATGCCCACATACATAGATACATAAGACACACTCAAAAATGGGACTATAATACATAAAAGCTGCATGTGCTTTTTCAATTGCTTTATCATGAACACATTCCATATCATTAAAATATTTTTAAAACTATGATTTTTAATGGCTCCATAACATATAATTTGTTTAGCCAATCAAATCTGGGGATTCCTGAGTTAAAACTGTCAACCACAAATTAAAGCCCTTTGAGTCAGGAAGCTAACTTCAAAATCTGCAATGGAGAGTTTATTCAAAAATCTCAAGTTATAGTTTGAAAACATTGGAACCAGGCAGCCCCGGTGGCGCAGCGGTTTGGCGCCGCCTGCAGCCTGGGGTGTGATCCTGGAGACCCGGGATCGAGTCCCACATAGGGCTCCCTGCATGGAGCCTGCTTCTCCCTCTGCCTGTGTCTCTGCCTCTGTCTCTCTGTGTCTATGAATAAATAAATAAAATCTTTAATAAAAAATAAAATTAAAAAAAGAGAGAAAACATTGTAACCTTCTAACCAAGAATTCAATGAAATTCACTGAGTTTTAGCCATAAAAGATGCTCACTAAAGACTGTATTTTCCCAAATGGAGCATAACATTTCATAGTCTTGAGGAAGAAACTGATTAAGTATCAAAGACTGAGGTAGTAATAAAAAATAAGAAGTACTGAGTGCCCACTGTAAGAATTAATGACTATTTACAATGTTTTTTTTTTAATAAAGCAAAAAAAGAGAATGTATGTATTTATTACTGGTGTAAGTTTTCAAGTAGATATAGAAAAAAGTAACAACAGAAAAGTACACATAATATAAAAAGAATAGAAACAAATAACAAAGGATTAGAAGTTGTTAATTGTGGAATATGATATTCTTTGAACTTTGCTATATTTAGCATTTTTCTCACAACCAAAAAAATTAATGTTAAATTGTCATGTGAGTAAAGTAATTCAGATTTTAGCTATCAAAATAGAAGGAAATCAGTGTTTTGCCAGAGGCTAAGAAAATCTTTTGAGAAAGAAAAACAAAATTCCAGGCATTTAGCATTAGGCATTTGTTGTAAAATAAAACTATTTTAAACTGAATATCAATGTTTTATGTTGGAAATAAGCCTGAGGAAGGCCTAGCTTTTGAACTTTACCGCTGAGCTTTCTTCAAGTACTAGACTACCTAAAAATGATATATTTTCTGTTCTATCAAAAAGGTTGTTTTAAGCAGTTAGCAAGTATTTTAAAAATTGCAAGACTGCATTTCAGTTTCTGACTATTCTGTTAACTTTGTATACCTAAGGTTTTCCTGATGCCAAGCCCATTTTTTAATATTCTGGTTTCTTTTTTTTTAAAAAAAGATTTTATTTATTTACTCATGAGACACAGAGGGAGAAGCAGGCTCCATGCAGGGAGCTCGATGCAGGACTCGATCCTGGGACTCCAGGATCATGCCCTTAGCCAAAGGCAGACACTTAAGCGCTGAGCCACCCAGGCACCCCAATATTCTGGTTTCTAAAATCCAAACTTAGTTCAGATGACAGAGTTTACCATTTGATGAAATGTCTTACTACTAAACATAAATGGATGCAATTTTCTATTAAGTGAGGTCCCTAGCAGAAAAAAGAAATTAAAGAATAAAAAATTATAGAAATAAATGAATCTACATCAGTTCTCACAAACAAAATTTTCAAATAAATGTAAATTTTTTCAATTGCCCCATTTTCCCCAAATGTAGCTTTAACGTAACTTTGCGACAGCATCCCCCACCCCCTAACTCCACTAATCAGTTCTCACCTTCTTTCCCTGCTGGAACACGTGAATTTTTCAGCAAAAGTGACTCATTCATTGGCATCTTGTCAAACTAACCCTGAAACTCTAAGGAAGCTTGGCGCTAACAGAATTCTAAAGCTAGAATACTTTAACACACATCATTTTGACTTTAGAGAACTGAATCACTTTCAGATCCAAATACATACTAATGAACTCTGTTTATATTTTTCCTTACTAATTGTTCTCCACCATGCTACCTCCTCCCAATTTTAGTTTGGAAATTCCCTAATCTAAAATATCTCCTGTCTCTAGAGAAGACAAGATGGGGAACACAGAAGCAAAAGAACAGGAGCAGGGAGAAAAAAAAAAGCAGTTGTTCACTCAGCCTGGAAAAAGATCCTATTCTGAACAATTAGCAACTCGTATCCATTCCATACAGTTCTCAAATTTCTCCCCCCTAGTTAAATGAAAACACAATAGAATACACAATACAAACACAATCAGAAATCTCCAGAAACAAATTACTCATTATTATTATTTCACTAAATAAAAGTTTTTAAAAAGCACACAATAAAAAAAAATTTTTTAAACCACACGAAAATCAATTATTAAGAACTATTTAGTCAAAAATCTTCAATAAGACGTCACCAGCAGGAACTATCAATTGTAAATCACCTTATGCTTTTGGTTCAAACATTCATCTATGCCAAGGTAGAAAGCTGCTCCTTTTAACCAGAAGGAGAGTGGTAGGGAAGGAACAAGAAAACAAATGCTTTGTCAGATAACCATAGACATTTACTTAGAGCTCTGTCAATTGTCACACTCCACCTGGTGGCAGGAGCTGCCTGAATTGGTGAAGTAGCGGTCATTATACAAGAAATTCCAAAGAATATTTTCCAGATCTCTTTGGGGGAAAAAGCAAGATGCTTTTCTCTTGCTCTATACAAATAAATCTAACAAGGTTTCACCAAAGTTTTTTCACATAATAGGTCACTATGTAATAAAGAATAACATACAGGTTTGACAGTAATCAGAATGGGAGACCTACATTTACAGCAATTTATTTACAACCAATCTCCACGATAAGTTAAATGTCATCTCAAGTCTTTAAAACAGGTTAACAAGACACGTCCAGCAACTACAAGATTCTCTATCACATACTCCCACTAACTTTCTTTACCTCTTTCCCCTATGGGTAAACTACAGAGTTTAATTAACACAGTTAACAGCAGCCCGCCACATTGCTTTTAGGTATTTGCCAGTAACATATACCCATGGGATACTCTAGACACTGATTTCAACCAAAAATAAAAATAGATAAACAGAGCTCCAACAAAATTAAAACTGAGTCTGGCTGCCCACACTTATTTTCACACATAAGGAAAAATAGCAGTTCTCCTAGAAGCCTCAAGCAGACATATCTTTAGAACACAATGTTAAAAATATGCCCCCCCCCCTTTTGCCCCTACCTGTTTCTCACTCAAAGCTGTGATTTTGGCTTGGAGTTCATGAAGCTGTTTCTTTAAATCAGCATTCTGATTGGAAAGAAAAAATATCTGTGAGAAAGATATTTCATTTGTTAACAGAATAGTAGCAAGAAGACTTTATGCATACTGTATTACAAATGATGAAGCGATCTTAAGCATTTAGCCAATCAAATTTGTCATGCATTAAACTATAGGTATATTATCATCACTTAATACACAGGTCCTAAATGTAGCTCCTACCATTAGAATAGGGGCAGTTCGTTTGCAATTGTTTCAAGTTACAAATTTTATATTTTAGCATCTTATACTGTAATAGTATTCCTTCCTATTGAAATATTGTTATTCTTTACAGAAAGTATCAATTGACAGAAAACCTAAAGCTCCACTAATCAGACAAAAGCAAGAAAATGGAAGTTATAAGTATGCATACACTGCTTAATGGCATTATCAATAAAGATAAGAGTTTTTCTCCACTTGCCCTCTCCCTTATTTAGTAGAGTACATTTGTTATTTTAGCCTAGATTTGAAAAGCTGTCAGTGCTGCAACTGCCTTAACACTACATCATTCAAATTAACACACTGACTACCAGGGTATTTTCTCAGTTCTAAAATTCTAGGAATCAAAAAAGAATACTATTTTAGATGAGATACACTGAGCATGCTTGCTTTTTACTCAAGTGGGGAAAAAATCCAAAATTAAAATTTTCAAATGCTTAATGTAGCAGGACAGCCTACTAACAGACTGAGCACCATTCCAATAAAAGACTACTTTTTCTTCATTGTTTCACATGCATTTCTTTCGATTCACCCTGTTTGGTCTTCTGCCAGGATTGGGACACACATCCTCCCCTTCATGTTTACTTTACATTGTCTTTCTTATATTTGATATAAAGCTCCCGTAATGAGATCACTCACAAGATTGTCCAACAACCTACTGCCCCTTCAGATTCTTTTGAGTTAAGATGCTCTGTTAACATGACGACCAGCTCTATCAGAAATGCTAAAATTTTCTAATAATATTTCAGTTGCTGACAATGTAGTTTACCAAATTAAATATAAGAGTCTACTAATCTAAGGTCTACTGCCTCTTGGTTCCCTAAATATAATTTAAATTTTAATACACCTTAAAAAATAAATAAAAATAGAGAAGCTTCTCAAAGAAATAGGACTGTCAAACAGGAGTTCAATGTGGGCCATCAATGCCAATCCTCAGAATCAATGGACTGTGTTAAAACCCAACAGGTCACTGGGTACTAAGTTTTTGGAGAAATGAATATGCTTCCCACTTCCAAAAAATCAATCTGCTTCAGTACCATTCTTTAATCCAAGAATTAATTTTCTTAACTTTACAATGAGGTGTATATGGTATGTTTAACAAAGTTAAATATACATATATATATGTATTAAACATATATATATATTTCCACATATATAATAAGTCTAAGTGTTCTGTGAACAGATTTGTGGGCACGCAGTTCCTGAAAGTCTGATAAACACTCTTCAAACTTAGGACCCACTGTCTAATGGCTACAAAAGAGACACCACCTGAATAATAAATGTAATCATCAAAGACAAGATAACTTTTTAGGAAGATTTCTCTTCAGGGATAGAGATGAACTACTATGAGAATTTAAACAGAAGGTAGCATCTGTTGGATTATTATATAAGGTAGTTTTAAACCCTCTTTAAGAGTTCTTTCAAAGATAATTTTTTAAAAGTTCTTTGAAAATTATTCTGAAATTATTTAATCATAGTGGAATTAAGTATTTAAGTGTTCTGTACTATATCTGTACTGTGTAAGCTAAGAGAAGAATCATTCGGGGCCATATACATTAATTTGGAGACTACAGGAAGCCTCAAAAACTCTGATTCTGGATAAGCAGGCTTACAGAAATGAAATTTAAGCTATATGAAGAGTAATAACTCAATTTGTTCCCCAAAATACTCAAAAAAATTAACATAAAATAACAGAAACAAAGATGAAATAGTAACGACACTATAACAGAATTACTGGATTTTTCTAAACCTTTATAACATGAAAATCAATATGCTAAAAATAATTGCTGTTAGAGATAACAGTTTTCAAAACTTAAGTTCCTGGTTTGTAGTTTAGTATCTAACAGGTATTTTATTTTAAATTATTTTAATTTAAAAATTAAATAAATAAAAGTAGTACTTTACCTGTGGATCCTGCTTCATTTGAGCAACCAGTTTCTGGTAATAAAGAGAGAAAAAGAGCCATCAGTCTTACATATTAATCCACTATGGCTAATCAGACTTGTCCCCCAAAATCTAAAGTTTTAAGTCCACCCTAAAAAAGAAACACCATACAATGAGAAGAGATCAAAAGCTTCTGTGATCCATATAATATATATGGATTACTTATTTGGTCCATATTATTTATTCATATATATATATATGTATATATATATATATATATATATATATATAAATCAAACTAGCACTTTGTGTTTGAAATTAAAAACTCCCGCTTTTTAACAAATCTGGAGATGGGATGGGGATGGGAGCTTTTAAAAAAGCAATTTAAACAAGCTGGATGCTCTAAAAGCCAAACATCCCTCTAAAATGTTATCATCGTTTATAGAGTCCCAAAAGGCCTGGAAAGAAGCTGCTCCCATAACAAAACAGGCCTGTTTGTATACAGCAAAGTACAGATTTGGCAAGTCTGTTGGTTTGGTTCTTACCACAAAAGGAAGCTAGAATCAGCTACTGACTCTGCCACTGCCTTCTCTGCAGGAGGGTGTACTCAGTGGGGCAGTGATGCTTAGTATTTGAAAGTAAGGAAATGAAGAAACAACAACACCAAACTCTACCTACCTGGGTTCCTCTGGGAAAGAGAGTGCTACCAGAATACTTAATAAGATCTTTACCAGGGAAAAGAGAAGTCCAAATAAATGAAAAAGAAAGAAAAATGGACATCTTCTAACCTAGCTCAACTTCTAAAAGCATCACTGCCCAAAGATGATAATAACTAGGACAGAAAAATTTGAAGGATAAAAAATATCAGAAGGCTGATTCCTAAAAGCATCTGGGAATAAGCTGTTCCCCAAAAGAATTTTTCATATAACTAAAAAATCTGTCCCTCTCTTTGAATGTTGAAGTACTTTAAAAATTTTTAGTCATAAAATACTTCTTATATACTTACCTGCCTTCTTAAACAAAAAAAAAAAGTCAGCTTTGATTGATACTCAGAGGTATGATTACATCAATTAATATACTAATCTATAAACAGCACAATAGGTCCTTACAATAAAGGCCCCAAACTGCCATGATTTAAAGAGTTCTCATGTCTGCATTTTAGTTTTTCTTTTTTTTTTTTTAAGACTTTATTTATTTTACACAGAAAGAGAGAGCACACATGCACAAGCAGGGGAAGCAGGAGACTCTCCTGAGCAGGGAGCCTGATGCAGGGCTCAGATCCCAGAACCCTGGGATCATGACCTGAGCTGAAGGCAGATGCTTAACCAACTGACCACCCAGGTCCCCTTACATTTTAATTTTTCAATCTACTTCTTAATGCCAAGGAATCAGCTAGCAAATTTTGTTACTATTATGTCTCCTCCAACAGCCCCTGAACCCCAACTCCAATTTGCAGCTTTTGATCTACTGTGTGATATGCACAGTGAACTAATTCTAAGATGAACAAATAGGTTATAATAGCTTAAGAAATGCCCCTTGAGTAAAATGTACACTCTTTGGTGAAAGATTTCTGATATTTATTGTAGTTGGTCAAGTCTTACTAGTCTTACTTCAGGTGCTTAGATACATTATGCATGGCTGAGGTTGCTAACCATGTAACTTCCATCTACACAAGGTATATATGAACTATATTCTACTTCATATGTGACAGTAGTAACTCTTCTGTATCCTGGCCTTAATCTACAAAACAGTAATAAGACATTCCAAGAGCTCAGTGAAACTGAAACGCGACTTTATACATAGACATTCTTATAAGTGCAGCCTAAAGGCTAGCCTCATTCTTCAATGAAAAAAGTCCTTGGTTTTCTTTTTTAATTTAGTTACTAGAGAGTTGGCTACAACACTAAAGTTGCCTTTAAATATTTATTTATTTATTTATTTATTTGTTTGTTTGTTTGTTTATTTATTTATTTAGGGGCGGGGAGAGCGAGAGAGTGTGAGCACAAGCACAGGGAAAGGGCAAAGGGTAAGGGAGAAGCAGAGTCCCCACTGAGCAGGGAGCCTGACTCAGGGTTCAATTTAGAGACTGCCAAGATCATGACCTGAGCTGAAGACAGATGTTCAACAAATGGAGCCACCCAGGTGCCTTTTTAAAGCCAAAAAAAAGGTTTTCTTCCATGATACTGGAACTTAAAAACTGACTGATAACCACATTAAGCCTCCACTCCTGGAGGAAATAAACCACCTTTCCTATCTATAAGTAGTCAAGCTGCATTTTAGACAAGCAGAGGCAGAATATGAGAAGCTGGACAACCTAACTAGACCATCCATATTCTTAATGACTTTAAGCTAACACTGTGTTATCAAAATTAAACTACTTTCTTTTGCAAGAATGGAGCCATTTTTTATAAAGATATACTGTTAGCATAAACTATAGCCTATTGGCAAATCCAACCTACCACCTGTTTTTATAAAGTTTTATTGGGACACAGCCACACCCATTCATTTATATATTATCTCTGGCTGCTTTGTCTATATGGCAGCAACGTACTAGTGACAGAGACCATAAATGACTCACAAAGTGCAAAACATTTTACTATCTGGCTCTTTACAGAAAAAGTTTGCTAACCTCTGCTTTATACTATCCTCTGTTCCATGTAAATACTCCTACTAAAGTTTAAATATGGCTTCCATCAAATCTGTATAAAAATAATAAAAAAGGCAATTTCTCAAAAAGGGTGAGATACTCATCACAGGCCATTATTATTTAACATTTACTCAACATCAACCATGTGTACATGGTAATTTTCTTAGCCATCTCTATGTCCATAAAGAACAGAAATATACTTCCACCACAGCATACTTTCTTAACACACTTTTTTTTTTTAAATTTTTTTTTCTCTCTTTTTTTTTCTTAACACACTTCTATCCAGCAAGCTCAATTTTAGCCATAATTCCATCCCTAACAAAATGCAAAAGGGAGGCTTTTGATCCAATATTTAGTCAAATGTACGGTCTGGCTTTGGCCTCAACCTAACAGCCAGTGCCTACTTTGATATCATTTCTGTCATTCCTGAACTTGTCACAATCAATGATCATGTAGATTACCACACATCCAACCAGAATAACATCAGATTTATAAACAAGGCTTATCATTTGTATTTACTTTAATATTTAACATTCTTCCCCAAATAGAAAAGTATTCTAAATGTAATTACAGTGAAAATTCTTACATGTGTTTTATAAGTTGAAATATTATAAATCAACATATAAATGATATTGCACAAATGAAATATGTAATAATCAAGGATGAATATAAAAGCTCTTTATCCTAAAAAAAAAATATTTAAATATATAGGGAAATAAACAACGTAAATATTAAGAGACTGGGATAACTTTCAGAAGAACATTATATCCCTTTTGAGTCAAAAAATGTATTTTAAAAAATTAAATTAGATTTTAAAACAGAATAAACATTAAATTTTTTCATAATTATAATTTCCATAAAATTGGTATGCTTGAATTAAAAATATAAAGCAAATTAATATTTAAGAATTCTCATTTTTAGGGGTGCCTAGACGGCTCAGTTGGTTAGGTGTCCAACTCTTAATTTTGGCTCAGGTCATGATCTCAGGGTTTTGAGATACAGCCCCATGTCGGGCTCCACACTAGATGTGAGTCTGCTTGTGATTCTCTTTATCTCCCTCTACTCTTCTACCCGAATCTACCTTTCTGGAAAAAAAAAAAAAATTTATCATTTTTAGTAATTTAGTTCAATTTAGGAGATGAGTCTTTCAATAAGTCTTATTTGGGACTTGTTCATATCTTGTGAGGATGAACTAAAAGCAGAATGTCAATGCTGCCATCTCCAAATTTCTTGAGAGAAGGAATATCTCCTAAAATCACATACAACTTCATTAAATATCTTCGATCCATACAAATTTCAGATGGATTATTGTTTTCCAGAAATTCCTTTTATGATGATGTCAGCTTCGAACAAATTATGAATTTAATTGTTGTCATTTGCCATTCAGCCAAATTAAGTATTCAACACAACTCTGGGTTAACATACTTACATCTGGGAAAAAGACTGCTTGATTTTATAAACAGATTTTTACTCTCTTCAATTAGTAACAGAAGCAAGGCCAAATAAAATAAAATGTGCATAACTTATTATATACTAAATTTCTTAAAATTACCATAAAACAAAACACTTCACACATAGAGAAGTCCACCTGTACACAGCAAACTATAAGACTACTGCTGAGCAAGAGTTTAACAAATCCAAAGCAGAAGCAGGGATTTCTGAATACAGAGATTTGAAAAATTAAAACTATGTGTGTATGTCTTTGAAGCTTTCTTGTTAGCTGTCATCCACCCTAATTCTAAGCAACTTGCAAATTTAGTAGTTATCAAAAGCCCACAGGGTGCTTCCAACAATTTCAGAAATTAACCTTAAACTATTCAGATAAAACAAGAGAAACTTGTTCCCTTCTCCTTTCTACTTCCACACCCCAAACATTCAAAAGCAGTCAATTCATCATCATTTATCACTTTTGATTGTATGTATGTGTTTATCTTGAACCTGGGACCACATTTCGGCTAATGTCTAGGAAAGGGATAGAAACAGTGATACTCTGTTTATGAAATATATGTTAATGATCCAGTTATTTAAGAATAGCTTTATTTCTGGGTTAATTATATTAAATAAGATTTATTATACATATAAAATGTATTACATATTTAATATTTTATCGATATTATTATATAAATATAATTGTTAACATATTTTTATTTATATTTTTTAAGGTTTGTTAGCCTATACACCTGAGGTAAATATTAAAAATTGTGAAATTTGGGCAGCCTGGGTGGCTCAGCGGTTTAGAGCCACCTTCAGTCCAGGGTGTGATCCTGGAGACCTGGGATCGAGTTCCACGTCAGGCTCCCTGCATGGAGCCTGCTTCTCCCTCTGCCTGTATCTCTCTCTCTGTCTCTCATGAATAAATAAATAAAATCTTTAAAAAAAAATTGTGAAATTTTAAATGTAAACATCTGTGAAGGCAGTAACATTTTCTTTTCTTTTGTTTAGATTTACTTATTGGAGACAGAGAGAGAACAGGGGGAGGGGCAGAAGGAGAGGGAGAGAGAGAATCCCAAGCATGCTGCCTGCTGAGACTAAAGAGCCCAATTCGAGGCTACATCTCATGATCCTGAGACCATGAACTGAGAGGAGATCAAGAATCATAGGTTTAACTGACTGAGCCACCAGGCACTCTAGCAGTGATGTTTTCTTTACTAAAGATTAGAATCAAGGCATAAAGCTGAGTTACATGTAAAAACTTCAGTATAAATGGTAGTTAACTAAAACATGGCTCAACTTAAAATACACAAGTTAGGTCACATGAACAAAGTTTTCAGATGAACCAAAAAAAGAAAAAAAGAGTGTGGGTTATTTTTTTTTAACACCTTTAGTATTTGAAAAAAATATTTTCCATTCTTTTCTCTGGAAAGAAAGTCAGGAATATTCTATTAAAGTTCTTAAAAGTACTGTCAGTGAATTTGTTACTTATCAATAAAAGGCAAAAGACATGATTCTTGGACAACTGTCTGAAAGACAATTAAAAAGTGTACTGAAATTCAGAGATAGGCGAGTTTACTAATCTTAGCCATTACTTAATAATACAACATAGGAGAAACCAATAATGGAACTTACCTGGTGAACCTGAATTTCCACTTTAAGAGCCTCCTGTAGAGTCTGCAACTCCATCCTCCACCTTCTCCACTTTCTGTCTGCTAATTCTTCAGCCTCTGTCTACAGCCTTTCTGTCTACAGTTTCTTCAGCCTCTGTTTAAAATAACAAACTCCTCTTCTCACTGCAGCTGTGGAGATCATAAAATGTTTTGGATCATAAAGGAAATGTTCGTGTTAAATAAAAGAAATTACATTAGTTGAAAATTATTTGATGCTCCAACACAGAGCATGAAATGTCCCAAACAGATTTCTTTCCAAAATGAGTATTTTTCACTGAATTAGTACCAAAATTTTCTGGGTTTTATTCTCTGAACATTCATTCCTCCACAGAACACTTCAAAAAAGTAAGAAATGGGAGAAGGGAGGTGTTTAATCTGGTCATGAAAACATCTAAGCACACTTAGATGCTCAGCACTATAGTACATACTACATTCTGAGGATACAGAGCTGAACAAGACCACTTCCTTCCTAAATGAGCTGGGAATCTAGAGGCTGAGACTACAACCATCCAGGACACACTGTCCTTAGAGACACATAACAACAGAGTCATACATTTTTAAACATCACACAGAGTGAACTGGAAAGTTCAGGGTCTCTCAGAGGTTAAAGAAGGCCAGAGTACTTTCATTTGGATGGACTCTTACTCTGTTTTTAAAATAAACCTCAAAACGGAAAATTTTGGTATTATTTAAAGGTTTACATTTAACAAATTAATACTTTATATAGATACAATGCAATGTAACTTTCATAAAGTTACGACAGGAATGTTAAATAATAATCCTATCCTGTATAATAGAGGTGGCAGTCTAGCAATGGAAATCTATCAATTTCCAGCTTGATAATGAACACCATCTTCTTCAAGCCTGCCAGCCCATCTCTTTTGGCTATATGTATAACTGCAAGTGGCAATAATGTCAAAAGTCTAGATTTGTGAGTGTGAGCCTTCCTATTCTGCTCTGCTTATCACTAATATTTAAATGAACTCAATGGCTAATTTCTCTTTTAATTTTTTTTTCTCGAGTGTGGCCTCAGACATGATTTGAGGTACCCTCCCAAAGCAAAAGTTTGCTTTTGCCAAAATAAATCTAAACTTTACTTCTGTTCTTTTTCCTCTTTGTACCTGTAAAACTTGTAGCTAGAGCAGCTTTTCAATATTCTTAACAACTGAGGAAGGGAGCAATCATGAATCTAAAAGAACCAGTACTCCTTAAACCAAATGAAATTCATAATCTTTACATTTCCAAAAATTATTTATCCATGGATCAAGTCCATAATCAACCTAAGTTTCTTAAAACGTCTTTAAAACCGTACTTAACAGTTATAATGGAATCATTAACTATAGATAATATTCCTATGAATTTATTTTTCATTATATTTGCTTAATCTCGCTAGACTTAAAACATCACTGACAATCTCTCCCCTAGGATTTATATACTATGAAATATTATATAAAAATTCTCAAAAAACAACAAACTTCAAAAATGTAAAATTCATTCAAAGTTAACATTTATGGAGGTTAGGAAAGCATTACTATATAATGATACTACCAACAAAAAAGGCAGTATGTTTAGGGGAGACAATTTTGAAAAGGAACCATATTTTGAGGAACAAACTACAAAAGCAGTTTTTTAGCTACTTATTATCTCAGAAAATCTATGGACTGTAATAAATATCAGAATCATGAAATTAGCAAGACTAAGGTTTTTGTTGTCACATAAGTTTACTCTATATACAAAGCAAATGTTAAAACTATAGCATTGCTTTCATTTTTATTTTTATTTTTTTTTTTAGATTTCACTTTTAAGTAATCCCTATATCCAATGGGCAGTTGGATCTTACAACCCTGAGATCAAGAGCTGCATGCTCCACCAACTGAGCCAGCCAGGCGCTCCTCCCTTAATCTTAAGAACTAAAATAATCCTACTCAAATTTGTAACTTACATATATTAGAGTTATTCCTGAAAACAGTACTTGACTCAGTTGAATTAGTTTTCATTTTTGAAAGATTCTATCAGAAAACATGTCCAAAAATGATTCCTTATCATTTTTGTCAAATTAAGAATCATCTTGAAGTTAAACGAGCATTTTTAACAGCAGAAAGGCCATATTTGATTTTACTGGTAGCAACATAGCACATCATAGTTCAACTCAACATATAAACTCTGGAAATAAAGAGCAAGTTAAAAACAGAGAACTTACAATATAGAACTTACAACATATACAACAAAGGGTTAACAATTTATACATTAGAGTGCTCACAAATTAATTTTAAAAGTATAAAAAAGCAACTCACAGAAGAATAAGCATGACCAACAAACACGGAAAACATCCATCTTCAATAGTCATAGAACTGTAAATTTTAAGAAGGTAAGTTTGGTCTATCAATCTGACAAAGATTTGTAGAAATAAGAATACTCTGAGAGCTGTCAAAAGTTTGGGGCAGGTGGCACTTTCATAATTTGCTACTGGTTATCTCTGGGTGGTAGCAATAAGGATTATTTACTTTCAATTTTTCAGAGTATTGATGTTTTGACATTTTTCCACAGAAAATATGTACTTATTTTTAAATTTAAAAAAATTAACTGAGGATTGCTAAAGCCTCAGAAAATTCGATACTGATGAAACAAAATGTTCAGGAAAAGAAAAAGTAAAACCAGAACTTAACCTGGAGGCTCTAAATGTCAAAGAGTGCCTTGCACGATAAGAAGCTTGTAACTCAACTTAATGAGGAGCTGACAGCTTTTATTCCTTCATCAGATTGTTGTCTTATTAGAGACACAGAGAGACACAAAATTTTATTTGGCGATGACTAAATGCCAATTATTCATTTTATTTCAAAATAAAACTGAAGGGTTAAAAAAGTTAGTGACTTGTTATAAAAAACTTATGAAGGATTAGAGGATTTATTTTATATCCTACTTCTTCAAAAAGTTCTCTTTCTGGAGAGCAGTTTTAAGAGATTGATCTCTACCTAAAGGAACACATTATATACATATATTTATAGCTTATAAAAACAAGGCAAGCACATGTTGAATCCTTTTAAGAAATATTTTGGGGGTTTAGACAGCTTATGCAGCTATCATACGATGACTATTTGGGGACAGTTTACAGCATCATAAAACAGGTTTTATTTGCTAAATTTGTAGAAGGATGATTTATCATATTTTGACCAATTCCAGTAAGTTATAATTAACAAATCATTGCTACAAGGTAAATATAAACAGACTCACGAAGCAATAATGGACACACTTTACTGAGGTACAATGCCTTTTACTACCCAACAGCTCTAAATGCTACCATCAGAGAGGACAATGGCTTAGTACAAAATACTAACATTTGTTATCTTCAGAACTGTACATGCCAAACTACTAGGACACCTAATGGCTTCTCACCTTCAAATAACATAAAACCAAAAACATGAACAAATAAAAATTCCACAAACCAACAAAACAAAAATAATAATCAAATCTCACTAAAAAAAACAGCTGTGATGTCTGGAAAGCACACTCACTATCCCCCTAAAACAAGAAAAAAACGGATTCCATTTACTTGCTATGCAACCACTCTTAGCCTCAGGGTTTTTAATTTGTTTGTTTGCTTATAAATCAGAAAAATGGGAACAGTATCATCTACTCATAAAACTGTTATGAGGTTTAAAAGAGATGAAGTTACACAAAAAGTTCTTTGTAAACTACAAAGTTCTATGCTATTATTAACATACTTAACTCTTTTATTCATACAAACAAACTTTTTAATAAACTTCTCACCACAGTATATTGCTGAGAAGACTCCTACTTTCAAATTCTCTAAACAAGGGGCTTTTAACTATTTTGGTGGGTAGGTTCTGCTTAGAGATATGTAACCTCCAGGTCTTTCATTATGATTCTAATAATGTAGTAATGCTGTACCTCTGAATTTACTGCTAAGAAACACTGCTCTGTTCCTGAATTGGCATAAACATTTTTTCCCATCAAAACTCAAGTTATCTACCAAGTTTCTTTAACTAACAGTAAGTCCATAAAACACTGTGCCCTCAGACTGAATTCTCTAAAAATGGACAGCTCAGTATTCTCTATACCAAATATTTATTTGGTGTAAGACTCCAGTTGTTGTTTTCTATTAATTAAGTAAACTCCACACCCAATGTGGGACTTGAACTCATGGCCCTGAGATCCAGTCTCATGCTCTACTGACTGAGCCAGCCAGTAGCTTCAAGACTCTACTTTTGACTTACATGTTATACAGAATACTGTTTAGAGTATGTTCAATAAAAAAAAAAATAGAGGGGTGCTTGGCTGGCTCAGTCAATGGAATGTGCAATTCTTGGTCTTGGGATGTAAATTCAAGCCCCACAATGGTATAGAGATTACTTTAAAATTAAAAAAAAAAAAAAAAGTAGAGAGACGCCTGGGTGGCTCAGCGGTTGAGCATCTGCCTTCAGCTCAGGGCATGACCCCTGGGTCTGGGATCGAGTCCCTTATCAGGCTCCTATGGGGAGCCTGGTTCTCCCTCTACCTGTGTGTCTCTGCCTCTCTCTCTCTCTTGTGAATAAAAAAAATAAAATCCTTAAAAAAAAAAAGTAGAAAGTCTTGCTAGATCCATGTGTCCTTACTTGTCACATGTCAAGTACTAAAATATCAGGTTTCAATTTGTACAAAAATGCTCAGAGATATAACAATATCTTTAAATTTTAACTTAACTAGCTATTAAGTGCTAAAAAACAGTCACAGATGCTAAAAATAATAAAGCTCTTTAGTAGCATTTATTGAAAACTAATATTTACTAACATGAATAAAAATGCCATTAAAAAATATATAATGTTTGTTTTCATGGTGGTATCTCTTTGGTGACACTCCACATGTCAACAGAAAATGCTACTGCACAAAGAACTTAGCAATCCTGATTTCAGAGGACTACCTTCTGACACTGGGAAGGCTACTATGCTCACATCTTGGTACTAACAGCTGTTGACAAATATCACCCGAGCTAGTGAGACTGATGTTTCTCAGCCATTAGATTAGATTTAAACATACACACACACACACACACACACACACACACACAATTAGATTTATGATAATGTCTGAATGTGTTTGAATATAAAATATATATCTCTCCTCTGTGTTTTGTTTTTGGAGGGAGGGGCCAGATCCTTATTTAGAAAAAGAAAAGGAATACCAATAGAAGTTATACCATTGCCACACAACGTCAAGTCAGGGTCTCCCTGACAGCACCCTCTTCCTTCATGGTCTGCTGCACTGTCTTGCATCTCACCCTACTACCAATGTTCATTCTGATAATGTAGTTTCTACCTCAGCTTCCCAGGACAGGCCTAGCTGACATACACATTTTTCTGTTTTCTACCTGTTTTTACAGAAATCAAGCACGTCTACTAAAATCAGCCTAACTATATCCAACAAGAACATTGAGAGTAAATTTAAAAACTTACAGAAATTCGGAATGGAGTCTGGAGAGAAGTGTATAAGAGCACAGTGACAATGAGAAGATTTTAGAGTTGATTGCCACATTTCCTATAGAATACTATTTAATGATTTTAAAAAAAAAACTGTCCAGATAAGCCTGGGCAGAATCATATAAATATTTACTACACAAAGGGTAACACAAGAAGGTGTGGTGGTCTTGGCATAACCAAAATAAGTACTTTAATAGAAGTGGAAGTTATGGGAAGATAGATTTCAGATCAATTTAAGGAAAAACTAAGGATTAGAGCTATACAAAAAAGGAATGGGTTACCTTATGAGGTAGTGGGCTCCCTGTCATTAGAAGTATTCAAGAATGCTGCATATCATATCCCCCTCTTGGAGATTCACAATGCACATTAGCATATTAAAGGTTCTGAGAAGTCCTGCAGTAAAGAAACCTGTTTAACGCAGCATTTCCCAAATTATTTGACCACAGAACATTTTTCCCACCCCCACCCCACCTCAATAATATTTACTCACTTCTGTGGAACTAGAATTCCTCAGAAAACATTACAGAAAATAATGAGCTACATTTTTTTTAATGTAGTATTCAATATGCACCTGAATAACAATCTGTCTGGGATATAGGAGAAGAAATTGCCATACCGGTAAAAGACTGGAAGAGAAAAAGCCCTTAAGGTTTCTTCTCTAAAATTCTGTGATTCTATCACATCTCAAAGAAAAGGGCTATAGGGTCTTGATTATTTATTTAAAAAGGTTCCATGAGAGACAGGCAAGTAGAATAAAAAGGTAGTAAAATGCAAGGTTAACTGGTTCAAATGCCTCCCTTTCATGTTCAAAGCCCAATCCCTAAAAGATAAGAGAGACACCTCAAGGACAGTAAATTATCAAAAAGAAGCCCTAACCAAATATCTACTCCAGCCACTAAATTAATTAAAATGTGAGAGAGAGAATTTAAAAAACAAAAACAAAAAGAAGTAGCCTTGTATTAGGGAATGATACTATTCCAGCTCTGGTTTCTTTTTTTTTTTTTCATAATACATGCTCTCCAAATAAGGTTAATATTTGTTTGATCCTTAGTCACTAGACTGCCCTGTGCAATCTGTGATCTTGAGTTAGACATTCAAAAAAATGATTAAAGTGTGACAATTTATAAGCTGTTAGAGTAGATACTAAAGTAGATAATAGGAAAAAAATATATTTGCCTATATGCCCCCACACTGCTACATTTCACTGTCTCTCTTATTTTTTCCTCTTTTAGAATTATACAAACATATACTAAAAATGTAATATCAGAAATGAAACCAATCCAGCATTACATTTAAGGATATAAATGCTTAAGGGTCCCAAATTTCAAAGTCAAGGTTCCCATAGTTACATTAACCTAGCCATTTTGCACATATACTAAGGCCATCAAATTTAACAGCATATTAAGTAATACAAAACACAATAGGAACCTGAACTTTTGAAATTCCTGACTTTAGAATTTTCAGCTCTCACCACCGCATTAAGGACATTTTTGGCAAAGGGGACCTTTACATTTTAACAGGTTATCAAATGTAGGAACATGCAAGCCTAGCAGTATTATTAGAAACACAAATGCATTTGAGATACGGTTACGTGAAATTAGACAAAAATTCACTTTCACTCAATGCAAACAGTAAAGCTTCATTTCTGGGAGAGAGTTTTTTTGAAAAAAAAAAATCACTGAACATTTGAATTATTACCCAACTAGCATCAGGCACACTACGCCTGCCTCATGAAAGTACTTACCAATTCTGGGGAAACAGGCTCTCCTTCAGCTCTCTTGCTCCCTACAGCAGAAGAAGGGGAAAATAGAATTAGACTACAAACAGATTTACGACATGTCATCAAAAGCTGAAGACTTAAAGATTTCTAACTTTATGAAAAAACAAAACGCAAAAATCTCCAAAGCTTTAACCGCCACCCCACCCTCTCAAAAAAGGAAAGAGAGGTAGTTTTCACAGCAAGGAAAAAATTCAAAGGCAGTTAAATCTCTAATTTTCCATTTTTCACTATTCCAGTTTTTCCAAGACAAGGAAAGTAAGTAGATGATGGTTTCCCTTTCCTAAGAGACACACAAAAATAAAATACACCTTATCTAAGTAACACACAAATACAGGCTCATCCCCAACAAATGGGCCTCATTGTTCATTGCTTTATAGTAACAAGGTAACGTCACTGACACTTAGTTCTGTCTATTTAAAGTGTCTTTTTTCAATTAATCTTGAAGTGGACTTCTACAAGGCTTTAAAATTCACAGCATTTTATATGTTTCACTGTAATTTCAATTAAACTTTTCATTCACATTCTTCAAGTCTCACCACTTCAGACTGTAATACATACACAAGGGTGCCTTTCTCTCTGCCACATATTTAATCAGTGATAGAGCCAGAAAGAAAATTAAGATTTTGGGATCTCGATCTAATGCTCAATGATGCTTTTATCAATTGCATTTTTTAAGATTAACTAAACTCCATTAAGTTGACTTCAAAGTTAGAAAAGTCAAGTCAGGCTATACTGGTTTTGTTTTTGTTTTGTTTTTTAATTTTATTTTTAAGTAATCTCTACACTCAAAGTGCGGCTTGAACTTATGACTCTGAGATCAAGAGTTACATGCTCTACTGATGAAGCCAGCCAGACATCCCAATATCGTTTAACTCTGCCTCACCCCAAACTTCTTTTTCAGTTAAAAAACATTAGGAAACAAGGCTTTTCTCCTGATATTTTAGTATTAAGTATTTAAACTCTACATTCAATGCTCTAAACTTATGTTTTAAACATAGTATATTGGGATCCCTGGGTGGCGCAGCGGTTTGGCGCCTGCCTTTGGCCCAGGGCGCGATCCTGGAGACCCCGGATCGAATCCCACATCAGGCTCCTGGTGCATGGAGCCTGCTTCTCCCTCCGCCTGTGTCTCTGCCTCTCTCTCTCTCTCTGTGACTATCATTAAAAAATAAATAAATAAATAAAAATAAACATAGTATATTTGTTGAGTGATGTTACTTCAGTAGTGTTCTCATTTCAAGGGATTATTTCAAAAAATCATGTCATCCAGATTATAAATTTTTATTTAATCAAGTACAGTCATAACAAACATGCAGTAAAATAATTTAAAAGGGCCTCAAAACATGCAGTTAACATTTCAAAAGAAATTAAAATTTGCTGTTTTATCCTGTCTTTTCTTTAGCAGCAGTACTTCTGAAAGTTCTCAAGTCCATATAAATGGCTATTTTAGTCACCAAGATTAGAATGACTTCCAACCAAAAGAAAAAAAATCATGCAAAGGTCTATAAAGTGATGTGATTATTTAAAAGTGGATCCTCACAAGGAAAAAATTTGTAACTGTGTGGTGATGTATGCTTACTGAACCTATTGTGATAATCATTTTGCAATATATGCAGATATTGAATCATCATGCTGCACACCCAAAACTAATATAATGTCATAGGTCAGTAATATCTCAATTTTTAAAAAGTGAATTCTTAACATTATAGATAGCACCTACAGGATTCTGTACCACTCAGAACAGTATCAGGCACAGACTAAATGTTCAGTAAATATTTGTTAAATGAATGAATTGACTGAGTGGACCCTTAACTCTATTGATGACTTACTTTCCCTATGAGACATTTCTTGTTAGCTTTTTCATGCTGGTGATAATGACTTTTTTTTAAAAGATTTATTTATTTATGATAGACACAGAGAGAGAGAGAGGTAGAGACACACACAGGAGGAGGGAGAAGCAGGCTCCATGCCGGGAGCCCGACGTGGAACTCGATCCCGGGACTCCAGGATCGCGCCTTGGGCCAAAGGCAGGCGCTAAACCGCTGAGCCACCCAGGGATCCCTCGTGATAATGTCTTATGCATCAATCCCCCACAGCATTATTTGTTAAACGAATGACTTTGGATAAAAAACAGTAGATCAGAAAGAAAGATACTGCCATTTTAAAATGTAATGAAAAGAAAAAGACTGATCTATTGTACTAAATTAAGAACCTCATTCACCTAAAAAACACCATTGAGAGAATGAAGAAACAAGCCACAGAATTGGAGATGACAATTCCAACACATACAACAATGGTTTATAACCATAACATATGAAATATGTTGAAACTCAAAGTGATCAGGACAGAATTGGGATTTTTACTTCCACATATATGGCATCTGACAAAGTGAAGTCACATTAACTCTTCTGAAAAAGTCATATTCAGTAAGGAGATACAATGGATGTGTATCTAAACTCTAGGGCATTTTCTCCAAAACTCAATAGCAGAGTTAATCCCAAACTGATAAAGAATTTTACCATGAAATCATGATATTATAAAACTATTCATAAAACTGCTTGCAGGGACTGTAGATATCACATAGGAAATCAAAGCCTGAGAGGTTAAATTACTTCCCCAAAGGTCACACACCAATTGGTTGTAAAGCTGGAGAAAGCTTACGGACCGGACCCTAAGATTCCTTTGACCAAGCTGGCCTTTCCACTAATCTCACCTCCTCTCAACCAGGCACAGTAGTAACATTTCTATAAAACAAACTACAATAAATACTGGCAAAGTATTTTTGGAAAAAGTTTTAAAGAAAAATCATTATAAGTAAGCTAGATAGGGCAAGTTTTAAAACTTGAGATCCTTTTATGCCTGAGGGAGCCTCATGAATGGACTTCAGAGGGATTTGCCAACCCTACAATACTACTGGCTAAATTTTATATGTATAAGAATTCTGGGAAGAGGACCCATACCTTTAATAAGATTTGTAAAGAAGTTCAGACACCAAAAAAAGAGTCAATTATTTTTAGACTAATGATTTTTAAACACTGTGTGTCACAACTACCCAAGATTATTAATTAAATGATGACTGATTAATTGACTACCATTTGGAAGCTGATAAAAAAATATTTTATTTATATAATTTAGTAATAATTAGCAATAAAATGTATATATAAATGTGTATTTTAACACTATCTACATGTAAAATGTATTTAAATCTGAAATGCAAGTTTGATTTCTTCATGTTAAGCTGATTAAAGTCCACTTGTTTCTCACATACTCTTCACACTCAGAGCTAAGGTGGTTAAAAATTTTAACCATATTTGCTTAAATGTTTCAAATACAGACGTATTCTTTTTTTTTTTTAAGATTTTATTTATCTATTCATGAGAGACACAGAGAGAAAGGTAGAGACACAGGCAGAGGGAGAAGTGGCTCCATACAGGGAGCCCAGGTCTCCAAGGATCACAACCTGGGCTGAAGGCGGCGTGCTAAACTGCTGAGCCACCAACGCTGCCCTCTACAGATTTATTCTTTAAAAATACACTCAAAACACATATGGTGAACTAAATAAAATTATTTTTGCTTTTAGAAATGAATATTATCTTGCTAACATAATTTCCCATGATTTTTTGCCAACCAAAGATGGTTCACCTCTCCAGAACTTCACAGGTAGTTGCTTTAATTAGAATTGGTAAAGAAATGAATCACTCAGATTTCTAATATGGTTGTAAAACTGAAAATACCATCAATAAATCAAAGGTGATTAATAACAACTTAAGTACCCTTTGTAAAATACCTAAAACCTTTGTATATGAAGAACATATATTAAATAATAAACAAATTTTGCAGAGAAAAGGTTTAACATTAGATCATGTTTTAAATTAAGCTAAAATTCATCCCACTACAAATTCGAACAATTAAGTTTATAGTCTGTGCTCAATCATAAATTTTGATAAGGGACTAGAATAGCACAGATAATTGTCATTCAAAGACACTTTAAAATGTCACCTTACACAGAAGATTCAATCTCTTCTCTTCTACTACACCAAGCTGATACACTAATTTGATACACAATAAGTTTTACTGTTTTTTATCTGCCCTTCCTAACTTCTAACAGAAAGCATAATAACTTTGAAATAAATTTAAATGCAAATAACTGTTCAGAAGAAAAAGCAGAATCCTGCTTAATGAGAGTTAGTCCTTTAGGCCCCAATATCATAATCATTCCTGTGTCCCCCATCTGTCTTCTTACCCTCTCATGGACATCCCTCTAGCATTTCTCCCCTCATGTTTCAAGAAGCATCAATTTTTCCCCTCATTACTGGATCATTTTGTTTGTTTCTTCCATCTTTTTTTTTAAGATTTTACCAAACCCAACATGAGGCTCGAACTCACAACCCTAAGATCAAGAGTTGTACATTCCACTGACTGGAGCCAGCCAAGCACCGCTATTTCTTCCACCTTAAAAAAAAAAAAAAAAAAAAAAGCCTCCCTTAACTCCATAACCTTCTCTAGTTACTACCCCACGTCTATGCTCCTGTTTATAGGAAAACTCCATTATCACTGTCCCTAGTTCCTTCTCATTCTCTACTAGATTCACTCCATTAGGGCTTTGGTCTCCTTCTATTCTTAAGATCACCAATGACCTCCCTGTTGCTAAAGCCAATAGAAAAGTCTCAGCCCTCACTTCCATCTTTGATCAGTAGTATTTGACCCAGTTGATCATTCCTTCCTTCTTGAAATCCTTTCTCCCCCAGGACACCACTCGATCTTGGTTTTCCTCCTAATCTCCCTGGCCACTGTTCTGGATTTCTTATGCTGGTTTCTTCTCATCTCTCAAGACCTCAAAATGCTGAACTGCCCCAGGGCTCAGGGTTCTTGGAACTCTTCCCATTAGGTAATCTCACCCACTCTCATGGCTATAAAAGGATCCGTACACTGGTGACTCCCAAACTTTTATCTCCAGCTCAGACCTTTCCCCTAAATTCCAAACTCATATAGCCAATTGCCCACTCACCACTTGTCAAATAGGTTTGATTACTCTTGATCACCTATCCCCCAACTTCCTCCTCAGAGTCATCCCTACCTCAGTAAGTGGCAACTTTATCCCTTTGGACCAAAACCTTAAAGTCATGGCTCTTTTCCTCTTTTTTCCACACCTTATATCCAATCTAATAGCCAACCACCTTGCCTCCACCATCAAAATACAGACTTGGACCACTTGCATCAACTCCACTACAACCTCCTTGGTCCAAGCCACCCTCATCTTTCACTTAGATTATTACAATAGCCTCCTATTGCCCTCCCTCCTTTCCATCTTTGTCTTGCTACAGTCTATTGTCTCAGCAGCCAGAGTGCCTTTTCAAATTCCAAGACAGATCCAGTTACTCCTCTATTCAAAATCCCCTCCAATGGTATCCCACCATACCCAGGAAAAAAGCCATCCTTTAAAACAGCCCAAGAGATTCTAAGTGATTTGGGCCTCTGTTAGTCTCAGATCTCCTCTCCTCCCCTCTCCCCACTGCTTAATCTGCTCCAGCCATACTCACCTCTTTTTTGTACTTCAAAAACTCAAAACAAGTTCCCTTCTCAGGGCTCTTCTATTTGCTTTTCCCTCTGACTGGAATAGTATCTTCCATAAAATATCTTCACAGTTCACTCCCTCAAAATGTTTAGGAAATCTACATACAGCAGTTGCGAGAGGAGAATACTGAAATAAAGACTACAACTGTCCTCAGAATTGTTTCTCTTCCCAAACTTACTGTGAGGATCTTCTTTCTTATGCCAACAATACCCTTTTTACCTTCTCCCCACCTAGCCAAATCTCAGCCAGTCATTCAGATCCAGATAAAGATTCAGTGATAAATGGAGACCTTCCCTAACCATTGCAACTCCCAGATCTTCCCTTCTTTGAATTCTCAGATACTTTATCATCTCTCACATTCATCTTAAAATTTAACCACACTATCTCACATTGTAACTTATACGTCTTATCTCCCTGACTATGTGCGCACACGCGCGCAAACACACATGTAGAATAGAAATAATGCCTTGCACAAGTAGTTCTCAAACCTGTAAAACTCCAAAAAATACATAAATTCACAGCCTACCCTTAATGCTTCTGCACTCATGATGTTTGATTTAGAGCTCAGATATCTCTATTTTTTTTTAACTCCCCCCAGAAGATTCTGAAGGATAGGGACTGGGAATCATTGCCTTACAGTTCTCTACGTCCTTCAGTACCTATGAAAGTAAGCCTTCAAAGAGCTTACAGCTAGAATGGACACCCCAGAGAACCAAATCCATTCCTTCATTCCACAGGGGAACGGCAATCCAAGAAGTCTACATGACTAGCCAAAAGCTACAAAGGTTAGTAAGAGGTAAAGCCCAACCTAAAACCCAGATTTACTGCTCTCAATCTAGGAATTCTTCCATTAGGCTGTGCATAAATAAATGAAAGTAATAAAAATCCACAATTCACAGACAGGCACAGTAAACAGTGATTTTTTTTTTATACTTGACCAGTTATTACAATGTCCAAGTTCTTTTCTTTTTTAATTTTTATTTATTTATGATAGTCACAGAGAGAGAGAGAGAGAGAGAGAGAGAGAGAGGGAAGCAGAGACATAGGCAGAGGGAGAAGCAGGCTCCATGCACCGGGAGCCCGACGTAGGATTCGATCCCGGGTCTCCAGGATCGCGCCCTGGGCCAAAGGCAGGCGCCAAACGGCTGCGCCACCCAGGGATCCCCTACAATGTCCAAGTTCTAAGTGTGCATTATTAGCTTCTATATGTTTGAAAATGTGAGCAACATTAGCTGACAAAAGACTTAAAAGGCCAGAGAGTAATTGTGAGAAGGCTAACAATTAAAAAATAATTTTTACCAAGTTCTCTTGCAATATGTATAAAAACTTATAAAATCATTTATTTTATAAATGAGAAGTATTAGGAGAAATAGACAGAAAGAAGAAATCTTCCTTCATCATGCTATAAAGTACAAAAATCCTTTATTCAAAAGCTTCCACAGCTCACAAAGCTGTAAATGTTTTCTGAGTCTAATCATAACATAAACTTCTTAATTACAGATCAGAATTAGTAAATCACCCCATATCCCAAGATAACTCAAATTCTTATCTTAATAATCAGTTAACCCAGGTCCAAAACTCTTGCCATCAATAACAAAAAAACAACTCAGGTACCTATAAGGCATTACAAAAGAGTTTGGGTTTATCCTGGTGTATAGGGATTTAAGCTAGTGTCTCCTATTAACACTAATGGGAGTTCTGGGTGTAAACCATAAGCACCAAGGAGGAGGATCAATGCCCAGTACTGCATCTGTGAAAACCCTTCCTATTGCACTAACTGCAACTACTGGGACTTGTTCTCTCAGAAATGGGATAATAGACCCAAATTCCTATGTCTCTAAAGCACAAAGATAATTCAAGTAAAAGTCACTAAGGAAGGTCACTAGTAAACAGCTGATTTTAAAAATATACAAGAAAAAGCTAAACTAAAACATCTGACACACTGAGGAAATTTTATAAAATAGCACCAACCAACATGCACAGAGGAAACTAGTGAATTGCTGGAGATAAAAATTCACACAAAAATTCAACAAGACTAAGTTAATCAAATTTTTAAAAATTAGAGCACAGTAAACCCAAGTATAGCCAGAAGCTTGTCCAAAGAAACACACACAAACAAAACAAAACAAAACAAAAACTCCCCCCCTGATGGAGCCCTAAGTACACTACAAACCTTGCTTTTAAAACACAGAAGAAAGCTCCTGCTGCATTGATAGCCAGAATAATCACAGAGTACTTCCAGAAAAACGGATAACAATCACAAGCTGCTAAGGACGACCAAACTAACTAAATAAAAATTATAGCACCTTATTGTCTTCCCATACCGCCTCACTTCTCAATATAGCACTGCTGTACTCACCAGGCTAGAAAATGAGCAGGTGCCTTTCAGGCTATAGAGAAATTACTGAGACACACACACAGCCCAGTCACAAACACAAACACAAAGGGAATGATATTCTTTCACTTGAAGGGGCTTAAGAAATGCAAGGCTTTGCTGTAGGCCTAGAAAACTAAGAGTAGGCCTTACCGAAGAAATGAGGAAAGAGCCAAGATTTACTCCAAATCCACATTCAAAGACTAAAAGAATTAACATTTATCTCAATTAAAATGCTTTGACAACAATCCTTTTTAAAAAAAAAAGGAGAAATTAAGATTTTCCCCGTTCCTAACCCCAAGAGAAAATCAGAATCTTTTCTCTCTACACAGGTTTAGCTCCACAACACAAATAAAAGAGAATCCTGACTTAAGGCCTGAAAACTAAACATGGTTCCATAACACTCACATTAAAAACAAAACATAAAGCTATGTAGTTCAACATATTGATTCTTTATCATTGCTGCTATCATTAATGAACATTTAGCATTTTATCTGTACTTTCAAATGTCAATGAGAAATTGAAAAAGCTACAATATGCTGGGGATTTTAACTTTTGAAACAAAAACCACAAAGAAACACGAGTCTGAAGCATAAAGCCTCAATCATGCTGATAAGTAAGTGGTCCTAAAAGTTGAAAGTGAAAGCAATATACACCAAAAAAAAAAAAAGAAGAAGAAGAAGAAGAAGAAGAAGAAGAAGAAGAAGAAGAAGAAGTTTGCTTGATATTAATGCTAGCCTTTAAAACCAAAAATATGTTCTGTTACAGAAGACTGAAATCAGGGCTTCCATTAACCTTGTTAAAAAAAAAAAAAATCCCATGAGCATGGATTTTTTTTCCTAAGTCTCTTCATCAGAGCAGCATGGGGTCCCATTAGGCACCCTATTTTACTTCCACCTTATAAATAACGTTAGCTATTCGCTATTTCCATGGAAACCAAGTACAGAGAAACCCACTTAAATGAATACCGGTTAAAGGAATAAGTTTTATTTTAGAAAGACTTTGCTGCTCTAGATGAACTCTACTGGGGAATACTACAAAGTTGTCTTAAGTATAATTTTTAAAAATATATCTTTGGTGTAGAGGAAGCTTATTTGCGGTCCTGTTAAGTAAGTACACTCCTTGCACTAAACTAAATATGCCAAACAGCATCATAACATTAAAGATACCTTTTCAATGCATTGCACAGGGGTTTAGATGCACAACACCCAATGACCATGCTTCCTCATGCATTGGGGTGGAATAATTACCCGTATGGGTCTAATTTAAACTAATAAAAGCAAGGAAATTCAGAAATAAGGTTACCATCACCTTGTAGTGATTAGTAATGAAAAGCCCCACAACTGTAGGCACATATACAACTTACTACTCCTCCAAAGAGAAGTGAACAATGGAGCAAATAACTTAAGTTCCTAATCACTATTACCAGGTCCAGGGATAGCAGATAGTCAAAATTCCCTCCTCGACAAACCATCTTACAAGTTATAACAAGTATTATTAGTGAATTGTTATATACACATATGTGACATAGACACAGAACATTCAAAGGAGAAAATGCAGAACAAGATTTAAGAAGTTGCCCTACATACTACTCTAGAAAAGACCATAAAAAAGTTGCCGATAGACAAGTGTACATAAAATAAGATGCAAGTAAGAAGGATAGTAAATTCAAAAAACTAATAATCGTGAGTTTCCAAAGACAGAAAGGGGTAAGAAAACCAAAAATTTCCAGCAGATGTGGTTCTCCATTAAGTTACTGGTGGCTCAGATATCTTCAATAAGTTAAAAGACAAATAAAAGCAGTATTCTCCTAAAGGGTGATTACCAGTATTAAATTTACAATGTATGAAAAGAGTTAACATTCTCACATACATTTTTTCCTTTGAGTATATTAACAGATCTCTTTGTACTGCATTTTTTAAAAACACAAAAGTACTTTCCTTGTATGTTTCACACACTGTAAACATTGGCAAAATGATAACGTGAAGTTGGGTTAAGAGGTATGTGGCTTTTGCTAATATTACTCTGCTTTTGCATATGTTTTTAAATTTCTATAAAAAGTTTTTTAAAATCTTATAAAGTTAAAATTCTCATCTCAAATGTTTTTAGTATGTATAACTATATAATAGATGAAATGTATTACATATAGATCTTAGAAGCTACTGAATTTAAATCCAATATAGCCATTAACTTAACATTTAACCACAGCTAATTTCCAAGTTTCACTTTTCTTACCAAAACAATTCAGTTAACAGTTCAAAACCACTAGGAGAAATCTGGAAAGGAAAAGATCTGCTATTTTGCAACTACCAATTAATGAAATGCAATCAATGCCTAAAAACAAAGCATTATAGCCGTATTTTACATTTTACAAATAAAAGAAAGAAATTCTACTAGCCTTCTCTATTACCCAGTCAAAATAGTTTTAGAATCAGCAACGCCAGAATTTCCAATTCCTTCTCCAGTTAGGTCCACAGGACTACAGAGAACAATCTAATTAATTAATGCTTCCTATTTCCCTTACCTTAGTTTAAGTAACAAAGCTCCCCCTTTCCCCACTATGCCCCCACCTCACCCCCTACCAGAAAATATAGCAACTTCTGAGGTAAACAGGTCTTTTTCTATTCCCTTCCTTAGTCCAGATAAAAAAATGTTTCACAAATACTCAGTTACTTCACAAGTGATTTTAAGCTATCTATTATCCAACTTCTGGCTGACAGCCCAAAATGAGGAGGTCCACAAACTGTTAAAGCCTTAAGGTCTTGATAACAGCTCTGTTTAAAAACTAATAATTACAATGGTGTTGTGTTTTGTTTTTAAGAGACAGAGAATAAGATGGTGGTAGCCTTGGAAGGAGTGATGCACAGCAGACAGGACAGCATACATAGAGAAGAGATGGCAAAGGGATAGTAAAGGAGAGGGGAAAGGAAAGGCCATGGAGGGAGTATGTGCAATCAATGTGCATCTCTCTACGAAGCAGCTAATGTACCACTGAACCAGACAGGTTCCCGCATAAGTATGATAGGAGTGCAGCCCTGACATGAATGGCCCAACTTTTACAAATTGGGCAGAGACAGACTTTCAAAAACGTACAATTCTTTAAATCAACCCCAAAGACCTCATAGGGTCTAACTCCTATATTTATTAAAATGAAGTATACTTTTAATGTTCTTTAATTCCATTCACCCAAAAGAAGCAATTTTTTGTAAGCCCTACATAAAGAAAACTTAATACTGTACATACACGGGCAGCCCTGGTGGCTCAGCGGTTTAGCGCCGCCTGCAGCCCAGGGTGTGATCCTGGAGACCCTGGATCGAGTCCCACGTCGGGCTCCCTGCATGAAGCCTGCTTCTCCCTCTGCCTGTGTCTCTGCGTCTCTCTCTCTCTCCTCTCTGTGCATTCTCATGAATAAATAAAATCTTTCAAAAAAATACTGTACATACACTATGTTAATTCTAAAACTACAAAGCTTCACTTACTGACCACTTTAGCAATTGTAAAGTAACCTTAAATTTTTTTTAACTGGAAGAAAACTATACAGGGGTGCCTGCATGGCTCAGTCAGTTAAGCATCCAACTCTTGGGTCACAGCTCAGGTCTTGATCTCAGGGTTTTGAGTTCAAGCCCCACTATATGGTCTACTATAAAACTCCTTAATTTTTTAAATATTTGTTGAGCTAAAGTACAGCAATTTATCAACACAAACTTCCTAGAATTTCTGCTCAGAAAGCAGAAAGGTTTTAGGAACACCGACAAAATAAAATCTAGCAAATGCTTCTATCTACCTTCTAGGCCTTTATGAACTGGTACAGTTGGGTAAGTAAGAACAAAAAGTTAATGGAAGCTATTATTCTACTTTAACTCAAATGCTCATCAGTGGTTACACATGCCTTATTCAGGGTGTTGTGGTAAGCTATTACAAATACATTTGATGAATCCTAGGGAAAAAAAAAAAACTATACAGATGAAAGATCAAAAAAAGTTTCAAATCCAAATTGGTAGTGAATGAATAAAATTAACTCTATTTCACACTTAATGATCATTCCCCCTCCCTCAATTACTGATTTCACTTACAGAAAGATACATACACACAAACACACACACTCATGCACACTAATGGACATATTAAAAACTCAGATATTTTACAAAGAAATCTTAAGTCTGAGGTCATTGTAAGGCAGAAACTTAAAGAGTGGCTTTTTGGGGCAGCCCAGGTGGCTCAGCGGTTTAGCGCCGCCTTCAGTCCAGGCTGTGATCCTGGAGACTCAGGATTGAGTCCCACGTCAGGCTCCTTGCAGGGAGCCTGCTTCTCCCTCTCCCTGTGTCTGTGTGCCTCTCTCTCTCTCTCTCTCTCTCTCTGTCTCTCATGAATAAGTAAACAAATAAAATCTTAAAAAAAAAAAAAAAAGAGTGGCTTTTCTCATAACCAACTTGTTCTCAGGCCTTTCTAGGCTCAATATAGGTAACATACAACAGTTAAATATAGAAAGAAAATTAAAATTACCATAAGAAAAGACCAAGCACCAGATGAGAGAAAATTTCACAAAGGCAAAATGCCCAAAATCAGAAGGCAAATAAATAATGTCCATTGTTACTAGAAAGCATTTGTGTGCCTCTACAATTGTTTCCACTAGTTATTCTTTCTACTCAAGCATGTGTTCTCAGGGGTTAAGCACACACTTTGTCCTGAGCAGCTGACCCAAGTGACTGACCAGCTGATAAGGATTTTAGACTTTTGAGTTTTGAGTTATAATGCCTGGTCTACTACTGACTCCATGCTAAGTGACCTGCTGTAAACCACATCACCATGTTGGTAATAAGAAGAGACTTTTATCACCAAGAGTTTTTTTTTAAAAGTGCCTTATAATATTTTAAAAAGTCTGTTAAAACTGGCATATTCCCACATATTTTCTATTTCTCCCAGAACTTTCACAAACAAGAACTCATAAGATACACTTTTCCCATCCATACCTTTTTTCACCATGACATTTCAGGAAAAAACCCTCCTTTCCAGCTAAGCTGTTCCATATTTACTCTTTTCCCATATTTACTCTTTTACCGTAACAATGGTAACAGTAGTTATTGCTTATCAAGTGTCTTAAGATTTCCTCATTTTATCTTCACATCAATCCCAGAAGGTTGGTGTTATCAGCCCTACATCACAGATGAAGAAATTGAAATCCAAATGAACAGCGCAGGGCTTGGTATACAGCACATATAAGAGACATCTTTGCTGAAGGGAACTTAAATAATTAGTCTAAGATCACACACTCAACTTTAAGTGGCTGTACAGAGATTTCAACCAAGGGGTCAGACCACAAAGCTCAGGCTCTTTTCCCACTATGCAACATTTGTCTCAAGCCTTAAAAGAAGAAAGGATTTGAGAATTAAGGTTAAGTAGTGATACCTAACAACAGTTTCCATTTATTTAGTGCATACTATGTGTCAAGAACTTACTGCAGTTTATACCTTAAATTATTAATTCCTCCTAACAATCTCAGGCTATGGGTACCATTATTTATTCATATTTCACATATGAAGAAACAGAGGCAAAAGCACAGAGGGGTGAAGTGATCTGACCATTATTACAGAGCTAATATGTGGCAAAGCAGGATTTGAGCCCATGCAAACTGGCACCAGCTCCAGTCCTGATACTCAACCATTGAGCTTTTATTTACTCCCTTGCTAAAAACTTCCCTTCATCTGAACTGCATGAAAACAAAACTTTTAACCTTTTCAACAAAATTACTAGATTGTAAGCCTTCGTGCTTTGACTAATTAAGAGAAAAACTAGTAGTACTCTTCTAAGCATGCATACCAGACTTCTTTGCAGGCACAAAGGGTATGCCCCTGGTGATTAGATCATTGCACTGTTCAGGAAGTGGCACACTGTAAATCTGGTTAAGAGCCCCCAGCCCATATCTCTCCACACTCAGAATCACACTAACCATGCACTGCAAGAAGCAGGCAATTCAGAGATGTCCCAGTGCAATCTTCTATAAAATGAACGTCAGTCTGGAAGTATCCAAGTGTGTATGGTAGTACCCTTCCAACACCCTTTCTTCTTCTTCCCAAACACCATAAAGAACACCGCAAAAGGAATGAATGAATCTAAGCTACTTAAAAACCATAACAAATGTCCAATGATAACTACAAATTTAAATGAGAAAAAAATGCAAAATTCTCATAGTTTTGTAACTTGTCCAAATTCTACATTCAAAAAAGGATGGGCCTCAAAAAAAAAAAAAAAAAAAAAAAAAAAAAGGCACAGACCTCTTTGAAAGTCTCAAGTCTACTACCTTATTACTATAAATGTCCCTTGAAAGGTGAGAGAAAAATAAATTTTTACCTCAGATTCTGAATACTTTGATATACATATTTAAAACAAAAATCATTAGTTACAAGTCATTGGGCTTTCCACCCTAATATCTACTAGTATGACAATATATTTAATTACATAAATAAAAATAAAGAGCATGGATTTAATATTCCTATGTGAACATGTAATATACACAGAAAAATAAATACAGAAGAACAGAACTGGACCTGGAGGTACTAAGAACTTGACACAATGAGAAAAGGAACTATTGCAGCTCCCTCCATTGACATCGTAAAGTTGCCACATTTTCTGGGCTCTCTTTTGAATTAATGTGGCATCTGTTCCAAGTACAGCATGCTAACATTTTACTAAAAGATATTTTCATTCTACATTTGTATGTGGTTTGCTTTTTATTTGAACTCCTGTTTTATTTCAGTGGTCATTATTTCTTTATACCAAGTTGTCCATTTGGCTTTCCTAATCTATCTCCCCTGTGCACAAAAAGGGTGGGGAACCATCAGTTTAAAACCTTCTAACAGCAATAATTACAATATGCTTTGCATATAGATTAAATAAAGAAAATAAGCAGCACAAAGACTTTTGTAGGCTTTTTAGTATCAGGTCCTGATAAGTTAACAGCATCTGTTCCTTTCAGAAAAAGAATTCGGCTCTGAAGTACTGGGGCGGGGGGGGGGGGGGGGGGGGGTGGAGAAGGAGAGGAAAGAAATAAACAAATACTAAATAGAGTAATTTCAGTTACAAAGTTTGGTTTTCATGAAATGATGATTTCAATTATTTGTACATATCCAACTCTATCAAATGAGAACTGCTTTTTAAGACATCCTCAAAAATGCTGCACCAACAAGCCAAATACAACCACTTGTACTTAACATGCATGCTGCATACTCCACACTGTTACGTCATATCAGGCACAGAGAAGACGCTTACCAAGCTATCCTGCGTTCTATAAACTGCCTAACAACAACAGAAAAAGGCACTGCCATCTCTATGGTGGGAGTAAGAGCTCTTGGGGTAGGCAGCCTTTTGCCTTTGGTCAACTCTGAAGAAAACAAATAAGGCTTATATTTCTGTCTTTTAAGCTCACCTTTCTCAAGGCCTTTACTCTCAATCTTTCAGCCTTTCACAGAAAGAAAGGCTGTTTCTTTAAAACTAAAAAGCTACAAAAGACCACTCCAACTTAAAAGGCCCACACCTAGTGCCAACTGTCCTCCAGGTGTCCTCATGACCCTCTTCCGCAGAAGAATGGCCTATCTAAAGTTGTCAGCTCCAAGTGGGTGCACCCACCCTGGAGAAGGAAGGGGGCCATGGAAGGAATTATTGCAATTTATATTTTTAAATATCACCCTTTTAAAAATTTCAGCTTCCCTGTATATTTTCTAACATGCATAAAACACTAATTCAGAAAATTACATGTAAACATATTTATTGGTAGCAGTACTTTTTTAAAGTTTGGAGACAAGAAGCTAAGGCCAAAGTAGAATAGAGGAAAATTAGGCTCTACCATTCACTTTTTGAATTCTTGTCTCTGCCTCAGTTTGACCATCCATGACATGAACTGAGCCCTCTACACACTTTTAGGACTATTTCGAGAAATAAGAAAATACGTCCTAGGGCATGGTCTGAGCCACCAAGATGAAAAGCACATATGAATGCTGCCAATGAGAAATCCCTTGAATTGGCTTGTTAAAACTGATTATACTGGGGGTGCCTAGGTGGCTCAATTGGTTAAGCATCCAATTCCTGATTTCATGATCTCGAGGTCCTGAAAAGGGGCTCCACTCTGAGTATGATGTCAGCCTGGGATTCTCTCTCCCTCTCCCTCTGCTATCCCTACCACTTACCCCCTACTCCCAACTCCTGTGTGCCCTCCCTCTCTCGCTCTCAAATAAATAAATAAACTGACTATACTGTAATTCAAATAAACTGCTATGCCCTGTCAGACCCAGTTCTTAGAATTTTAAGGCCAGGCTTCAGCACTTCACTAAATATGAGTCTAAAGAAACATTAAGGCACCTTAGACACAAGGAGTGCGTTCTAGGACCAGGAAGACTTTTTTAAAAAATAAATAAAACTTGTGTAATGAAAAATTTATTACCTATGAAATAAAATTTTTAAATTTAAAAATTACAAAGGTGAATTATGACCAACAACCTTAGCAACAAGATAACACTTTCAAAGCCAGAATCAAAAGATTATATTTAACGTAGATTATAAGGCCTTTAGGATGTCTTATTTTACACAATGCCAGAAAAACAAATGGCACTCAAATAATTTTCCTTTCTTTTTCCATTGCTTTAAAAAACAATGGGCTATCAGTATAGCATTTAGTACTGGTTGAGTGAGTAGGGATAGGGATGGGGGTGTGAGGTCAGCCAACACTACTGACATAAAGATGTGAGTACCAGGACTAATTCCTATGCAGGGTATCTATCTGTATGCTGATTAAGCAGTACTTGGTTTGCATTTCCATTAAAATATTACAATTATTTTCTCAGCTTTAAAATGTATTTTAATTTGTAAGTGTTGAATGAATGCCTCCTAACAAGAGAGCCCACCAGTTTAAAAAAAAAGTTATGTGAAGCCATAATTGATCTCTTTATAAATAGTAGCTACCAGAATAAACTAGTAGAACTTAATTCTGAAATGATGCCTCCTAAATCACTTGCACAGGACAGAAAATGGTGTAGCCATTGTATACTGGTTAACATTTTTTAAAGTTTTAAAAATAACAATGATCATCTCTAAGCCATTAGGCACAAGTAAAAGAACTTAAAAATGCTTTTTGCCCCATAAGTAATAACCAGTCAAGAGTACATGTTTATAATCTTAATGTATAAAATCTTACCTCTCTCCTTCCAACCTCACTCCCACTTCTCACCTGAGCCTTATTTTCAAAAATAAGTTTTTTAAATAGCCACTTGAAAAAAAGTAAACTTCAAGACAGTATTATGGTATAATTCTATTTATTTTTGAAATGGATATAGTATATATTTAATGCACAGGAAAATTTAAAAGTAGAATGGAACGACTTTCATTTTCTACTTTATACATATCTATATGCCTAGAATTATTCAGATGAACTGCCTTTGTAATGTTTCTTTTTTTAAAAAAAGACATTTCTCATCAAACCCTCTAAAATGTTGATAGTTACATAATAATTAAAACAGCAAATGTAAAATATTTGCACTTACTAAGAAAATGTATAAAATAACCTACCATGCTCAAGCGCCCAAATTCCAACCTTAAGAAGTTATCAGTCCCCACTCCATGCTAGGCACTATGCTTCACAACTAACATACAATAATGAACAAGATAGGCACTATCCCAAATACCTTCGTTTACGTTCCATTTCAATGCTCACTATTTCCAAAATATTCAATCTAACCCAACCAAAACCAATATGAAACATTCTCAAAATCATACATTATAGCTGTGACCATTTTAGTAAATTGAAAATTTTTTTAGTAATTCATTTTCTAGGTTTCTAGAGGAATTACATAGTTTAGTACAATACTATGGACACTTGAGAGGCTCTGGAATCAAACGTGGGCTTAAATTCAGGTTGTAGCATTTGCCACACCTATGTGATCCCAGGGAGGCCTACATTTCCTCATCTATAAAATGGGGGTAGGATATTAAAAGTAAATCCTCAGAATATTGCTGGGAGGATTACATTTAAATGAGATCCTACATGTAAAAAAGCTTAGCACTATATATAGTAAGCACTCAGTAAATGTTACATTACTATTATCGTTATTGTTATTAAAATAACAACCCGAGTACAAGAACTGTTCATAATTTGCCAAACCTTTAGTCTTATATCAATGCCACTTCTCCAAGAACAAATACACATATTTGTGGAAGTTTGTATATTAACACATAAAAGTAGTTTTCAACATAAAAGCCCATAATTAAAAGTTTTTATTATCATAACACCCTAGTACATTTATGATATTTATATATATTACATATATATACACATAGACACAAATGCATCAGTGCATATTGTCACTAACTATGCTGTAAACATGTTAAGAACTTGTCTGTTATCCATGGGCAGGGGGTATTCAGATCACCAAGTATGATTCTAACTCATATTATTTAAATTTTTTAGATATTAACATTGTTAACACAATATAGACAAATATCATAAAGTTCAGGCATCTATTAGTGATTACAAACTCAATTTATATATACTACTTTAGTCTATGAAGTATATTCATCAGTATTATCTCTCCCAGTCCTTTTAAACAGCATTGTGAAGCAGGCTTTTACCATTATACCCCCCCCCTTTTTTTTTTTCCATTATCCCCATCTTAATGCTGCAAAAACTAAAGTCCAGCAAGGCTGAATTTCCCAAGAGAATACAGGTAGTGACAGGACTGGTCTTAGGGCCAAGTCCTCTGACACCATCACAATTGTTTCATTTCCATTGTCCTGGGACATTTCATTACAAAAAAAAAAAAAGACAGAAAACTGTGCTCGATACTTTAGGTATATTAGAGGATTCTATAGGGATTACCATGGCTGCCCAGTTTTACTCTCCTTATTTCCAACTTTAGTGTTTCAAGAGTTACACATGTGTAATTATATAATGCCTATAAGGAGAATTCCTCCAAATCTGATCTTTCCAGCATTGGCCAATTAACACTAGAGACGATTTTACCCCTTCTACTTAGCCCTCTGTATTTAACTTCTTTGTAACCACTGAATTTATTTTATTTTAATGTTAGGTCTTAAAAAGTCAAGTTAATATAAGATAAATAAAGCCACTCATAATGTGGCAGCATTATCAGATCAGATCTCACAAATTTCTGACACATCTAAAGAATCTATTTAATGCCTAATACACAAATATTAACAAATTTCAATTCATATATATAAGAGAAAAAAAGGTTAGTATTATTACAGTGGGTTGGTTTGTTGTGAGAACAAATACTTAAATAATCACTACTAAAGGCAGGATTCTCTTAAATAAACACAGCAGCCATCAGCAATATTATTCCAGGAACTCTACACAAGGAAAAAAGCTGGAATAAGATAACAGGCAAGCAGGTAAGAAGGACACTGTCTTGATTCTGTATACCCTCAAACTAAGGCACATACATCACAACTTATGCTTACATTTTTCAATATTCCCAGATGTCCCTTTTCCTTCTCAAAAAGCTAAAAGAGACCAGCCATGAGATAAAAATATCCTATAAGTTCAAGAGCCTAAAAGAAGTTAAGAGTGTCCTAAAAGAGAAAAATAATGTAAAGACTTAAGATTTTTTTGAAGCTAACATTTTAAGTACAACCTATAGACCTGAAACTATTTTCTTTCTGGGGCTGCTCACTGACCTCCAATACATCAATTCTCTTAACACCGTGAACTGTAGTGATAGACTGGTTCATGCTTCTAAACAAAACAGAATCTTTCCAAGGTTACATACACTGTGACATGAGGAACATTTTTGCAGCATCTCATTTTCATTAATCAACTAGTTTGCGTACTTTACCAGTGCGAATATTATGAACAAACAAATTTTCAATATCTTTTGAACTTTCCAAAGTCAACCAAGGGCTGTGGTATAGCAACAGAAAGTACTGAATAGAGAGGGCAGAATTCTGGTCAAAATTCTGCTGTTGGTGGGTAGTATCTAACTTCAGGCATATATCATTCAGGGAGAAACTGAGGTGCAAAGACATCTTATATACAGCAAAAAATTCTAAGGAACTGCCACATCATGATCTTAAGCCAAAAATTTCAAGGTCTTGTCAGAACAGGCTGGGCTTCTGATCAAATAATAATGCAAAAGGAGAGGAAAAATGTGAAGCATGCTATTTATTTAATGACAGGAACCACCATTACTACTGCTGCTGCTAATTCTAAACATTTACTGAGGCTTTATTATGTGCCAGGCACCGTGCTAAGTACTTTCACAGATTTCGACATTTAATCCCTGCAACAACATTCTGACATTCATTAATAAAGTATCAGAACTTTAAAGAACAGAAACAGAAATTTAAATTTTACAAATGAAAATATAAACAAATTATTAAAGAAACCTTACCTCTCCCTCTACCTTTCTTTTTTTTTTTCCCCTCTACCTTTCAGATGACATCTTTGAGTATTAAATTTACACTGAAACTACATCTACTTTCAGGAATCTGTCTTCCGGGATCCCTGGGTGGCTAAGCGGTTTGGCGCCTGCCTTTGGCCCAGGGCGCGATCCTGGAGACCCAGGATCGAATCCCACGTCGGGCTCCCGGTGCATGGAGCCTGCTTCTCCCTCTGCCTCTCTCTCTCTCTCTCTCTCTCTCTCTCTCTCTCTCTCTCTGTGTGTGTGACTATCATAAATAAATAAAAATTAAAAAAAAAAACTATTAAAAGGAATCTGTCTTCCATTTAAAAAATACTAAGATTCAAGATTTTGACAATTATTACAAAATAATTTTTTAAAAACCTTTAAACTTAAATATGGGCACTGAGTAACTGGCCCCATTCAAAGAAAAGAGAATAGCACATATATCAGGCCCTACAATAATAAGCTCCTAATGCCCATATTGGCAATCTATATGCTATAATTATAAAGTGATCTATAGCAGCACAGACAAAAAAAACTTACAATTGCTAAGTTTTAAATATATAAACACAAACATATATACACATGTATCAGTTACTTTACATGTAAATCTTATAGTAGCTGATAAAAAAAAAACTATTCCAAGGTAAACTAAAACACTAGGGTGTTTCTGAAGACTCACTTTAGAATACCAGCACCATGATAATCATAATATTATCAATCAAATTTTACTTAGCAGAAAGTTCTTAGAGGCTTGGGAAGCTGTTTGTATAAAATGGAGTAGACAAGAGGAAAGGGTTGTGTGTGCTGTTTAAATCAACTACAGGTCCCAGCATGCAACGCTCTAATCCGGAGTTAAGCAAAAGCCCGAAATGCATCCTGGGAATTGTAGTAAGTAAACCACTTCACCCTATCACAGCAAGTTTTAAGAAAGTCTGAACTATCTAAGCACAATTTGACTAGATCTTATTATCGGGGCCTAGTAAAATTCAGATCGAATCTATTTGCTCTCTGCTCTGGCAATTTCCTTAGCACATATTGGAAAAAGTATCAATGAATATTTACATCAACATTTTCACGTCAGAAAAACCTGACACAGGATAAGTATATAAAAGAAATGCTTAAAAAGCAAAAAGTTTTATAAAATTTTAAAATTACTTTTTAAAACATCATTTTTAGAGCCATTTATTTAAAGTTTGGTTGGATCAGTTTCAAAGCTCCCTATTCCCTTCCCCAAGAAAGTTTTAATTGTTTTACCAGATTTTCTCTTGACAGTCTTTCAAGTTATATTTTATAAATAATTTTTCTTCCTGGAAATTTTCATACAAAAACATTTCCCATACTCTAATAATGTCTACTAGGAAAAATATTCTTGTATTTTTACACACATAACACCATCACACACACAAAAACAGTAATACTTAAGTTTCTCTTTTGTCAAGTCCTTACTCAATATTTATGCCCTCTACTCCTAACCCCTCATTTCTCTCTCTCTCTCTCACACACACACACATACACGTTGCCAGAAAGAAGACGTAGAAAAAAATAGAAATGAGATCCATTTCTCTCCTCCATTGACCTCCTCTAAAAACAAAGAGATTTTTTTAAACTATCAATAACATGTCCAAATAGATAACTTTGAGCTGTTATTTATGTATATACAGTTTCTACACACACCCCTACTTCTGCAAGACTAAGGAAGGAGGCTGGGAAAGAACTAAGTGCAATCTGCATCAGGAGGCCTAACACAGGTGGTGGGTTATTTTCAGGCAACAGCACCTTCACAAACATGCTGTGGAATACAGTCCAAGAAATTCCTAACAAGGAAAGATAAGCTGGCACACAAATTTAACACAATCCAGCTAAAAATCACCTGCAACACATGTTACTACATTTCACCATAAAAGTGACAGGCTACTACAGGATCTGAAGCTTCATCAATACAACATACTGTCCATAAGGCCAGATAGCAGTTGCCATGGTTACTATCACCCACTTTTATCAGGAAATTATTGTCATTACTCTGAAGTTTTTGGTACTTACTTAAAATCTGGGGAAAAAAACAATCTAGGGTCTGACTGTTAATTGAGTGAAAGAATCAACTACTATTTGATTTGTAAGCATGCTGCTTAAGAGATGCACATGGTTAACAATACTTGGATCTGCAGCAGAAAAAAATCAATTCCTTTCTGCTGCTCCTTCTCTTCAAGTACTGACAGTTTGTATTCTCAATGCAGCCAAAACAATAAAACAAAACCCATCTTTTTGGCTTCTGTGTTTAAGTTATTTTTTGTCCCCTAGGCCTACAAACAGAGTCAAAATAAAGCCTAGTTCACCAACCTGTTAGGCCCCATCCCCTTCCTATCTTCGTATGACTGGTTCACTTTTTTGTCTATTTAAAAAAGCAGAAAACATTTCTATACATGATTCCAAAATATAGATCGGAATAGTTTCCTTCAACAGAGACCTGCGCACTATTTTTTTTTTTTTTAAACGGGGGAGGCCTTGCAATGTATTGGAAGGAGAGAAGCGGAGGGGTATTCAAACTGCTGCCACACAAGTTTCTAGTGTGAGAAAGTTGCTATAGAAAACCCAAAGGTTGACTGAATCTCACATATTATCTCTAAATGTGGTGGAAGAGTTCACCACCACCCCAGTTTAACACTGAACTAATAGACAAGTAATATAAAAGTTATTCTTAAAAGTCTACGTCAACATTCTCACAAAAGAGAACTCCAGAAATTCAATGCACAAAAATTTTACGAAAGCCTACAAAATAACACAGCCACATACACATACAAACAAGAAAACATATGCTATTTAAAAAGTAATTATATACAATAAACTTAAAGCAGTGTTAGCATATTACTGTCTTAAAAAAATCTTAAAGCAGCAAAAATACACACCTGGTAAAGTTAAACTGATCAAAATATATTGCTGTGCTCTTAAAAAATACTTAGGGCCTACAAAAAAGCCACGTACAAAAGTTCCTGAGAAGTCAACAAAAATTGTGAATATTTCCCAGCACAAAGTAACATGAAGATTCAAACATATTTCAAGAAATCAGGTCCAAATACAGAAATAAAGGAATTCTGTCAAAGGTTAGAGCCCTAAAACTTTAATCCCTTCCTTTTCTCCCTTGGAATAGCAATTAAATACAAAAGCTTTCAGCAATAAAATACCAAGAATACAAAACTTAAAGGCACATTACTATAACCTTAACTTCCGTATTTCCTCAAAAAACAAAACAATACAAAACAAAAAACCTTAGTATTCAATGTCTGAAGGATGAAAAAGTTAATACTACCCTAAGAGGTTTCATTTTTATTTAAACAGTTAAATGTTTTTCTCACTTCACACAGAAATAAGTTTCTATATTTAATTTCTAATTAAAGGGGCTATTTCATAAAGAGCATTAGCTTCTAAAATATTAAGATACTAAACCTTTTGATATGCTCATAAACACAGGGTCTCCCAATTAACTATATTTTATTTTGTTTTAGTCCAAATTTGTGAGCAGAGTCTATCAGAAAAGCCCCAAATCAAGGCTCTGAGTTTTAAACTTTTGCGTTATTTTCACACAAAAATGTTTCGGTGCACTCCTCTAGATTTGAGTAGTCATTTCCTCATGCATCCCTCTAAAAAAAAATAATAAAATGACATACACGTGTACCTAATACTAATACATACAGTTATACATCTTTTTCACTTTGAAACAAGCTTGAAAGCTTTAGTTAGTAAGAATTTTTCAGAAAGTTAACAGAATCACTCAAAACAATCAAAACCTTAACTGTGACATCTGTTACTCTGTGTGTTAATGAGAGTCTATAGAAGAATCCTGAAACTTAAATATTCACTAAAATCAGCTACTATCACATCAATGAAGAAATGAAAAAAAATTTTAATGGGGGATACACATTTCATAGGATCTACACACACACACACACACACACAAATTTTTTTTGAATTATGAGAAACTGCCTCCACAGCATTTTTTAAACAAAGCTTCAACACTGTAACAAAGAGCTTTTTGGTAACCACAATAGCATTTTAAAAAAAATTCATCACTTGTTGGGGGTACACTTGTAAGGTGCTCATTTCCAAAATGATGTGGAGAAAGTTAGTATTTTAAAGATAGAAATTTCTGTCCATGTATTTAGTTACCTATCTCAACATCTGCACAGCTTCTAACAATTTACAAAGAACCTTCACATGTATTATCTCAGTCTATCTTACTGAGAAAAAAGTATAGTATTATGCCTAGAAAACCGACAAAATTCAAAGCAGCTTCTTCAAATTTTCTACACATTCCTAAGTTTCTAAAACTTTGATATAAAACTTTACAAGCTACCACAGTAGCATGATATTCCCAGGGATAAATCAATTCACCTAACACTAATAGAGCTTCAAAGGGGCATGTGCTGTAAATGCTATGAAACTACTTTCATCTTTATGCAGTTATTGTTAAGTGTTACTAACAGACATATCAACAATGACCTGTACTCACAGGTACAACTTTACTTACAGTTCAAGAATCTCAGTCTTTGGAGACCAACTCAAATATATCAACCATACGTATTTATAAAGCTAAGTGCATAAGAATTTATCTATTAGGGTCACTGACCATAATTGTGAGGGAAAAAAACACAAGAAATTAAATTTTTTCACATACAGTATCTTCCTTTCCAAAGTCTCGTATCTCCATATCCTATCTGTCTTATATAGGGATGACACAAAACCTAAAGCCCCAAGTCATACCAACTTCTTTTGTTTATAGCCATTATGCATAATCTGTTCAACACCCCACTCACCAATACAAGATAACTCTTCATCAAAATAAAATAATTCTAACAGCACTCTGTGCCTAAGCGTAGCATTCTTAAACTATCCACAATAACAAATCTACTTCAGGTAAATACGGTAAGCAGGTAAAAAGCAATCAAAGATTTCAGTTTCAAATAGCAAATGTAATTTATTAATGAACTTTTAAATGAACTTACTCAAAATCTTTCTGGAACTTTAAGGCATTAATCCTGTTGCTTAGTCGAAGCTAATAGAGCTGTAATAAGTAGCAAGACCCTCAAAATTCAGAGATTTGCTTTATCTTGGTGTAGCACCTCCTGCTGGATAGCATTTAGAGTTCTTCATGTAAGCAGAAGAAGAGTATTTCTGAGGCAGCTCCTTCTGGATGATTGAATGGGAAAAAGGATGGACCCTTCAAAGCTAAAAGGAATAGGGCCCCATCCATCACTTATACCTCTTAAAAATAAAATCTGGCATAGGTAGGAATCTCTTTAATCTATTACTATTCTGCTTCCATAAGACCTGCCTGAGTCCAAAGTACAACATGCTTAAATAAAGCTTGCAAAATTATCTAAAAACTACTTTAAAAAGCCTTCAAAAGCACTCAAGCAAAAGACTTTATTACGGCCAGCCAAGCAATGCCAGTCATATTGCAAATACCATTATGTTAACAAAAGCAAAAGTCTAACATAAAGAAAAGCACCTGGAATATTTTTAACATATTAGTCAGAAGTTTGTGTTAGAGAATTTTCTGCACTATTACTATGCTCCTTTTAAGGATAGTTGTCTATCTACAGAAGTTTTAAGTATAGAAATTTTTTGATAAACAAGAGCAAACTGCACACAAAAATTTCCTCTTTGCCATCAAATATGTCCTGATATATTAAAATGTATTCTTCAGACATTTTAAATAGCCCCTAATTAGCTAGTTTTAAGCCCACAATGTAGATTCCATATACAAGTGAAGATAGAAAAAAATAGAAAGGAACTTACCAAAATCAAAATGAAAAATAGTATTTCCAGTAAAAATGTAGTAACAGTTTCCTACAATGCTGTGAAACCAAGTAAATCAAGAAACTTAAAAAAAAAAGGGGGGGGGGGCTACTCTTCAAAAACCAAAAGAAAAATTGACCTATTTATTTCTAGTGACCAAATGTGAGAAACACCAGATGTAAACAAACAACACAAACAGTGAAAAGTACACTTGGATGTCTTAGCCCCAATTTCAGGCCCTTTACCAGGCCTTCAAAGAAGCCAGAGATGTTGATGAGTATCTTCTCTCAAAGGAGATATTCCAGCTCCCTGCCCTAAAGAACCCCTATAAAGTATGCCTATGTAAAGGCTTCCTTCCTAGAGTGCACAGCTGCTTTAAAAAAAAAGAAAAAAAAAAACTTTCATCAACCCAAATTAATCTGATTCTAATATTCAGCTATCAATTATTAATACAGGAATGTTCTCTCTTTAACGTCCCAGCTTAAGCATCTACATTCCTGACACTTACTATTAACAAAAAATGCATAGCTCACACCCCAGCTATGGGGCAAATCTCTGAAATCCAAAAACACAGCCACAAAGTTCACTGTCAAGGCCAATGCTGAGGCCCACACACGCCCGGACCTTAACTCCCATTTGAAATTCTAGAAAGCCACACTTGCAGACATCATTTAAAAACAACACAATGTGGACGTGCAGGGTGAGATCCTCTACTTCAAGACCTAAACAAAGAATATTTCAACATATGCCCCGAATATGATGACACCAGATTCACCAATGAAAACAAAACCTGCCTGCCATTAGCAGTCATACCCTCATCTCAACAACTCAACTACTTAGAAATCACTCTCAGCACATCTGCACCCTACAACCGGCGTGTGGCCTTCTCCGGGGGTGCAAGCCACAGACAAAGTTGAAACGAGACATTCCTCCCCCCGGTGCCCAATCTCGGTATCAACCCCTCCCCTACCGGGGCCACCTTGCTGCTACCCACCATCGCGAACGTGGTCAGGGGAAAAAAAAGAAATCCTAACAGCACCGCTCAGCAGAATAAAGAGACCAAAGAGAGAGGATGACGAGAAGTGTTGGGAACTGCGTGCACGACGGGGCTGGACCAAACGGAAAGAGTCCCACTCCGCGCGCCCCTCCCCCCGGCGGGGGCGCGGGCGGGGGAGGGGCGGCCGCGGCCCCTCTCGGAGCGGCCTGCCGGCCTCGGCCCGCGCGGGGTCCCGGGGGCGCCCCGCGGCCGCGGGCGGCGGGGGCGAGTGCGGGAGGGCCGGCCCCGGGGTGAGGGGTGCAGGCAGACTCTCCGGAATAACAAGTTGCAGAAGAAGAAGAATAAGCGGAATTTCCCCAACGCTGCTCCGGCCACCCAAGACAAATGCACCAACACACACACACACACACACACACACACACACACTCGGGCCCGGCAGCGTCAGCAGCCGCAGCTTTTTTTTTTTTTTTAAACCAGATCCCTCAGTCACCAAACAAGATGGTTTTCAAAAAAAAAAAAAAAAAAAAAATTAATTAAATAATCATAATAAAAACTTCCCCCCGACAGCATCTCGGGGGGGGGGTAGGGGGCAGGGTGGTGAGGGAGCCGAGGCGACCATCCCCGGGCTGAGGGACAGCCGAGGGGGCGGACGAGGCTCCGCGCCCCCCGCCCCCGCCGGCGGCCCCCCTTCCCCGGCCCCCCGCCGGGACAATGTGACGCCCCCTCCCCGCCACCCCCGGCGCGCCGCCTCTGTCACCCGCTCCGGCCCTGCACTCAGCGCCCAGGCTCCCGAGGCTGCTCATAAACTTACTTCCAATTTATCCTGGGGAGGGGTGGAGGGCAGAGGGAAGGAAGGGGGAGACAAGGTTTTTCCATTGTCTTTTTTTTAGGGGGGGAGGAATAGGAAGGGCACGCAGGGGGGCGCCCCGAAGGGGAAGTTATAGCTCAAATCTCAAGTTAACTGAGGGGTCCTGACGAGAACACCCCCCCTTTCCCTCCTCCCTCCCACACACCCCTCCCCTCCCCCTCCCTCCCCCCCCCCCCCCACAACAAACTCCAAGCAGGCAGCCCCAGTTCCTCCCAGAGACAAACACCAGAGACAAGACAGGGAGACAGGGAGAGGGGGAGAGGGGGAAGGGGGGAGGGAGGGGAAATAGAGCTACTCAAGAAAAAAAGAGGAGAGTGAGGAGAAGAGAGAATGGAAAAGCTGGGATACTGCACCCTCCTGCTGCTGGCTGGTTGTCCCCCCTGGCAGCTGGAGGCAGGAACTCTGAGCAGGAGAAGCAGGAGGAGGAGGAGGAGGGAACTCTTCTTCATGGGGAGGGAGGGAAGAAGCTGGAGCTGCTGCTGCTGCTTCTGCTGCTGCTCTGGGCCTCTCGCACTTTTTAGATATTAGTGTGTTAAGATGGTAGGTTGTTCCCTTCTCCCTCCTCCTCCTCCTCCTCTCCTCTCCTCTCTCTCTCACTCACTCACTCACTCTCCCTCTCTCTCTCTCTCTCTGGGCTGTTTCTTTCCTCCTCTTCCCCAGGCAAGGGGGGGGTGGGGAGGAGGGGGTGGGGGGAGGAACTGGATCCTCCTCCTCCTCCAGGAGAGACACACACAGGCCCCGGGCCGGAATCGGGGTGGGGGGGAATCAGAGCAGCAGGAGAGAAACTGTGGGAGACAAACAAGCCCAACTCTTCATCCTCCTCCTCCTCCTCTCAGCAGCAGCAGCGAGCACCACCAGCCCATTCACCACCCGGCCCCGGGCCGCAGCACCTCCGCCGCCTCAGCCCGGGGATCCCTCCGCCCAGGCCCAGACACACTCGCCCGCGCGGGAGCCCGCCGCGCGGCCCCGCCGGCCCGCCGCCGCCGCCGCCGTGCGCGCCCCCGCCGCTCCCGAGAGCCGGGCGAGAGGGACTGGGGCTGGGAAAGCGGGGACGAGGGCGGGGGGGGGAGAGGAGGCGCCGGGGTAGAGGGGCACGGCGGGGAGGGAGGGGGCCGCCGGGCGGAGTTGTACGGCGGCCGGCCCGGGCCCCCTCGCCTCTCCCGGCGGCTCCCGGGCCGCGCGGGCCCCCCCCCGGGGGCGGCGGGGCGGCGGCGGGGGGGGCGGCGGGGGCCCGCGGCGGCGCTCGGGCGGGCGGACTACTTGACGTGTCGGTGCGGCGAATTTATTTCACTTTGCCTAAGGAACGGGGTGTGCTGCGGCCCCCATTGCCTAGGGAAAAAACCCGGATGTAAAGTGAGTGAAACTAAACTAGAGTGAAGTAGGGCAGCAGCAGCCAAACTCCAGTGCAGCGGCGGCGGCGGCGGCGGCGGCGGCGGTGATGGGGCTGAGCTCGGAGCGGCGGCGGCCAAACTCCGGGGCCGCCGCAATGATGGGCCCGAGCCGCGCCGCAGCTCGGCTCCCGTGTAGCTGCAGCCGAGGCGAGGCCGGAGCCCGCTGCGGCCCCCCCAACTCCGCGGCCCGAGCCCAACTCCCCCCTCCCGCCGGCAGGAGCTGCAAAGGGGCTCCGGAGCGGCCCCAACTCCCTCCAGTGCAACAGCAGTTTTAAGGGGGGAAAAAAAAAGAAAAAGCCGCGAGGGCAGGAGCGGAGAGAAGCAACGGGGAAGCACTGCAATGGGGGAGCGTGGTCCAGGCAACAGGAGAAAGATGCAACCTCAAGTCGAATGCAACATGCAATCCCCGGCCGCCGCTCGCCCGCTCCCTCCCCTCGCCACCCCGCCCCCTTTCCAAATAACTACCCTTGAACCACTTTATTAGCCACACTTAGTCCCACAGTCGCGTCGGGGAGGGGCGGGGGACGGGGTCCTTCCCTCACCTTTATTTATTGCTGCTTTCTCCCCCCCTCTCCATGTTTTTTATTCCTAAGTTCTTTTGTTCTAAGGGGGATGATGGCATTTACTTTTCTGCTTTGTGTAGCAGGGCAATCACTGGGAATCGGCCACGTATAATCCGGCGGTTTGTCATATTTTATTAGTGAAAGTATTTTATGCCTATTCTACCTCCAAGGACTGTAACATGGAGAACTGCAGGGAGAGGGGGAAAAAAAAAAAAAACATCAGAGGAATTCTTGTTTTGAGAGATTTCTTGGCGGGGAGGGGAGGGCCCTTTTTTTTTTTTTTTTTTTTTTTTTTTTGGAGGAGGTTTATTTAGATTTTCAAATCGATAGTTTTCAACTTAAAGCTTAATGTCTTTGTATGGACATACTACTAGATTCTAAAATAACCCCCAACCACAATAAAGAAAAAAAGTCCAAAATCCTAGATTAAAGAAAAAAACAATCCCTACTGGACAGTGATATTATCTGGTCTGTGCAGCACACTGGACTTAACATAGTGTTGGCCTTCGAATGTTAAATAACAATAAACCCCAACCTCAACTGAATACAAATGGGGGGTGGGGGTGGTTTTGTTTTTAAGGCTCAGCACTTTTGTAGCATCTGCCACTACGCATTTTCCAGGCATTGATTAGCCATGCAACTCCCATAGGCATGAAGTCCAGTTTTTGCAGATAAAGAGCAACAGTGGTGAGAGGATTTGCCCAAAGTCAAAGTGAGTCATTGACAAAACCAGAAATAGTCTTAGAGTCGCATTTGTTACTAGTCACCTCTTTCCCATTAAACAGTATTTCCTCCAAGAAATAAACAATGTTTAAAAATAAATAGACGTTCTTTACCTTGTTATGCATTTCCACCAGAGGTGCTTTGAGATCCTTGGATATGAAGGTGTTTTATTACTTCTGTGACCTGCAAAATTAAGTTTAGTTTCTCAAGAAAAAGAAATTTTTAAAAATTCTGATTTCTTAAAGCTAAAAAAAAAAAATTAAAAGTATGGACTTTATTTTACATGTATAGGCCATTTAGTACTCTGAATTTTATATTTAAAAAATTTCACAGCGGAGAAAGTAAGAGTTTGAGAGCAAAAATGAAAATCCCTATAAATGATTCAAGAAGCCTGGATGAACTCATAATGTTGTGAAACTGAACCCATAACACAGTCAAGATGAGTAACGGAAGGACAGGTTGGGTAGTAAGACCCAGCTTTGCCACCTAGAGATAACACTAATGTATTTAAGAGATGAATTAAGGCAGGGCCTCACAAACTGGACCACTAGGCACTGGAACGGCAACCTAATAGGGTCATTTCAGATCAGCCCGGACTGTCAAAATTTTTTTCAGAGCAAGACTGCTCTAGTGTACATTCTAGAAAACAAACAAACAAACTTAAAAATGTTTCAGAATGTCATGGAAAAAAAAATCCAGAAACTTAAATTGTGCCTGAGTGTGTAAATGCTATAGAAGAGGAGTAAGTAAACTTTTTTCTATAGAAGCCCAGATAGTAAATATTTAGACTTTGTAGATCATAGAATCTCCACAGAAGTCACAACTTCTCAACTCTATGTAGTTGTAGCACAAAAGCAGCCATAGAAAATATGTAAACCTATGAGCCTGGCTGTGTTCTTTTTAATAAAGCTTTTATTTATGGGCCTTGACATTTGAATTTCGTCTACTTCTTTTGTATCACAAAATATTCTTTTAATTTTTTTCAACCACTACAGAAAAAAGTTGAAGCATTTTTAGCTTATGGGCTAAACCAGGGGAGTGAGCAGGACTGGGCCCAGGGGCTATGGCTTACCAACCCTGGCTTTAAGAAGACTCAAGCTGACAAACATTAAGATGTTTGGGTATCAATCAAACATCAATGTGAGGCAAAACTGCATTTTAGATATTTACATTTAATTAAAATATTTTGACTAATTTTCTTGACATTCCTATAACTACCTATGGAAAAGAATGGCTGTGATTCACTGATAGATGATGTTTCCATTTACATACTCTTTCCCACTCTAAGATGATAAGGAGGAGTGGACCCAAACTGACCCAGATTTCCGGCACCTGGGTAGTACCACTCCTTCTCAACTAAGACCCCTTGGGCAAGTTACTTAACCTCTCAATGCCTCAGTTTTCATATCCTGTAAAATGTAGCTATTAATATTTATTTGTAGGGCTATCAAGAAGATTGAATAGAATAATCCATATCAAGTGCTAACTACAATGCCTGGTACATGGGACTGTATAATACACTTTTTTCCCTTTGCCCTCAAATTCTTTTTCTGAGTTAACTCTGGAGAGGATGAACAAGTAGAGTCCCAATATCTCGTCTACACTACCACTGATGTGGCATATGAAGTCCAAGGATTCTTGTTTGAGTCAAGGTGGTGGGGTCGGTATTTTTATGTTTTGGTGGGTGTTTCTCAATTTCTAAGCATGCCGGTTATAGGCACTTGGTAGACCCACACTAGCTGTATGGCCTTAGGCAGACACTTAAGCCTTCTGAATCCTGTGTTTCTCATGCACAAATTAAAAATAATCTTTATTGGATTTTTTAAAGGGTTATATAGCATAAATACTAAAGAAAAAAGCTGGGACGCCTAGGTGGCTCAGCAGTTAAGCGTCTGCCTTCAGCCCAGGGTGTGATCCTGGAGTCCCAGGATCGAGTCCCACAGAGGGTTCCCTGCATGGAGCCTGCTGTGTCTCTCATGAATAAATAAGTAAAATCTAAAAGGAAAAAAGCTAAAAGTTTGTATAAGTTAGTGAAAATCACAGAAATAAGTTGAAACTGAAAGTTTACATCAGAAGCTCCTTTGAAATAAATCGTTCAACTTTTAGACATGAATGACATAACAATAAGAGCAGGTGCATAGTAACTTAGAATTTGCTCTCCCACAACCTGTTTACTCCTCCAAAGCTATTTAATAGCCATCAAAACACTGTTGAACAAAAGTAAACTCAAATTTTGAATGTTATTATATACTGGAGTACAGTTTTTCATTTTTATAAAAGTAGTCAAATTTATCTGTGGTTTCCTATATATTCTTGCCTTCTGTCCATGCTTCAAGAGGTCATCCAAAGTTCAAGATTAGAAAAATATAATTTTTTCTTGTATTTTTATAGTTTCTATTTTTTTACATTTACGTTGTTATTACATATAATTTTTGTGCTTGTGTGTGTGTGTGTGTGTGTGTGTGTGCATAAGAAAGGAGGTAGGAGGGGCACCTGGGTGGCTAGTCAGTTAAATGTCTGACTCTTGGTTTCAGCTCAGGTGCTGATCTCAGGGTCTTAGGATCTAGCTCCTCATCAGGCTTTGCATTCGGTGGGGAGTCTGCTTAAGATTCTCTCCCTCTGCCCTTCCCTGCACTCTCACTCTCTCTTTCTCTCTCTCATAGTAAATAAAATCTTTTATTTTTTTTTAAATAAAATCTTTTAAAAAATAAAGGAGGTAGGAATCTAAATAACTTCTGTTTGACAGAAAATATTTGCTATTGGGATTCTATTGGATAATACAAAATGTCTTTCAAAATGATAAAAACAGCTAGTCCCCCATAAGCATTATCAGTCTAATGTAGAGATACTGTAAATATAGCAAAAATATAACAGAAGCTTATATATTACAGTATTATATGGAGTATTATGTGTTATAATAGAAAACAGTCTCTTCTAAACTTTCTTATTTACAATTTTGTAGTAGTTTGGTACACACTGCACCCATGGATAGTAAGATGTTTTGTACTTGTACCTGATAGTTTCTGATGTTCTGACAGTATTTGAGAGTATTTCAAACAAGGTAATAAACTCCCCACCACCACCACCACAAAGGACTATGTGAACAAGCATTCTCATCCAACTCCCCTTGCCTGTCCTTCGCTCACTCAACTATCATCCTTTTTTTTCTTAGGCTGAAAAGTAACCCCATTGTCTCTTAAAAGGTCAGCCTAAAGGAAATTTGAACTGTCTGAAAACCTGAGGGTCCTCCTTCACTGAAGCAGGGAGGTAACTACTGAAGTTCGCCAGGTCTTTTCTAATTCCTCTTGGACTGGAATAAATGAAAACCTGGGTTGTACCAACAAGGTGCTTAAATAAGTAGAGGAAATCTATCAATGTGATTTTTAAATAATCATGACAGAAAATCCCCAGTGACTAGCAGGAGTTGAATGTATGTTCTTTTCTCCCCACTGTCTCAATGGTTTCTGATCTTTTAAAATCTCTTTAACTATCTTGTGTGTGCATTTACAGAAAGCCAAAATCATAATTATAAATGGATGAGGTATAACTTGTAAATAAATAAATATTGGTGGATAAGCAGTTGACTCTCTAGAGAATGCCTTCAATTTCATTACTTTGCCATAATCGCCAAGGTCAATTTAATCCTAAGCAATATCAGGTGTGTGTGCGCTTAATAGAATTAACTAGACCAGAGCTCCTGAACTTTGGCACTATTGACATTTGGGGGCCAGATAATTTTTTGTTATGGGTGGCATTGTAGGATGTTTAACAGCATCCCTGGCCTCTACCCACTAGATGCAGATAGCGTCTCCCTGACAGTGGTGACAACCAAATATATCTCCAGACATTTCCAGATGTCCCCTGCGTGTGTGTATGGGGCAGGGGAAAGGAGGGTAAAATCACACCAGGAGTTGCAGAGGATATGGGGGGTGGGGGAAGGTAAAAACGACTAAACTAGACCAAACACCGTGCACAAATTTAGGTGTGTATGTGTGTGCATGTGACTCTGACTTCCACACAGAAGCAGATCCCAATTCCTTTTCCAGAAGTAACTGATATAGATCAGGGGGCTTATGCTGGACCTGTTGTTAAAAACAAAAATGGTTGCAATTAGAACAGTAGAAATGTCTGCCTTAAAGCTGCTGAGCTGCTAAAAATATCACAGGGGAGATCTTCTAAGACTGGGGATGTTAAAAGAATTTTATCACCTTATTATTCCCACCTTTAGATTATCCATTATCAACATAAGTAAATTGTATTGTGGGCCTGAGCAATGACATTATCTAGTAGAAGGTATCCCAGATTTGGAGTCAGAGAACCTGAGCTTGGGTCTGAGCTCTGCAAATGTCTAGTTAATCACTTTATTTCTCTGGGCCTATTTCCTTGTCCAAAATGGGGAAAACAATAATACTTAATCTACTGGATTGTTGTGAGGGTCCAAGCTGTTAGTGAGAAGTAGCAGGGCTTATTCTTGAGGAATTAGGAACACTAGAATCATAGAGTCCTGGGTTGACCTTGAGCAAATGATGCACTGTTGTAAGCAAAATGCAGAAATAATCATATGATTTCGTAGGGTTGTTATGGAGTTTAAATGAGATAATGTGTCATATGTGCTGAATAAATATTATTACTGGCCTTGGTAAATTGCATCAAATTGTACAAATAAGGCAAATTGTACAAAAGTTACATATCATTTTATTGTAACTTCTTTTCTATGAGCATTGAAACCTTGAAATCTAAAGAACCAATTAATATTCCTATACGAGTGAGACCCTGTTAGAAGTAAGTAGCATCCCCAATTCCAACCAGGTGAAAGCAGCATTAAACTAGCGTGCCACCTTCCATCTTTCATGTTAAATCAGTTAGGGCACGGGTTTGTTGCAATAACATAAGGTTCACTTCCCCTTATTGAAATAATGTTCTAATAAGTTTTTTACAACCTATCACATAAAATACATGGGATCAGGCATAGCATATCCACCTTGCACAATGTATGTCCAGTGCTGAACATAAAATCTGACTGTTGCACCTTCCCCAAAAATGTTGACAAACTGCATTGCAGTTCCAAAATGGGGGGCAGGGGAGGTGTTTTCTAAGTTTAAATATAAATAAAGAGATTTGGGAATATCTTTTATGTACACTTTTTAAAAAAGACTTAATTAATTAATTTATTTGACAGAGAGAGAGAGAGCTTGCATGAGCAGGGGGAGGGGCATAGGCAAAGGGAGAAGCAGGCTCCCTCCCTCTCTGGGCTCCATCCCAGGACCTGCAATCATGACCTGAGCCAAAGGCAGACGCTTAACTGACTGAACCACCTAGGCACCCCTCCTTTATATAAACTTTTTAATTAAGGTATAACATTCATACAGAGAAGTGCACAAATCACAAGTTGTAAGTATCAGTAAATTTTTACAAGCAAACACACTTAGGTAATTGTTGGGTGTTTTTAAAGGTTAGAGAATCCTGAAATAAACATTAGTTTTATCATTAAGGGATTTTAAAAAAGGTTCCTATGAATTATTTTTTATAAATATTTATTTATTTATTAGAGAGAAAGAGGGAGAGAGGGGAAGGGCAGAGGGAGAGCATCTTCAAGCAGACTCCCCCTGAGCATGGAACCAGGATACAGGGGTGGATCTCATGACCCATGAGATCATGACCTGAGCTGAAAGCAAGATTCAGATGCTTAACTGAGCCACCCAGGTGCCCCCAAAAAGATCACTATGAATCTGAAAGAAAATACCTAAGATTTCCCAGACTAGACAGCAACTGTCTTTGCCTTGCAAATGTGATTCTGAATTGTCAAATGGCAATATTGCAAAATAACACATTGGAATCAGATTGCCAAAGTTCTTTGATATCATCTATCACTTGATATATGATTCTAGACAATTAACTTCAAGGGCATCAGTCTTTTTATGTGTGAAATGGGAATAGTAACAGAATTATTTTTAGGAATAGATGAAATAATGCTTGTAAAAGTTTGGGGGAATGCTGGAACACATGCTCTTCCTACATGTAAATGATTCTCCATTCAGGATGATTTCCCAAGGGACAATATGAAGGAAGTTAAGGAGATTACAAGAATTCTTTTAGAAAAAGGGGTGATTTTGCTCAGAAGGGGAGCTGGATCAGAACAGCTAAGGGTTGCTATCACTGAACCCTGGCACCAGCAAATGCTAGAACACGAAACCTGAGAAGAGAGTAGCCAGAGGCAGCAGGCAGGGTGATGAACCAAGGGGCTGTAAAGATAGTGCAGTTATGAACAGAAAGCCACAGGGGTGTGCCTGGCATCCAAACAGGACATGACCTGATTTTTCAGAGACCAGAGTAAGGTCTAGGAGTGATTGTTTGTTTGATGTGGGTCTAGAGAGAGAAAGGAGAGAAGCAGCAGCCATAGGAAACCCTAATCCCAGCGGTCAGAGCCTTGAAAGGCCAGTGCACTGAAGGAAGGGACTCGTTTAGGGCTTTATTCAAGACTAAGGGACTGGAGCTACTTATAGCTTAGGAATGACCTCAAGTGGATACTGTCAGGCCTGGCATTCCTTCACACTGAAATAAGTTGTAATTGTGCACTTGAATCGACTTGGATCCTGAATGAGAGAAAGAGGCGCTACTAAAGTAGAATGGAGTCTCAGATGCTAGACAAGGCAGGAGAATCTCCCCTCTGGATGATGACAACAAGGAGTTGCCTCAAATCCAGCCAGAAACCTAACTGGTCACAGCCAGACCTTAGAGTGTCCTTATTTCTTCTTCCTTATCTCAATCTTGAAAATAGCTTATAAGGGTCTACAAGTCTTTAAGAGGAAGCAATTTGCTTTCTTTTTCCTTGACTGGTTGCAGGGGATGCATCAATAAATAAAATTTAGCAGGACCATTCTGGTGAGCAAACGTGACCCAGTGTCCTCACGCTCATGAAACATCTGTCACAAATGACTAAAGGCTATGAAATGACCAAGCTCGGGATAACCAATGTGGCCTGTGGGTTTCCCAGAGGCTGATCTTGGCCTCAGAATCCTTCTCAACCCAGGGCATCAGGCAGGCATTACCAAATGTTTGGGGCTTGCTTAAGATAGAAATCTACTTTGTCATACCTGGACTTACCCCTCATTTCTTGTTATAAGTAATGCACCTATCCTATTCGCTTCTCCCAAATCCCAATTTAAAGGGTATTGGAGGGATCCCTGGGTGGCGCAGCGGTTTGGCGCCTGCCTTTGGCCCAGGGCGCGATCCTGGAGACCCGGGATCGAATCCCACATCGGGCTCCCGGTGCATGGAGCCTGCTTCTCCCTCTGCCTGTATCTCTGCCTCTCTCTCTCTCTCTGTGACTATCATAAAAAAGAAAAAAATAAAAACTCTTTAAAAAAAAAAAATAAAAAAAAAATAAAGGGTATTGGAAAAAAATAATAAAGTGTATTGGATTTGAAATTTGCCTGGTTTCAACACTGCATATTTAAATTAAGCCCTGGATAGGTAGGTAACAATTGCCTCTCTATTTAGGGACCTGTTCTCATATTTCTGAGTTTATAACTGATTTATGACCTATAAATAGTCACATCAACCTCATTGCTGAATAATTTACATACTGAGGTCATGCTCTCTGGATGAACCTGACACCCATTAGTGTTAAACTCATCAACTGTGTGCATCCAAGCTAGAACACATGGAGAACCACACCCCAAAGTGGTGGGAATAGAAAGACAGAAGGCCTAAATAATATTCCCTCCTTTTAAGTCTAGCCAATTTCCTTTCCCTTTAGCTTCGTCTCTAACATGAGATATTATTTTCCCATAGGTAGAAATGTTAAGGGATCTATTAAAATAAAAAAATGTTTTGAAGGCTCTCAGAATTCAAAAACTTTAGAGTTTTTTTTAAGCATTATTTCTGTAGATGTAGCCCTCTCTGAGAGCTAAACAGAGGCTGATTATTTGTGTTTTACACTTTATTACATCAATAAGCCAGAACTCTTCTACACTATGAGATGGGAGAAAAGTTGCCTATAGCTTTTGGGTATAGTCTGTATTCCCATCTGTGAAATAGACACACCACATTGCTCATTTCCCTCTTTGCCTACAGAGAACCAATTAGAAGTTGCAAAAGAGGGGCTCCTCGGTAGCTCAGTCAGTTAAGCATCTGCCTACAGTTCAGGACATGATCTCAGGATCCTGGCATGGAGCCCCAAGTTGAGCCCAGAGTTGGGCTCCTTGCTCAGGGGGGAGTCTACTTCTCCCTCTCTCTCTGCCCCTCTCCCCTGCTGGTGCTCTTGCTCACACTCACTCTTTCACTCTCAAATGAATAAACTTAAAATTTTTTTTCTTTTTTTTTTTTTTTTAAATTTTTTTTCTTTTAAAAAAAAAGAAATTGCAAAAGATTTGAATTTGCTGAAAACTGGTACTGTAAGTGAAAGAAAGAGGAATTAATTAAATTTAAAAGAACTTCACTTCTACCATCCCAGAATCTGGGTTAAGGAAAACAAGTAGGGGAAGCAGTGGGTTAGGGGCTTTGGGCTACAAATTGCCTTGGTAAATATGGAGCTAACAGAGAAGTAGGGACCTAAAACATTACGTTCTCCTAATATGCTGAGAGTGAGAATTAAAAAAAACAAGAAGCAGGATGCCTGGGTGGCTCAGTGGTTGAACGTCTGCCTTTGGCTCAGGGCATGATCCTGGAGTTCTGGGATCGAGTCCCACTTTGGGCTCCCTGCATGGAGCTTTCCTCTCCCTCTGCCTATGTCTCTGCCTCTTCTCTCTCTCTCTCTCTCTCTCTGTGTCTCTCATGAATAAATAAATAAAATTTAAAAAAAAAAAACAAGAAGCATTTTCCAGTAGTCACTTGGGGACTTTTGGCTCCCCAAAAGTGCAGGGCATGAGTCTCAGAACCACAAACAATTTATTTTAATACTACTTCCTCAATTAGCATAAGCTCAAACTTATTATTTTTCCAAGTACATTGTGTTGTCACTGTTCATCTAATAGAAAAGAAAAACTCATTCCAATTCCAATCTGGATGAATATTACATTTCCTTTGATAAACGTCAGTGGGTTGATGGGAACAGACCCATTCCGAGCTGAAATGCTCCAACCTAAGCTTTGTGACTAACTGTGCCTAAAGACAGTTCATTTCATCCTAGAGTGTCCTCGCCTCAGCAGCCTAGACAAAACCAAGAAGATCACAGAGCAAAGCAACTGAGAGTATGACAACATTAACACGGAGCTCTTGTGTTCATCTGTTATCCAAACCTCGGTCAATTTACAAAAATGTTGTTTTAAAGAAAAAATGGTTTGGCCAGAGTAATTGTATGTAACCAGAAAGAAAAAAAAAAAGATGATAGTAGGTAAGACAAGTGGGCTCTCCTTCCCATCTAATTTTTGATCAAATTTTTAAAATTAATATTTAATTTTATCAAACTTCACAATTTCAGAGACATTTCATACTCATTGCTGATTGGACTTCAGTTGGAAATAGCTCCCAAAGCTTTAAATCTAAATGTCTCTGCCTTTTAAGGTGCATTTAGCTGTTTGATACATCGGGGTGTCTTAAATTTCTGTGAACTGGGAGCCCAGGTCCCAGTTCTGCTATTTGCTACCTGTACACTGGAAAAAGTTTCAGTTTTTTCATCTTCAACACAAAAATGTCTGTATCTTACCACACCAGGATAGTTGGGGGATTTAAAATAGGGATTCCTAAAATTTTCCTAATGAGCCTTCCCCCCCGCCCCCCACGAAGACTTGCTGTTGGTTATTAACAGTAAACTTAACAGCCGCCATTTATTAAGCATTCCGGGCCAGATGTTCTGTGCACACTTAAAATTTTATAGATAAGAAAACTGAGGTATAGAGGGGTTAGGTAAATTGCCTAAAGTCACATAAATAGTAAATGGCAAAACTGGGACTCCTGCCCATGGCTACTTAGATTCAGGTTCTGCTTTCTAATGGGAATTCCCATGAGCCACAAGGAAGGAGATATGGGCTAGTGCCAGGCTGAAAGATGAATCAGGCAAGGCTTGAAGAAGAATGAATGGATTCTGAGACAAGGGTCTCCAAAGAAGAGCAACTTATCTTCGCTTTGGCAAAAAGAGAAGTCTCTATTCCATGTAGAGAGGCATGTGGCATATTGGAAAATGTGAAGTTTGGAATCAGAATAGCCTGCATGAGACTCTTGGCTGAGCCACTACTTAACCCAGGGGCCTTGGACAGGTTATTTATCCACTCTTATCCTCGTTGTTCTCATCTGTGAAATAGGGATAATAACATTTGCCAAGTTGTTTTGGTGGTTAGAAATAATTCATGTCAAGTGCTTTGCACCTGGTAGGCATACAATACACGGCAGGCAATATATCACATCCTTTCTTAAGTACCTTGGCAGCATTTTCCCAAAATGTGTCGTTAGTAGGCATTAGGTAATAAAAGGAAAGAGGAAAGAAATTTTAAGTGAGAGGACAGCTTGGCAGTCAAGTAAATCTGGGAGATGCTGTTAAAGCAAAATCAAAATGTTCCTTTACCACAGGACTTTTCAGAGCCTTTAAATGACAAACATGCAATAGGAATCTCCAAGAGGAAGCATTTTCCCAATCCTTGATCAGATAGCCCCATTTTAAAAAATATTTTATTTATTTGACAGAGAGAGAGAGAGAGAAAGCACAAGCACGGGGAGGGATATAGGAAGAGGGAGAAGTAGGCTCCCCGCTGAGCAAGGAGCCCAATGAGGGGCTCAAACCTAGGACCCTGGGATTATGACCTGAGCCAAAGGCAGATGCTTTAACCTACTAAGCCACCCAGGTGTCCCAGATAGCCGGATTTTTTATGGAGCTTCTTCTAGGACTGACATTCCTGTGGAACACATGTTAGGAAGCACCAGTCTGGTGAGTTTTGGAAGAAAAAGCTGGGTTCCTCAGTTTTAGTCATCATGATGTGCTTACTGTTTTGTAGTACCTCCAGAGCCGTCTTCCTTCTCCATTTATTTCTCCCCAAAATAGGACTTCTTTTTACAAATGTCACAGAATGAAGTTCTAAAGAGCGATTCCTAGCATCCATTCAAGTGAAAAGTTCAGCTCCCAACAGGACCAGGCAACATCCACAAAGCTGACCAAGGAAGACCTGCGGGGCCAAGGCATGACTGGGTCCCTCAGGATGGCAGGACACAGCTGCTTCTTCCCTCCTGCCAGGGAAGCTTTAAAAAGTGCGGTTACTCCCCACACCACCAGAAGGCATCAGCAAGGGGAAAAGAGATCTCTGTCACTTGTCACTCACCCAGGGAGCAAGAGGCTGGCCCATCCAGAGTGGCCCTGCTTAGCTCCTGTCCATGCACTTGGCCACCTTGGCCCAAGGAGGGGGAAAGAATTAAACAGAGGATCAGCTTTTTATTTTCATGTAAAAAGCACTTGCCCTGGGGTTATAAATGTTATTGCATTTGTGTAGCACTTTACTGCTGCCCTCAGCTTGCAAGCATCACGGGATCCCAGTGGCAGTACTTTTATAACCCTTGATCAATAGCTTATTTCTATCGCCTTCAGTCCCAGCTGCCAATCCGTTCTGTATAATGTGGGAGGCAGACTTCACTGCTCTCCAGCTGTACATGGCATGAATGTCAACTGTGTGGGGAACATATGTATGTGTGTGTATGCATTGAGTGGGGGACATGGGATTTTTGAACAAGGAATGACAAAATGGGCCCCTTGTTCTGGGAGACTACCACAAAACTGAGAGTTTTCTCTCTAGTAACTAGAAGGAGAGCCTTCTCTCCCTTTCTCTCTCTTTCTCTTTCTCTCTCTTTGTCTCTCTCTGAAAGGACATGGTTGGTATACTTTGGTGGGTCAAGAGAAATAAGACATGATTCGCTCTTGCTTGATTTTCTGTTATGTATATGCAGGAGTGGGAGGGGTGTTGGTAAAAAGGTGGAATGAAAAGATGTGTGTTCTAGGAGAGAAGGGGCCATGGCTCTCTTATCACCACCCTTGTGTTCCCGGCACCAAGACAGAGCCTAGCACGAAGTAGGTGCTCAGGAAATATTGCTTGGCTAAACTAATGAATTCCCATTTGTAGTAGGAGGGGAGGAGGAGAGTCCTAGAACATTCTCCCAGAACTGCCTGAGCTAAGAGCAAAGGACAAAGGCTTTACGTTGCCTGCAGCACTGGAGACCACAAACAGCTTCGGTGTGTCTGCTTTATTTAAGGCTCACAGTTAGGCAGTATAGGAACCATGGAGAAATAAGATGGGTAAGGGCAACCAGCTTCCACTGCCCTATCTTTCCATTGAGCAGAAGCAGCCAAGCAGCCCCTCAGAGGACAGATAGACCTCACCTGGCTGTCTTCTCCCGAAGAAGCCAGTTTTAGGACCAACCCCCACGAGGAGAGGTCTTGAAGCAGAACCCCAAGACTCCTCAACATTCTCCAGCACCAGGAAAACGACTCTGGCTCTCACTAAGGCAGCCAGGCCTGCCCTTGTCTGAACCTGTGTCCTTGAGACTCAGCCAAACCTCTCCCGGCTTGGCGGAGGGATGTTGAGGTGACTTTCTTCTCTCCCTGCCACTCAGCATCTTTTAAACAATCCTCCTCCACCTTGGGAGAAGACGCATGAACTTGCTGCAGACCAGGGCCACGGAAGCTGAGAATTCCCTTTCTCCCTGGGAGGGGATTTTGGTGCAAGTGGAAAAACACACCTCCCATGAAAAATAAGAATCTGGGATCTCTGCAAGTTGTTTCCAGCAAAGTTTTTTTGGTTGCCAGTGGCAGAAATCCACGTCAAGCAGAGTTAGGTGAAGGAGGGACAGGGACCTCGTTGGAAGGTTATGGAGGTGTCTCATGGGGCCAGGTCAGTGGGCCTCAGAAGGACCTGGAACTGAGCCCTGGAAGGGGTGGAGAAGCAGGAGTAGCAACTCCCCACGTCTCCCTGCTGCCAGCTGCACTTGAGTTTCCTCCTGCTTCCAGCTCATCCCAGAGTTCACAGACTCAGGGGCATGTGGCGGGAGGGGAGCAGGAGGTTGGCACAGGCTCTTTTGGCTCTGGACCACACCGCCTGTAGTGCATCATGAATTAATATTTTTAATAAATCCTGTAATTATCTTGTGAACAGAGCATTTTCGTGGCACTCTTTTTTTTGGGTGAAAAGCATTAATTTGTTCAATATAAACATTAAAAAAATATACCATCATTTTTTCTAACCTTGTTTCTTTATTTCTTGAGGCACCAGGAGCCTTACAAACCAGAAGCGAGCTCTAAGGCCCCAGCTAAGAGGTGCGCTGTGCTCTGTGTAGGCACCCCCACCCACCAACCACCCCGTGGCGAGCTCCCCAGGCCCCGTTGCAAATGTCTGGGAGAGAGATTCTGCTAGGCTCCACCTGTGCCAGAGGTTCACCCAAGCACTGTCAGTTGTAATACTGCAACTTCCTTTACTGACGCACAAGAAAAGGGGTTGCTATGGGTGGCACAGACAGATGACCCCACAGTGTCATCTACTGAACAGTCCTCTTGGTGGGCTTGCTCTGTGCAGATGCCCAGCTCTTGCAAGTCTCCATCGGGGCTAACGGAGGACCCCCCCCCCGCAGGACTGTGGAACGAGGAGGGAGCTCACCTTTCATCACACCCAAAGTATGATGTCCCTCAATCTTGCTGTTCTAGTGTGCCTCTATTTGCCTAGAGCCTCATATCTCTTCCTTTGTAATTTTCTGACTTATCCTATCTTTTGAGTTCCCTTAAATTCTTTGTGACACACACAAAAATTTTTTTTAATAAATGTCAGGGTTTATATTTAATGGTATCAAATCAATACACATCTTGTAGGCTTCTCAGGATGCTAGCTGTCCTCCAAGAGGGTTTGGCCCAAGTTAGCCCTGGCTTGTCCATCCCTCCTTCCCTCTCTCCTTCCTTTTTTTCTCTTGTTGTCCAAGAGTAATGTTTTTCTGTAGAAGCAATACAAACACCTCAAACTATTTTTTAAATGGGAAGTATGACCAATAAGATAAAAATCATTCATATTTCCACAGCACATCCAAAAGATAATCATTGTGAACATTGTGGTGTATAACTTTCCAGATAATTGTCGATTAAATTAGCCCTACTCTTAAAATAACCCTGCTATAACATTAACATCTATCCTCCTTTTCCACCTCATATGTGTCTTTGCACATTGCTGCATGTTATTCTGGAAACACTTTATTTCCTAAACTGGAATCCAATTTGTTTTTCTGATGTGTAAAATATTCAACCCATACAGAAAAATAAAGTTTCCCTCCTAATTCCACTTCCTAAAGATAACCGCTGTTACTAAAAAATAAATCCCTCAAGTTTTCATATATATATAAACACACATCTACATAAACAGAATCATAACACACAGTGTTTTGTAACCTGCTTTTTACTGTATATCACTAGATCATGAGTATCTTTCATGTCAACACATATAACGCACCATCTTTCTTCATGTTTACGTAGAATTCCATTCCGTTGAATGAGTAAGTTATTTAATCACCTATTGTTAGAAACATGTGAGTTACTTCTAATGTTTTAAACTATTATCTTACTATTATTCACTGTTATTACTAAACATTATTGTGTACACATCTTTGTCACATGGCTGATTATTCCCTTTGAAAAAATTCCTAAAAGGAAAATTGCTGTGAAAAATAGGATATATCTTTCTAAATTTGATTCATATTAAAATGTCACTCTGTACAAAGTTGTACCAATTTATATTTCGCAAACATGTATGAGTTAAGATGATTCTTCATACTGTCTCCTGGATTGGCCATTCTCACTCCTTTTTATATTTGCCAGTATGATGGCCAAAAATGACATTTTATTGTGGTTTCCATCTGCAAGTCTTTAATTATTGGTGAGGTTTTTATATCTTTGTCATCGAATTTAATTTATGAATTATCTGTTTATGTTCTTTGCTCATTTTATTTTATTCTCTTTTTTTTCTTATTGGTTAGTGAAAATCCTTAACATATTAAGGCTATTAACCTGAACACCTATGTTGAAATTATTTTTCCTCATTTAGTTCATTGTGTCTTTTGCCATGGAGAGTTTTTTTATATATACATATTTGTACTAGCCCTAGGTAACAGAAAGTCAAGTAACAAGGGCTTAAACTAGAAAATATTAACTATTTAATTAACCTGAAATCCAGAGGTACATGGTCCCAGAATCCATGTGGTGGTTCAGAGGTATGATCTGTCTCTTTATGTACATCTCTCAGATTTGCCATCTCCAATGTGCTGACAAGGTCTCCCCTCATAATATGAGATGGCTGTGACACCTCCAAATCTTACATCCTCATAGTCCAATTAGGGAGGCAGAGGATGAGGACAAAACAGGTTTTTTTCATCTCACAGATCTGTTATCTCATTAGGAAGGAAAATCTTTCCCAGTAGTCCCCAGCAGATTTTTATTTACATCTCACTGGTAACCAGTAGTGTCTACCAAAATAGTCAAACCTGTCAGTCATTTCCTCCATGACTTGTGGCTCACTACCATATTACCAAAGGCCCTTCCCACCCCCTAAATTATTTTAAAATGAACTCCAGTATTATCTTTTTGAACTTCTGAAGGTTTTTTTTTTTTTTTTGTCAGTTTCGTTTTGCTAATTTCCAAATCTTTGAACTATCTGGAATTCATTTTTGGGTGTGGTTGAGATTATTAGTGATACCAATAACTTTTATTAAGTAATCAATACCTTCCCCCCCACCCCACCGCACTGAAATACTGTCTTTATTATGTGCCAGACTTTCCTACATTCATGGATCTATCTCCATTACCTGTCTCTTCCTGCATTCTCTCACAATGTTTTATTCACTATTGTTTTATAGGTAATTTTTACATCAGGCAGAACAAGTTAACCTATTTTCATTATTTTTTGGTATTTTCCATTTGTTTATTCATCTAGATAAACTTCAGAATAGGTTTAACTAGTCATCTCCCCCCACCCCAACAAATGTTATCTCGGTATTTTGGTTGCAATTACATCAGAATTACAGATAAATAAATAAATAAATAATACATATTAATTTTGGGAGACTTCAGATCTTTTTTTAAAAAAATACTTTATTTATTTGAGAGAGAGCGCGAAAAAGAACACAAGCCAGGAGGAGAGGGAGAAGCAGGCTCCCCACTGAGCAGGGAGTCCAACACCGGGCTGGGTCCCAGAATCCTGGGATCATGGCCTAAGCCAAAAGCAGATGCTTAACCGACTGAGCCACCAGGTGCCCCTAAGTTTTATACTTTCTTCAGAAATATCCATTTTTGTTAGTTACTGGTAAGTATTTTATTTTTATTTTTTAAAAAGATTTTATTTGTTCACAAGAGACACAGGCAGAGAGAGAAGCAGGCTCCGAGCAGGGAGCCCGAAGTGGGACTCAATCCCCACTCTCCAGGATCAGACCCTGGGCTGAAAGCGGCGCCAAACCACTGAACCACCCGGGCTGCCCAGTATTTTATTTTTTACACGAATTGTGAATGGGTCTTTTGTGCTAAGAGAAAGGGAAAGGAGGGACCATTCTTGCCTTCCTTAAATATACCCTATTTGGTTATGATTTTTTAAAATATTGCTTGACTCAATTTGCTAATATTTTATTTAGCATTTATTCCCAAGAGAGGTTGGGCTATTGTATTTTGTATCTTTGAAGGATTTTTATGATGAAATTTGCAAAGCTTAAAAATGAATTAGAGAACTTGTGATCTCTAGCTTACTCTAAAGCCTGTTATCCAATACAGTAGCCACCGACTATGTGTGGCAACTGAGCATTAGAAATGTGGTTACTGAGGAACTACATTTCTAATTTAATTTTACTTAGATTAACTTACATTTATATTTTTTAAAAGATTTATTTAATTATTAGAGATGGGGGAGCACACAGAGGGAGAGGGAGAAGCAGATTCCCCGCGGAGTAGGGAGCTCAATGTGGAGCTCAATCCCAAGACGCTGAGATCATGACCTGAGCCAAAGGCAGACACTTAATTTATTGAGCCACCCAGGAGCCCCATCTTACATTTATATTTTAAAACTGATCCTCGATTCAGTTATTGGAAAACTTTTGACTATGTTTGGAATAATGTGGGTATGTGACTCTACTCTCCAACTGTAAATTTCATGAAATCTAAAATCTTTAGAGATCGATATTTCTAATGAAAATTTAGTGTCTGAATTGAGATGTGCTTTGAACACTGGAGTTCAAAGAGTGTGAAAAAATCATGTAAAATGTCCCATTAATAATTTTTGTATTAATTACATGCTAAAATGATAATATTTTCACGTATTGGATTAAATAAAATGTATTATTAAAATTAACTTCACCTGTTTCTTCTTACTTTTTTATGTGGTTACTAGAAAAATTTTAATTTTGTATGAGTCTCACATTGTATTTCTTTCTATTGGACTACACTGCTATAGATTTTAAATAACAGCAATTACCTGATACTTAACATTTGCTAGAACTACACTTGTTTTTTTTTTAACAACTGCATATTGTCCCATCAAATGGATGAACTAAATGTGGTTAACCAACTGTTATTGTTGAATATTTTAGGTTATTTTTTCCTTTCTTTTTTCTACCTTTCTTCCTTTCAACAATCACAAACAATTTTGTGTTTAACACGTTTGTGGCCGTATCTTTGTATAAGAGAATGACATGATCAGATGTACCTTTCGGAAATCACTTTGGTCATATTGTAGAGCACAGGGTGGCCAAAGCCAAGCATGGATTCAGCCAGTTAGGAAGCCATCGCAAAACTTCTAGGGAGATGGAGCAGTGGAGATGGAAAGAAATGGACACTTTCCAGAGATATTTAGGACAATTGGATTTGGAACGGATTAGATACCAGAACCATGGCAAGGAAATCATCAAGGAGGACTCTTCCAGTTCTTATGGGGCAACCAGAAGTTGGTAGACAGTCATTAAGTTAGGAATCCTAAAGAAGGATGAGTTTGGGGGGATAAAATCTAGAGTTCAGTTTTGGAATAGTGATTTCACATGCTCTTGAGACATCCAAAAAGAGATGTGGAATAGACAAGTCAGAGCAAGAGGAGAGGAGAGGAGAGGAGAGGATGGGGCAAAATTTAGGAGTCATTGGAGTATAAGCAATATTTGAAGTCTGGGGGGGTGCCTGGGTGGCTCAGTTAGTTAAGCATCTGTCTCCAGCTTGGGTCATGATCCCAAGGTCCTGGGATAGAGCCCCATGTGGGGCTCCCTGCTCAGCTGGGAACCTGCTTCTCCCTCTGTCTCTGTCCCTCCCCCCTGCTCATGCTCTATCTCATAAATAAATAAATAAATAAATACATACATACATACATACATACATACTAAAAATCTTTTAAAAACCTGAATAGGCCTGAATTATACCTTCTGGGGAAAGAATGTAGATTGAGAGATCTGTGTGCTGGGAGGGGGGGTGAGAGAGAAACTAAGCCTTAAGGAACACCAATATTGAAAGCCAGGTGGAGAAGGAGGAGTTAAGGACGGAGACTGAGAGTGACTAGAGGTATGAAGCAACGCCATGGTCTGTGGGCTGTCACAGAAGCCAAGGAAAGAGACAACTTTAGGGAGAGATTATCAACTATTACTGATAAAACTATCAACTAGTTTTATTGATATGAACCAAAAAAAAAAAAAAACCAGAATCTATTGCTCAATCTCACTAATAATCAGGAAATACAAATTAAAACAATAAGATACCACTGTTTACCCACCAGATGGCTAAGATCTTCAAGATTGATAATATTCAGGGTGGGCAAGGGGAAGGGTTAATCTCACATCCCATCTGTAGAAATGTAAAGGTACCAACTTTTGGGGTTGTCTTGGCAGCATCTATCAAAATACAAGTGATATACACTCTTTAACTCAGCTATTTCAATTCTAGGTATCTATCCCAGGGAGATACTCACTCATGTGCAAGAGGCTGTGATTACAATACTGTTCACTGCAGCACTGTGTGTAAAACTGAAAAACTGTTAATAACATAAATGTCCTTTGGTGGAAAGAAAACAGTGCCACGTACTATTGAATACCGGGTAGTGGTTTAAAAGAATAATGTAGGTTTATATACACTTAAATGGAAAGCTCTCTAAGACACTGTGAAATGAAAAAATAAGTCATAGAACAACACAGATAACAAAATACAATTAGTATACGTTTAAATACCTGTATATTGCGCATTTAGATTTACATGTGTATAAATGCATAGTAAAATCTCTAGGAGGATGTCTGGCAAACTATTAACAATGATGAACCTAGAAAGTGTTTTAGGGTTAGTAAGGATGACTTAGTTTTACTTTGGAATGGTTTGCATTTTTTAAAAAAGATTTTATTTATTTATTCATGAGAGAGAGAGAGACAGAGACAGAGACATAGGCAGAGGGAGATGCAAGCTCCCTGCAGGAAGCCTGATGTGGGGCTTGATTCTGGATCCCAGGATCATGCCCTGAGCCGAAGGCAGACGCTCAACCGTTGAGCCACCCAGGCATCCCATGAATGGTTTGCATTTTTAAAATGAAAATGTATTCATGAAGTGTTGAAATTTCTGTGCTCATGGCATTCAGAAACATGAGGATTATTGATGATGAGTTTTATCTAGGTTGTATCCATGGATGAGCTGATGGGGGTGAAGCCATATTGGGGAGGTTTTCCGTTTACATATGCACTGTTATTCCACCATGACCCCCATTAGATCTGTGACAGCTATGTTTGAGCCAGGCTCTTGGGGTAGGGTGGGAAGGGGTGGAAAGAATAAGAGCTTGAGATTGAGAAGATTCAGGTGGTGATCCCAGTACCACCATGTACCAGCTGAAGCCTTTTCTTGTCTGTTTAATGGGAGCATTCACTGAGTTTTGTAAGGATTCAATAGGATGATATTGGTTGGATTTTTTTTCCAAGATTTATTGATTTATTTGAGAGAGTGAGCATGAGCAGGGAGAGGAGCAGAGGGAGAGAGAGAGAATCTCAAGCAGGCTCTCTGCTGAGCTCGGAGCCTGACAAGGGGGCTCAATCCCATAACCCCGAGGTCATGACCTGAGCCAAATTAAGAGTCCACCACTCAATGGACTAAACCACCCACGTGCCCCGAATGAGATGATATTGTATCACCAACACCATTCAGGTGGTCTCTAATGTTATCCTAACACTAGATCCTGGGGCCCAAAGCCTGTCCTGGGTCTTGAGATGACCTCTCCAAGTGCTCACCCCAAGCAGCCATGGCTTGCCCAGGACCTGGTTTCACGACAGGGAGGCTTCCCCTCAGCTGACTGGTAATGGCAGCTTGAGTAGCTCTGTTAGAAAGGATGCTTAAGGCCAGCAGGCAAGTGCATCACAATCCATTAGCAGTGTCTGAGGCAGATATAGGAGTGCGGTGCAACCACACGTGTGCCTCCTATATATACCAAACAGGACCAGAGGCTGCCTCTGTACCACCTTTTCTGGGAATTGGGTCACTTATTTCTCTTTCTCTTCACCTTTCCACCTTTCTCTTGCTATCTACTGCTTCTATCTAATCTACTCTGAAGTGTTCTCCCCCTATTACGTCTTGCAAGTGTGTTTGTGTGTAGGGACGGCTTCTTGAAAAGAGAAAGGCCCTCAAAAATCCCACAAAGATGAATTTTTAATGATGAAATAGAACACAGTGATAGTTGGTCATTGAAATAATTTGGGGGCCAGAGCTTCACCCTAGCTTTTTCTTTTAAAGATTTGTTTATTTATTCATGAGCGACACAGAGAGGCAGAGACATAGGCAGAGGGAGAAGCAGGCTCCTTGTGAGGAGCCCAATGCAGGACTCAATCCCAGGACCCTGGGATCACAGCCTGAGCTAAAGGCAGACAGTCAACCATTGAGCCACCCAGGTACCCCATCCCTAACTTCCTTTTCGGCTCCTTCTACAGTCAAAGGGACACTCAAGCAGTTGATGACACCTATAATGGCATCCTTCAAGCCTGGATGGGCCCCACAGCCTGCTTATGACACAGGGCAATCCAGCTCTGAATGTGGGGAAACCCAGATGGATGTCGACCCTGGTGAGGGGAGCCTTCCAGGCCAACAGCTTCCCACTTCACTTTTCTCAAACTTCCATCTCTCCTCTACTTAACAAACTAGGCAGCGTCTGGGATGTAAAAGTGCTTGGGTGGAGGCACCTGGGTGGCTCAGTCAGTTAAGCCTCACAATTCTTGATCTCAGCTCAAGTCTTGATCTCAGGGTTGTGGCTTCAAGCCCAGCACCCACGAAGGAGTGGAGCCATTTCTCCCACCTCACATACATAAACTAATGCTCCTCGCACACTGTCCTTTTCTCAATGATGTCTTAATCTTAAAACTGACTTTCCTGGGAAGATGACCTTCCATTTTGTCTGTATTGTTAGTTTTTTTTTTAAAGTAATGATTATGTTTGTTTGTTTTTTTAATAGAGGGTTTTGGGGTTTTTTTCATTTTATGGAAGGTGAGGAAAGGAGCAGACTTTCAAATAGCTTTCTCTACCTTCATCTTTTAGTGTGGAGTTACTTCCTGTTCACTTGAGTTTACCGGGTGCCAGCTAGATATGGTTTAAGAGTATTTGTCCTCTTATCCATTGATTTGATACAATTAATACATTGGCATAAAATACAAACAACTTTGCCTATATCATTTGACAGACTCTGGAGTTAGTGGCCGTGAAAACTGAGTGGCAAGAGCCCAATAATGGGTCCAAAGAGCTGAATAAGAATGGCACTTTTTGTTTGTGTGGAAACAAAACTCTCTCATTCTATTTGTTCCTGACTTTTTTCCACTCCAACATGTTTTGAAAATATCTTTCTACATCCACACATAGCTATCTATTGCATCTATGTTAAAGACTATATGTAGTATGCTCCAATTTATGAAGCTACTATAATTTATTTAAGCAGTCTGCTATTTTGGGCAGGGTAGGTTAAATAAACTTTATTTTTGAGAAGTTTTAGACTTATGAGACAACTGCGAATTTACAGAGTATACAGTTTATAGGACAGAGAGTTCCCATATTCCTCACACCCAACAAAATAACAGTTTCCCCTCTCATCAACATCTTACCTTAATATGGTACATTTTTTTTTACCATTAATGAATGTCTATTGATAACATCATTATTAACTGAAGCCCAAACTTTATTCAAATTTCCTTGGTTTTTACATAATATCCTTTTTCTATTCCAGGATCCTGTTCAGGACACCATATTACATTTACTCATCAGGTCTCCTTAGGTTCCTCTTGACTGTGAAGTTTCTCAGACTTTCCTTGCTTTGATGATCTTGACAGTTTTGAGGAGTACTAATCGGGTTCTTTGTAGAAAGCCTCTCAATTGGGATTTATTTTTTATAGTTTTTCTTACGATTCTACTGGGGTCATATTTTGAGGAAGAAGATCACAGAAGTAAACTCCCATTTTCATCCCATCCTACCAAGCGTATACACTATCCATATGACTCATCACTACTGATGTTGACCTTGATCAACTGGCTGGGGTGTGTTTGTCCTGTTTTTCCACTGTCAGATTACTCCATCTTTTCCCCCTTTTCCTTCACTATGTGAAGCCCACACTTCTGGAATGAGGAGTTTGCTCCCCCACCTTGAGGACAAACTACATGAATTATTTGAAATTCTTCTGCATGGCAGATATGGCTCTTCTCCAGTTATTTATTCAATCATTAACATCAGAATGGACTCGTGGATGTTTATTTGGGTTATAATCCAATATTACTTTATTTTTCTTCTCACATTGTTCCACTTTTAGCCATCGACAGCTCTTTCATTTGGCTCCTGTGACTCTTTGATAGACTGCTACCATTGTGGATGGTAGTCTTCCTTACTTTTTGATCCTACAAGATGCTTCCAGCTTATCTTACAAATATATTTTTTTAAGATTTTATTTATTTACGAGAGAGAGAGACACAGGGAGAGAGGCAGAGACAGAAGCAGGTTGCATACAGGGAGCCCAACGCAGGACTCAATCCCGGGCCTCCAGGATCACGCCCTGGGATGAAGGCGGTGCTAAACCGGGAGCCACCAGGGCTGCCCTCCCAGTTTATCTTAATGTGTTTCCTGCCCCCGTCCTAGAATCAGGGGTCTACTAGTTTGTCTTTTTAAAAAGATTTTATTTATTTATTAATGAGAGACAGAGAGAAAGGCAGGTACACAGGCAGAAGCAGGCTCTCTGTGGGGAGCCCGATGCAGGACTTGATGCTGGACCCCAGGATCATGACCTGAGCCAAAGGCAGATGCTCAACCACTGAGCCCACTGAGGCATCCCAAGGGGTATACTAGTCTTTGATACTTAAATCATTTCCATGATTTTTAAAAACAATTTCTAAACAAGACTGTAATGAACATTCTTGAAAATATATAAATGAGTATATATATCTGATGATTTAATTTGAATTCTAAAAATGCAGAACTGGAACTTATATAAAGCCAATGAAAGGATTTTGAGCAAACCTCTCTCTGTGTAGCCACTTTGGAAAATAGGCAGTTTCTATAAGGTTAAATGCACACTTTCTATATGACTGGCAATTCCATTTGCAGATATTTACCCAAGAGATATAAAAATATGTCCACTAAAAACACTAGTACCAAATATTCATAACAGCTTTATTTATATAAGCCAAAAACTGGGACAGTCACAATGTCCATCAACAGGTAAATGTAAAGACAAAGTGTGGTAAATCCAGATCATGAAATATCACTGAGCAATGGAAAGAAATGAACTATTGATGGGTGTGACAATATAAAAGCATCTCAAAAGTATGCTAAGTAAGGGGTACCTGGGTGGCTCAGTCAGTTAAGCACCTGCCTTAGGCTCAGGTACTGATCCCAGGATCCTGGGATTAAGCCCTGTGTCGGGCTCCCTGCTCAACAAGAAGCCCACTTCTCCCTCTGCCGCTCCCCCTGCTTGTTTTCTCTCTCTCTCTCTCTCTCTAATAATAAAAAAAAGAAAATCTTTAAAAAATAAAAAATATGCTAAGTAAAAGAAGCCAGACACAAAAGAGTATATCCAATATGGTTCCATTTATATGAAATTCTATAACAGGTATAACTTACAAATAGGGATAGAAAACGAACTCGTACCTGGGGTGGGGTGAGCTGGGTGGGGGAGATTGGCTGCAATCTATAGGGAATCTTTTAGGGCAATGGAAATGTTCTATATCCTGAATATAGTAGTGGTTTTGCAGGTTTACACATTTGTCAGAACTCTGAGTTGTGCACTTAAAATGGGTGCATTTTACTGTATGTAAATTATGCCTCAATAAAACTGACTTAAAGAAAACAACAGAAATGCCTGGGTGGCTCAGTGGGTTAAGTGTATGCCTCTGGCTCAGGTCATGATCCTGGAATCCAAGGATCAAGCCTTGGTCAGGCTCCCTGCTCAGTGGGGAGCTTCTCCCTCTTCCACTCCCCAAGCTCATGCTCTCTTTCTCTCTCTCTCTCTCAAATAAATGAAATATTTTAAAAAGAGAAAGAAAGTTTTCAACGAGAAAACTGAGTCCAGATTGCAGGAAAAAACCCTGTGTTGAAGGGAGTAGGCAAGGAGGAATGCACCTGCCCTGGATGGGTCTTCTCAGGGAAGGGGCTGGGGCCTCTGTAGCCTTCTCACCCCCTTTGCCATCTACAGACTCTAATCTGATTCTGCTGTGTGCCCTTCCTACTCCTCGGCTGACTGCTGGGGAACAGAAGGGATTCTCTCAGGGACTGAGTCCAGCTGCTGGGCCTGGGCTTGGAGAGACCGAAGCCACAGACACCAAGGTTACCCCCGTACCCAACAAGCCCCGAAGTTGGAGATGCCTTGTGACATGTCTGTGTGTTGGGGTGCAGAGAAAGGGCTGTCAGGCTTTGGGGTCCCAGGAAACTTTGCCGCAGAGTACTCCCCGATGGAACGTGGCCAAAATGTGGGTGCCTCAGTGTGGGTGCAAAAATGGGTGCAAAAAGTGGGTTCATACATGGCCACTTAGGGTGGGCTGCTGACCAAGGACTGAGCCTCAAGTCCTGGCCCAACCAGCAGCAATGTGATACTTCAAAGAGGGGCAGCACAGGGGGCCGGGGAGGGCAGCAGGCACAGGTCACTCAGCAGGAGCGGCTTCTGGAGGCTGTTGGAGAGACCAGGACTTGAGACTCTGGTCTGAGGGTCATGACTGAGTGTCCCCCTCCACTTAAAGGCAGTGGCAGTCAGCGATGACCCGGACCAGCCTATAGAACCTTTGAGGGGAGCCTTAGTGATGTGGGAGAGTGGGACATTTATAAAATACCAGACCTGCTGCCAGTCAAGCAGAATTTTGAGATCTGAGGTATTTATGCAACGGAGCTCACTCACTCCTGCGTGAACCTTTGTCGAGGGTCTTTGATGAGTCAGATGCTGTATTAGTCATCAGGGATTAAGCAGGGGCAAAACAGAAGAATCCCTGCTATCGTGGGACTCCTGGTCTATGACAGCCCCACGCTGTCATTTCACCTGGAGGTGGGTGCTTTGGAGGAAGACAAGGAAGGGTGGGTGCAGGGAATAGGAGAGCTACTACGGTGAGGCTGTTTCGGGCCTCGGGAAGATGACACTTGAGCATGGCAACTTTGTGCCCATGGGCTGGAGAAACCTGGAGAAGCCTGGAGCACACTGGTTACTGGACAAGTTCCTAGCAGGGCAATTTCAGGGTCAAAGAGAATAATCATTTTAAGGCTTTTGATAATACTGCTAACTCTCCAGAGAGTTCCCTAGATTGCCTTTTCAAAGAAACAGGAGACACACTATGCATTTAAGGAGTGCTCCAGAGACTTTAAAAAGTGTGTGCAAATGTGGTGGGGCAAGGTCTTCTTCCTCAAATGCCATCTCTGAAGGGACAGTTCAAGCCCACTTCCCACTCACGTCAGACCAAAGATTTTAGGAGCTAAACCTCCTAGGAGGTGAAACACCAGTTAGAAAGACCTGCATTTCTACCCCAGCCCTGCCACTCAAGAGCTCTGGTGCAACTTTGAACAACTTGGTCTATAGCTCTGTTAAGTCTCATTTTCTCATCTGTAAAATGGAACTTCCACAATGCTTTGCTCAGAGGGTTGTGTGACAGTTAAGTGAGATGATCCAAATGAGGTGCTTTGCAGAGCACCCAGCACAAGGTGAGTGGCCGTGATTTTTACTCTGCAAAGTCAGCAGTACTTGGTGGTCAAGAGCAGCCCCCTAGCACAGGGCAGCATGTTCCCTCGTAGACGCAGAGATGGTGTGGGCTTGCCCTGCGCCTGCTTCTGGATGTCATCAGATCAATCGCTGAAGTTCAAACGTTGCCTGCTAAGGTTTCTATCTGCCTAGGATTTCTTACCCAGGTTTGAGCTAGCCCAACTTTAAAAGACCCCCAAATGACGTGCATATCTGTATGTGTTTGTGTGTGGGTGTATCATTTTTTCCTCCTAGAAAGAAACAGGATTTTTCCACTCTCCCTTAAGCAAAACCAGCTGAGCAGAGTTAACTCAAACTTCTCAAAAACAATTCACCTCTGCACTTAGACCAGATTTGGAATGTTTCAACCCTAATGTATACTTGTGTGTGTGGGGGTAGGGGGTGTCCGAAAATCCACAAGTGATTTGAAACAGGGTCTGAATGAAATCATCATAAGCCTGAGCACATTTCAGCCACCAGATGTGGCAAGTTTTCATTGTTTACTTGCAACCGTTTGTATTTTTTTAAACCCCAAACTCAGATACAGCCATTATTTTACTTGGAATTCAGACACGAAATGTTCTGTCTCTGCTCCCCTTGCACACTTTGTATTATAACATCAACTTCTCACACCCGCTCGCTCAGCAATCACACCGTAGCAGTTCCTTAAACTTAACTCTGAAAAATATGCTGCACCCTCAGACTCCCTCCCCTGACCCCTCCCCACCTCAGGGTTAGGTGTCCACGGCAGGAAACCCCAATCTGGAAAACCTTTCTGAGCTGTCAAATGCATCAGCTTCCCAATGCCGGTCTGTGAACCAAGTGTTCACTCCTCCCTAGTGAGGGAAGATCAACAAGAACGATTCAGGGAGGTTTTTGTAACGCTAAATATGTGCCATGTCTAACCCTCACATAACATCCTTGTTACTTTTTGTTTTCAAATATGCTTTTATGAAATTGAGCGCAATAGATGGAGGTTAGTTATTTTTCTATACTGTTATGCTTGGCAAAATAAAAAGCTGGCCAACTGAGGCTCATCAAAATATATTTTGAGATTTTCCTAGCTAACGAGCTACAGAAGTCTGGGAATCACCTGGAAAAGGAGCCAGCCTAGGGCATGAATTGAAGGGCATGTGTGTGAACCAGACACCTACTCTTGCTGGGCTCATACAAGCCATTTCATCCCACCCTCAAGACCACGCTGGGGTGAGGGTGACCGTATTTTCATGTACGATTAATTCATCATTCAGTAATTCATGTAACGATTCAGCAAAGTGAGGTTTCCTGTCTGTTAAGTGACCTGCCCACGGCCACTCAGCTGGGAAGGGGGAGGAGGAAAGCCGGGATTTGAACCCAGGCTGCCTGAAAGCCCATCCAGCGTGGCCTCCTCCACCACCCCACGTCTGTTCCTGCATTCCCTCACACAATGGTAGATTCAGAAAAGGATCTAAAATCCACTTGGAGTGGAGTCTTATTCAAGAGCCTCTGTAAATAAATATATTCATAGATCAAAAACAAACCCATCCACAAACAGAGAGAGACAGAGACAGAGAGAGAAAGAGATGAACCATGGTATTTCGTGGTCGATGCACTTTCAATAAACACATGGGCTGAAATTTGGAAAGTGTTAAGTGCTGACAGTCAGGGAGAAGCTGATTCATAATGCAAGGGGGCAGGGGTGGGTCCTGAGCACATTAACTGCCCTCTTCGGACGCCCAGTCCTCAGAACAGGAAGTGGACACGGCAGTGGCTGCCTCATTACCAGACAAATGTAAAGAAAGTGACAGTCTAGGGAAAAACAAAAGTGATTAAGGGATGGAAGAAGCCATGAGTAAAGATGAAGAAATAATTATACAGCTTAGCTAACTCATAAATCAAGGACAATCATTCCGTCTATAAACACCAGCAAGGTGAAAAGAACCAAAGTGAAAGATGGGCTATTTAATGTACATTTAGAGATGAAACAATGGCTAGAATTAAGAGAGTGTTAAAAGCCCAAAGTCAGGGACAAGAGGACTCACTGTGAAAAATCACCTCCCAAGGGGAAAAAAATGGCCAGAACCGCAAGAGGGCGGGGAGGTTGAGATATAAGAGATTGGACAAAAGTTCAGAAGAGGCAGGTGGGGAGCAGCCCCCACTCTGGGCCCTGCAGGACAATCATCTCTGACCCGAGTCTTTTCCCTGCTTCTTTCACACCTTCTCTCCCTCCTCCTTCACCTCAGGAAGATAGGACGACAATGAAGAGGAAAAGAGAATCAACAAATATTGCAAGGTGTCATAACACAAGCCTGGCTGGGTTTGATTTGGGGCCGTGACAGAGGAGCACTAATGATCTCCGAGAAACCAGTCCCACTGCAGAATGATCCTGGGGACAGGGCAGACCCTCATAGCCTTTCCCCTGGAGCCCTGCGGGGGGATCCGGTGACCCAGGCTTGTTTATCCAAAACCAGCTGTCACAGGATTACCTGCCAGCTCAAGAGGGGCTCCCCATCGCTACCACCAGAGGAAGGTGAGAATCAGGCAGAGTTTTGGCCTCAGCCAGCCTCTGGAATCTTCTGCCAGTGGGTGGTTTTTTTAGAAACCCCGAAAAATGCCTTAGAAATGCCTGGGCCCTGATACCCAGAAGAGGATAGAAGACCGAGGTTTTTGTCTGCTTCCCACTGTGATCAAACCATTTGGGCCAACCTGTGAAGAATAAGTCCTTGTCCTGAAAAGCCTCACTGAGGAAAACGCTGGTCCAGGAGGTCAAAGGTTGAAATGTGGATTCAGGGGAGAGTGGAGAAGTTGGAGATGTGATGAGAGAAGGTGAGGGTAGCTCCTTCTTGTGAACACACAAAACCCAGGGCAGGAGGGGAGACAGACAAAAGGCAACAGAGGTGGAAACCCCTAGAAACCTGGCTTGTGTTACAAGCTTCCTGGGGCCTAATTTCAAGTTTCTTGCATTGTCATGCATATCATTGGCGGTCCACAAAGGTTTACCATCACAGCACAAAGAAAGAAACTTAAAAACAATGGGTGATAGAAAGGCCCAGAGAATCATGGGAGGCCGAGGGCAGCAAGCTAGGAGTTAACTAAATAGGGCACATGGTAGAAATGATAAGCATACTGAGGGCAAGGAATCTGACTACAGGTTCTAGAGAATTTTCTCCCAGTGCAGCAATAAGCCTTTAGTGGATAAATGAGGCCAGCTAAAAAGTCACTATTTTAAAATAGTGACAACCCTCATGAGGAGCGGTTCTTCTTTTCAATTTCTCTCCTTGGTCTCTTTGTGATTTTTTTTTTCCCTCATAAAATGGGCAGTCCAAATTTTTAGTCTGACCTGCTTCTCAGAATGGCCCATCGGCTTTAAATGAGCAAAAGGAAAGAAACAGAATACCCTGGTTTGGAACATCACATCCAGCCATTGATTACATGGCCAGCCGGCCTAACAGGAGGGTGGCTGTGCCCTGGGCTCTTGGTCTCAGGGACAACCTTTATACTCTTGCATTCATTCACCAAACCAGGAGCCACCAAGCACAGATGGCAGGCAGGGCACAGAGCTGGTCTCTGCAGGAGAAACAAAAACACACCGGACCCAAGAAACAGAGGTCCTTGAGGACAGGAGGGGTGGTGTTTCTTTGAGGACTTTTTTCTATCCCTCAGTTTCTACCCCGTAGGAAGAGGGACACTGCAAGCCACCATGAATCATTTACTAGTTAGTATAAATGAAAGCTCAGAAATGAGGTTAGTATAAGGGTTGAGAGAGAAAGAAGACATGGATCTGTAGGAGGGAGCACCAACCAGGGTACAGAGGGGAGGGCCAACCCGTGAAGACCAGAGGAACCGAAGACAAGCCCATATAACTCTGTTAACTAATTAAATATGTACACACATGCATGTGTGTGCACGTGCACAGACACTACACACATACACAAACACACAGAAGATAAAACTTATAAGGCAGCTTATTGGAGCCAAGATAAGCCCGAACTCATAGGGTTACTGTATGCATGCAAGAGTGTAAGAAGCAGACAAATGTGAACAAGGATCTGTAAAACTATGTGACAATTGTTACCATAAAGTTATAGAGAAGGATAATGGATGGGATTTTTTAATGAACCGTGTATTAGATAATGTATTTGTACCGGAGTTAAAAATCCTGACTTTGACAATTATACTGCAGCCCTGTAAGAGAATGTCTTGATCTTAGGAAATACACACTGAAGTACTTCGGGGTTAGGTCAGTTTTTTTTTTAATGGTGCATATACAACATCTGAAAAGCACAAAGGATGGAAGACTGATGGCAAAGGGGTGAGGAAGAGAAGGCGGAGAGCGGAATGAAGCTTCACTAAGGATTTGGTGACTGAGTACAGCGTGAAAAACAGGGAAGGGGTTCATGAGAAGAGCGGTTGCAGAGAGGGCATGCCAGACAAGGGTCATGGCATGAGCAAAGGTATGGCTCAAGCATGGAGCATGGCCCACCTAGACAACTTAAAGAGTGAGGCCTACTTAGAGTTTCCAACATGTGAGGAGGAATGTTGATGGACAGACAGATGGGACAAGACTCTGAAGAGACTTGGCGCTAGTGCAGGGTAGGCAGGCTCTGAAATTGGAAGAAATTTCTTATAGACACAATTCTTATCTGCAAATCAACCACTATCTGTCCTGTGAGACAGAGAATATGCATGTAATGTGTGCAATAACAGGCTCAAGACCATTTTGAAGAAACGGTTTTTAAAATCAGGTCAACTGAGCCAAGAAGCGCTCAGAAATGAGTTGAGTGAACTCTGTTTCATAGATGTCTATGAGCAAAGACTCCATAGGCATGGTGCCGGACTCTGGGGATAGAGAGATGAAATGATGTGGTCCCCACCCTCAAGGTAGATCACAGGCTGGCAACAGGAAGAGCTTCTTAGACAAAGTGAGTTTTGAGTGAGAGAAAGGGAATGCAGATTGATAACCAGTCAGGCCTTTCTTCCAGCCTACCACTGACCTCCAGAGTGTTTGGCCTCTACTATGGTTGGTACTTAGGCATCAGTGCACTGATGTTAGGGATGGAAAGGCCATTTGGTGGCCTTCTAAATTGGATGTAATTGACCTCTACTTAGCCACAGTGATAATCTGTTGGAGGAAGGAAAAAAAATTAAACTGGTCAAGAAAATTAGAGACTAATTTCATTCATTCACATAGATGCAAAAGTCCTAGAAATTGAGTTCAGCAATGTATAAAAAATATAATATGTCATGATCAAGCTGGGTTGATCTTAAGAAAACAAAAGTGATTTAACATTGGAAAAGCTATTAATGTAATTCATCCCATCAATGGATAAAGAAGGAAAACTGTATGGTTATCTAAACAATTGTAGAAAAAAAAATCATTTGCTAAAATCCAGCACCAATTCATAATGAAACTTCCTGCCTGATAGAATTTTGTTTTTGTTTTTGTTTTTTTCTTTTTACCAAATAATTAGAGTAAACATCATTCTTCAAACATCATTCTTCAAGGTGAAATGTTAGAAGCATCCCTTTAAAAATCAGGAACAAGATAAAAATGTCTGCATCAATTCTTCTTTCCAGCATTGTACTTGAGGTCCTATCCAGTACAATAAGAAAAGAAAAAAATTAAAACGTATAAGTTTTGGAAAAGAAAAAAACAAGACTGACATTATTATAAATAATATAGTTGTTTACTAGAAAACACAAAAGACTTTATAGATGAATTACTAGAGTTAATTTTTAAAAGCTTAACAAGGTGAGTGGATAATATAAATCAATTGCATTTCTAAATTCCAGCAATAAACAATTAGAAAACATAATTTCAAAAGATGCTAATTATAATAGCAACCAAAACTAAGGTACTTAGGAATAAACATGATGTAAGGTGTGGAAGACCTTTATAGAAAAAAATCAACTTTATTGAAAGACTTTAGATAAGATTTAAGTAAATGGAGAGATGAGCCATATTCATGGATAAAAAGTCATAACATGAAAATGATGCCAATTCTCTTTCAATTGATCTATTGAGTCCACTCAAGTCTTTATCCCAAGAGGGGTTTTCAAGTAACTTGACAAGCTATTTCTAAAACTTCTATGGAAGGACAGAGTCCTAATAGTAGTCAAGATATTCTTGAGTAAAGAATAAGGTGTAGAGACCTTTTCTACTATATATAAAAACATAATATAAAGCCATAGTAAGTAATATAGTGTGGTATAGGAACAGGGACAAATTTTCCAAAGAAATTGAACAAAGTACTCCAAAGAAGACCTACTTGAAATCTTGGAAGACCTTATGGAAACTTGATTTATGACAGAGACAGCACAGCAGATGACCAAAGAAAGAATAAATTATCCATTTAATGATGCCCACAATTTATTGTTCACGTGGGGAGAGGGGAAATAAGACGGAACCCTATTTCACACCACATCCAAAAATGAATATGTAAATTAAAAGCAAAACATACAAGACAACACTTAAATTTTTAGATGAAAATATAGAATTTCTTTATGAAGGATGCCTGGGTAACTCAGTGATTGAGTGTCTGCCTTCAGCTCAGGGCATGATGCCGATCCAGGGATCATGTCCTGCATTGGGCTCCCTGAGAGGAGGCTGGTTCTCCCTCTGTCTATGTCTCTGCCTCTCTCTGTGTCTCTCATGAATAAATAAATAAAATCTTTAGAAAAAAATAATTTCTTTATGAGATCAAGACAGAGAAGGATTTTTTTTAAGGATTTCTTATACAAGGTACAAAATGTGCTAACCATAAAACAAAAGGCTGCTATATTAGACTATATTAAAAACTTCTTTCATCAAAATATATCTTAAATGAGGCACCTGGGTAGCTCAGTCAGTCAAGTGTCCAAGTCTTGATTTCAGCTCAGGTCATGATTTCAGGGTCATGAGATCAAGCCCCAGGTCGGGCTCTGAGTTGGGCATGGAGCCTGCTTAAGATTCTTTCTCTCCCTCTCCCTCTGCTCCTTCCCCCCTAAAAAAAAAAAAAAAATATATATATATATATATATTATATATATATAGATTAGACTTTAGATATAGATAGACTTTAGACTTATATATCTTTAAGAAAATGAGAAGCCAAGCCACAAAATGGGAGAGGATGTCTGTAATGCTTTAACTGACCAATGAATATATAAGAAACTTCTCCTATAGCTGTCTGCATGCTCATTTCCTTGTCTCTTTCAGAACCTTTACTCAAATGTCATGTTTTTAATAAAACCTTCCCTGACCACTGCTTAAAAAACTGCAAGTTCACCACCACTCCTGGCCCTGCCTATTGTCCCTTCCTGCTTTATTTTTAGCTGTAACACTTATCATTACCATACATACTATATATGTGACTAAATAATTTGATTGCCTGTCTCTCCTTCTCCCCAACAGACTGTAAACTCTGAAATGAGACCAGGAATTTTCATCTATTTTGTTCACTACTGTGTTCCCAGCATACAGAAGAGAGCACATAGCAGGTGCTCAATAAATATGTGTTGACTAAACAAACACTTACAAATCAATAATAAAAATAACAACAACCCAAAAGAAAAACCAGCAAAAGGCTTAAACAAGGCATTTCAGAAAAAAAAGGAAAAAAACACAACTTGTCAATAAACATATAAAAAGATGCTTGAATTTATGAATAATCAGGAAAATGTAAATGAAGACCAAAATGAGATACTCTTTTGCATTTACCAGATTGGCAAACATTAAGAATTCTGATAATACTAAGTATCAGCAAGGATGAGGAGCATAGGAAACTCTTAATACATCTACTGGTGGGAGCATAAATGATTTCCCTCTTTATTTTTTTTTTAATTTATTTTTTTATTTTTTTATTTATGATAGGCACACAGTGAGAGAGAGAGAGAGGCAGAGACACAGGCAGAGGGAGAAGCAGGCTCCATGCACCGGGAGCCTGATGTGGGATTCGATCCCGAGTTTCCAGGATCGCGCCCTGGGCCAAAGGCAGGCGCCAAACCGCTGCGCCACCCAGGGATCCCGATTTCCCTCTTTAGAAAATAATTTGGGATTATCTTGTAAAGGTGAACATGTGCTTAGTCTACATGTTGCTTTCTCTGTTCTTGGGTTTATACCCTGGACCAATGCCACTTGAGGTGCAGTCCACAGACTGGTGTCAGTATATAAATGATCTGTGATAAGCCATCATGAGACAAGTGCAAAAATTGAAAGTAAGCATTAAGAAATGTAATAGCAACCTGATGCTGCCAACTTATATTTATTTTTCAGATAAAGATTTTATTTATTTATTCATGAGAGACACACAGAGAGAGGCAGAGACACAGGCAGAGGGAGGAGGAAGCTCCTCGCAGGGAGCCTCATGTGGGACTCCATCCCTGGACCGGGATCACACCCTGAGCTGAAGACAGACACTCAACTGCTGAGCCACCCAGGTGTCCCCAGACATTTTTTTTATCATGGTGAAATATACCTAACATAAAAATTGACCATTTAGAGGTGCCTCGGTGGCTCAATTGGTTAAGCGGCCAACTCTTGATTTCAGCTCAGGTCATGATCTCAAGGTCCTGGGATGGAGCCCCATGTCAGGCTCCACACTCAGCAGGGAGTCTGCTTGAGGATCCTCTCACTCCCTTTCCCTCCCCTTGCTTGCGCTTTTTCTCTCTCTCTTTCAAATAAATAAATATATATTTTAAAAAATTTGACCGTTTAAGTAAATCATTCTTAAATGTATAGTTCAGTGGCATTAAGTACATTTACACTGTTGTGCAACCATCACCACCATCCATCTCCAGAACATTTTTGATTTTCCTCAACTAAAAGCCCGTACCCAATAAACAGTAACTCCTCATTCTCTCTGTCCCCTCAGCTCCTAACAGCCATTCTACGTTCTGCCTCCATGATGCACATGGAATCATAGAGTATTTGCCCTTTTGTGACTGGATTATTTCACTTAAGATAATGTCCTCAAGTTTTGTCCTTGACATAAGGACAGGATTTCCTTCCTTTTAAAGGCTGAATAATAGTCCATTGAATGTATACACATTTCATTTATATATCCATCTATCAATGAACACTTGGGTTGCTTCCACCTTTTGTCTATTGTGAATAACTGCCATGCCATATTTAGTGAAATATATGTCTGTTGCATATAATAACATTTCATTTTCCAAGTAATCATGTTTATGGTGTTTTACATAAATATCAGTCTGGAACAGATTGGAAAAAAATTTCAATTGACCCACAGATAGTTCAAGAAGCACCACCCTGGGGGTAGTGGAAGGGGAGGTGGGTGGGGAGATGGGGTGACTGGGTGATGGGCACTGAGGGGGGCACTTGATGGGATGAGCACTAGGTATTATACTATATGTTGGCAAATCAAACTCCGATAAAAAAAAATTAAAAAAAAAAAAAAGCACCACCCTGGAGTAAAGGCTTCCAAGCTTTCCTAAAAACCATTGTAGGAAAACTCTTCACATAACAGCCTGGGACACATAAACCTAACTGAAGAGGAAGCTTCATGAAGCAATACTTCACATGAAATGCACTAACATAGTTATAGCTGTCTTTCATTTAAAAAAAAATCCTGGTTGAATCTATTAAATTGATTTCATAGCCCACTAAAGATCATGAATCTCAGTTAGAAAACCAGTGCTCTTGAGAAATCCTTGTACATGTATGTCAGGAGCCATGTGAAAGAATATACCCAGTAGCGTTCTTCATAGAAGCCAAAAAAAAAAAAAAAATACAACCCAAACATCCATCAATAGAAAGCTAAACAAATAAACTGTGATATATTCACCTAATAGAATATTACAGGGGTCCAATCAATGTTTATTGAATGAATTAATAAACAGCTGTGAAAATGAGCTATTTGGATGAATCTTAGGAGTACAATGCAGAATGGACAAAGCAAATCACAGCCAACTCTATACTGAATTAAACCATTTTTTAAAAGCTAAATAAATCAAGCAATACTAAACACTACATGGCTAAGAGGTGCATACATGTGATGAAACTCTCCTACAAAGCAAGGGAATGATAAACACAAAATTCTGGACAGTGGGTACCTCTGAGGGCAGGGGTAGAGGGTGGGACCGAGGAGGAGTTCACAGATTTGGAAATATGTTACAAATGTTCATTTTAGGGACACCTGGGGGGCTCAGTGGTTGAGCGTCTGCCTTCAGCTTGGGGTGTGATCCTGGGGTCCAGAGATCAAGTCCTGCGTCAGGCTCCTCGCGGGGAGTCTGGTTCTCTCTCTACCTGTGTTTCTGCCTCTCTCTATGTGTCTCTCATGAATAAATAAATAAAATAAAATCTTTTTAAAATGTTTGTTTTATTAATTATATTTTATATAATGATATAATATAGTATAATATATACTAATGTTATATAAAATATAATATAAATCTAATATAAATATTATCTATTTATACAAATGTTCATTTTATTGTTATGCTTTGTATCCAGATATATACTATACATATTCTTCTAGCAATCAGAACATCTTTATAGAAATGAAATAGATGGAACTGGAGGACAGAGAATTCTCCCCACCTTAAGCAAGTCACCTCTTCCATTGGTACAGCAAAATATCAATAAAATGAGCCCCCTGAGCTTCTTCCAAGACTGTGGGAAAATCGCCGATAAGCATCTGAGGATCAAGTTGGAAAGAAGGGTATCAAGACAAGGCACTGGCACACATCATGTCCCCTGACAGAGGAACTGCTCCAAGTCTCTTATACTCATCCCACAAACCTCCACCTCTCACCACTTCCAACAGCCACGGAATGTTGTTCTGCATCCCTAACTATTGGTTGCTCTTAGAGTTCCGCTTTGGGGAGCTCAGGGAGGTGATAGAAGACTACCCGGCTCCTAGGCTCCTAAGGGGTCAGGGGCCATACCTTATTCACATCTGTATTTCTAACTTTCAACCCAGTGCGTGTGCAGAATAGGTATTAGGTAGTTGTTTCCTGTATAAATGGATGAAGCACTTGGTGAAAGAAAAAATAACCATTGCAATTAAACTAAACTGCTTCTGTCATTGCCAGTGAGTGAGATCACAGCAGGTGGCCCTGACTCATTGGCTACCTATGACATAGTTATGGGCAAGGCTTCCCAAAACGTATTTATGAATTGAAGATCTACTAGAGAAGGTAAGATGAGCTCACAGGATAGAAGTGGGGAAGTAGTCAGCTCTAAAATAAGAATGAGAAACCTTGGGGATTTTAAGTCTCATCACACATATCAGTAAATTGGGGATTATCTCTTTTATCCCCACGTTAATTGTTATCATGGTTCTTCACGAAGTGTCATGACCATATAGAATCACAGTACGTGGCATGTGGAGGCACTGTCTGGGATTGAATCCCGGTTCCTCCATGTATTGGGCAAGCTTGGACAAATGACTTAACCTCTCTGTCCCTCAGTTTTCTCCTCTGTAAAATGGAAACAGTGGTAGCGCCTACCTCACGGAGCTGTAATGACCACAAGTGACCAAGTGAGCTGCTATCCATGAAGAGAACAGTGCCTGGCACATAGCGACTACCCTATTTATCGTTAAAAAAAAAAAAAAAATCTTTACCTAGATTGACACTCTCCTGTCTGCCCACATGCCTCCAGTCCCTGTTTCTGCCAGTTAATCTCTGGCCCCGGGGACACATCAAATCTTCCTCAAACAACCCTTTGCACAGCATTCTCACCCACCCACCTCTGCTCAAGCCCTCCCCTCCCTTGTCACTTTGCAAAGTAATGTTCAAATTCCTCAACTTGACCTATCAAGACCTCTGTGGTAGCCGTAAGCCCTTTATCTCTCCCTACTTGCCTGCACAATTTTTTTTTCTAATAACCAAACCGGTCTTCATTGTGTCCATACTGATCATACTGACGCCCACCCGGACAACACCATTTCTTCCACTCCCAAGCCTGGAATGCTCTTCCCATGACTTCAGGGTCTGGGAAAGACACTCTGAGAAGTGAGAGAAAGGCACCAAAATGGAGACTGGGGAATATCCAAAGCAGATTTTGCATTTCTAACTTGACTTGGCTATGATCCCAGGAATGGGGGAAGGATTTTTCTCCCTCTTCCTCCTCCTTCTTCTAGAAGGGTATAGAACATAGTGGTTAAGACCATGGGCTCTGGCTCTATTAGTTTCCAGTTGGGCAAGTTACTTAATTGCTCTGTGCCTCGGTTCTACTCATCTGTATAAGGGAGGTGGCAACCCTTTCCCTTTTACCTAGTACCTTCTGGAATGGATGTGGTGGTGTGCCACAACGATCCCCCTTCAAGACTGAGACACTTATTCCCCAGCTGCAGGAGTGATGGCCACCGACTGCTCACACTGAGTCCCTCCCAGGAACTGACCTCAACCAAAGGAAGCTGTACTGCTCAAGATTACGTCCCCTCCCTGGGGAAGCCTGCTTCCAGTACTGAGGCAATAGAGGGTACAAAAGCCTGGCCCCCTGGCCTTTTTTAGACAACTCCAAAGGGGCATGGCAGCTTCTAATCTCCCCCCTAAAATCTCTTGAGGTCCCTGTTGTGACCACATCAGAGGCCAACTTCTCTCTCTGCCCACTGCAGCTCCCGTTCCCTTCCCTCACAGGTGTTGTTCCCAAAACTACCCTCAATAAACCGCCTGCATGCAAATCTCTGCCTCAGAGTCTGTTTCCCAGGAAACCTGACCTACAACAGGTGGTTGGTCTAGGAAAGCAGTCTCAAAACTGGGATTTGGGAGCAGAACTGCTTGTTAGCTGACTGGCTCTGAAGACCCCATTACTGATGGAGGTGGATCACTGAGAGCTCTGACACGTGGCTAGAGTGCAATTGCTAAAACTTTCACGGCTGGTGGCCTGGGATGGGACACAGGTGGACACTGTGCCCTGGGGTGCAGCATATCAAGCGTTACAGAGGTTCTGGTAAGTACTATTTATAAAGACTATAGAATGAGATGGCTGTTGCTGGGGGTGGCAGGGGATTGATTCACTGGAGAAAGACACTGAAAGGCCCAGAATGATTAATCACCAATATAAGGCAGAGTGTAAGAGCTTGAGGCCATCTTTGGCAGCATATAGAGAGACTCATCTCCTGCGCTAGAGGGCAGAGAAAATGAAGGATCAGGCCCAACACTTAATTATAGGAGGAACAGGACTCCAAAGAAGATTGAATTCTCAACTCCAACAGATCTGCTATTCCAAGGTCGGAGGCCTGATTAGAAAGAATGGGACCCTGAGATTCTTGTGAGGCTGCAAGCAAGACTGGTCAGGACTACAGTCATCTCAAGGTTTAACTAAAACTGGAGCATCTGTCCAAGCTTATTCTCATGGCTTTTGCAGGTATTAGAAGATCCTTTCCCAAGCTCATCCCTGCAATTGCTGGTAGGCCTTTGTACCTCTTCCTGCGTCCTGATTGTTCTCTCCACATAGCGGCTGGTGACAGGAGGGAGGGAGGTGAAGAGGGAGGTAGAGAGAGTGAGAGGGCACCAGGGAGTCTCCCAAGCCATAGCCGTTTTGTGTCCTAATGTGCCATCCCATCCCGTCTGCCATTTTCTATGCATTAGCACCAAACCACTGGGTCCAGTCCACACTCAGGGAGAGAATACATGAGGGAGGGAGTGCCAGGAGGCAGGGGCCATTAGGGACCACCTTAGAGGCTGCCTACCACAACCTGGCAGACCTTTTCAGGTTCTGGAGATAGCGCATCCCATACTTGAAGATACCGAGGCAACCCATTTACTTAGTGACAAAGAAGAATGTCAGCTTTCAGTGAAGCCCAGAGCAAGAAAGGACTCTTCAGCAGGTGCAGGCTGTGGTGCGAATAACCCATCATAGGGACTATGATGGGAAAGGCACTGTATGGAGTTTATGGCAAGCCCCAGGAAGAGTCACAAAGCAGATCCCTAATATTTTGGACCAAGGCCATGCCGTCTAGAACAGGGGACTGTATATCCCATTCAAAAAATAAACAGCAACCTGTGTTCTCCTGAGCCCCAGTAGACACAGAGGACTTGGTTATGGGACATTAAGTGACTGTGAAGCCAGAACTCTCCATCACAAGCTTCATCTGTCAGACTCACCAAGTCATAAAATCATTTGGGCTCAGAGCTCTCCATCATAAGATGGAGGCATATATCCAGGCTTGATCAAGCCTGCACAGAGCATGATGGCGTAAGTAAGCCACATGAGTAGGTGACTCAGACTCCCATGTACCTCTCTCTCAGTTCATACCAATGGCCACATGGGGGATCATTTATGGCCAGCAGATGAGAAAGGGAAAAGGCTGAGCATGGGTCACAGATGAGCCCCTCAGTATGTGGGTGCAAAATGAAAATGTACCATGGCTGCATACAGCCCTTCTCAGTAAGGGGTGGGGAAAGGTGGCGGTTCTGAAGGATAACAGTGGAGAAAATCCTTCAGTGCAAAGCTTTAGATGGTCATTCATTGCATACAAAGAAAAATGGCCTGAGATTAGACTATAAAGACTCAAAAGCAGGTGTGATTGGCCTGATTACTTGGTCAAGGGTCTGGAAGGAGAAAGGTGATCTGGGAAAGAGGTAGATAGATGAACCTATGGGATTGTGCATGAAGATCTTTTTTCTTTAAGATTTTATTTATTTATTAATGAGAGACACAGAGAGAGAGGCAGGCAGAGACACAGGCAGAGGGAGAAGCAGGGTCCCTGCGGGGAGCCCGATGTAGGACTCGATCTGGGGACCATGGGATCATGCCCTGAGCCAAAGGCAGATGCTCAACCACTGAGCCACCCAGGCATCCCAAGCGTGAAGATCTTACTGCATGTCAACAGCCATTAAAGGTCATCCACCACGTAAAGGACACCAAACCAAGTAGGCAGAATTTCACAGGTAGTTGATGTCTACCACCAGCCACCCCAATACTAGCATGAACAGAGCAGCCATAATGGCAGGAATGGAAGCTGAGCATGAGCCCAACAGTATAAGCTCCCACTCAGCAAGCCACTCTAGCTACTGTGGCTGCCAAATATCAATGTATCAGCAACAGTGACCAAGGCTGGGCACCTTCATGGCCCGATCCTTCCAGGAAAGCAACCAGAGCTTGATGGGAAACTGATTACATTGTAACCCTTCCACTCTGATTGGGGCAGCAGGCTAGAATGAACACATATCCCATGCATGAACTTGTCTGACTACAGACAGAATGTTTGACACACTGGAACAGAATCTCGCATAATGTTGTCTGAGACCAAAGAGCTCCTGAAGGAGGTATAGCTATGGATATATTATCACAGGATCCACTGGTTCATGGTGTACTGCACCACTCAGAAGCTCCTAGCCTCGCAGGGTGATGGAATGACCTTCTGAAAGTACAACTGAGCTACAACATGGAGATAATGCCCAGTGAAGATGGAACACCATCCTCCAGGACATAATTTAGAGCCTACATCAATGGCCATTATATGGTGCTGTGTCCCAGTCAGGTGGAATAGATGGGTCTGGGGATGGAGAGGTGGAAGTAGGAGTGGTTCTGCTTATCACTACTCCCAGAGACCTCAGCTCAAGGAGCCTAGAGGTCTTTGTTCCTAGAAGGTTCTAGGAAGATTCCCTTCTATCAGGGATGCAGTAATCCAATTAAACTTTAGGTTACGTGATCAATTCAAGTTTCTTGTGCCAAGAGACCAGTGGACAAGGAAAGGGTTCATCGTGCTAGCAGGGGAACTGATACTTACAATTAAGAGGAGGTGAGACTGCTGTTGTAGAATGAGAGCAAATGAGATCACTAGATGATAACCGGGACACACTCTACATCTCTTCAAACTCTGTGTCTACTATCAACCTTAAGTGACAAATGCAGCAACCACAGCCTGAGGCCAAGCAAGCTGCCTAAACCAGCAGATGTTAACTGAGAGTGAGGGGAATCTGGAATGCAGAGAGAGGTGGTAGCAAGGAATATTTAGTAGCCTGAAGAGTCAGAACAGTTTTTGTCCTACTACCTTCCTTGTCTATGTTTCCCAGAAAGAGACTTCTGGAGAAGCTTCTGAGGAGGCAAAAAGTATATTAAGCAAGTGGATCTGAGCACAGGGGTGGACTGTAGTGGATCCTCTGGTGTTCTGCACATATAACCTTCCCTCGTTCAGGGCTGAGTATTGGTTGCTAACAACTCACAGTTCAGTTCCTCTCCAGGCATTGCCCTCTGTCAAAGGAAACTGCTTTGTTCAAATTGCCTCCTCTCCCTAGCAGCTTACATCCAGTGGTTTGCTAACAGGAGGTAAAATAATTCAGCTCCTTTGTTTTAATTGGGACAACTCTGCAGGGCCCTCCCAGCCCCAGTACCTCCTAGAATCTGCTGAGACCTCTGTTGTAACAGTTCCACTCCCTCTGTTAAAGGGCATCCACCACCCTTCACAGGTGTTTCTGAGAGTATTCCCACTTCCTGCATGCAAATCTCGGCTTCACTATCTGTCTCCCATGGAACCTAATGCTTCTACCCTGAGTCATTATAAGAATTAAATGACTTAGTTTCTGGAAAGAGTTTGGAATAGTGCCTGACACAGAGTAAGCCGTGTATAAGTGCTTACTGTTACTACTCTCTCCAATATTATGTAGTGTCCTGCCCTCATTCCTTAAACCTGGGTTAGTTCTATTACTTCTCCCACTCAGAATCTTCCACTGTGGAAGATCCATGTGCTACCGGTGATATTTGAAGTGATTTTAGGTAGTATACTGACAAACATCTTTTAACTATTGTGAATTTTTATTTTACTTTTCATTTTGAAATAATTTTAGATTCACAGGAGGTTGCAAGGAAATGGACGGGAAAGTCCCAGGCACCCTACTCGCAGTCTTCACCAACATTAACATCTTACATCACAATAGTACCATGGCAAGACCAAGAAATTGGTTTTGATATAATCCATAGAGCTTATTCAGATTTTGTCAATGTCATATGCACTCGTGTGTATGTGTGTGTGTGCAGTTCTAAGCAATTTTATCTGTATGGAGTCTTGCATAACCACCACCATAAAGAAGATTCTCAACTGTACCATCACCTCATGAATCCTTTGTTACCCCTTTATAGCCACAAACCTGCTCTTTTCCCCATCCCTAAATCTCTGTTCTTCATTTCTATATTTTTGTCTTTTTAAAAAATGTTATATCAATGGATTCATACATTGAATAGCTACATAATAGCTTTATTGGCTATTACCAATAAAGCTACTATGAATGTTCATGTACAAATTCCTGATGAAAATAAGTCTTCCTTTGTCCCAGAATACATGCCCAGAAATATAATGGCTGAGTTATACACTAAGTTTTCAGTTTTGAAAGGAACTGGCAAACTATCTTCCAGACTGGCTCTACCATTTTACGTTTGCACCAGCAATGTATGACTGATATAGTTTCTCTACACCCTCAAAGGCATTTGGTATTATCACTATTTTTCATTTTAGTTGAGTTTACTTGTATTTTTATTAACATTTATTTATATTATTCTTTTTAAAAGATTTTATTTATTCATGAAAGACACACAGAGAGAGAGGCAGAGACACAGGCAGAGGGAGAAGCAGGCTCCCTGCAGGGAGCCCAATGCAGAACTTGATCCCAGGACCCCGGGATCACGACCTGAGCCAAAGGCAGATGCTCAACCACTGAGCCACTCTGGTGTCCCTATTTATATCATTCTTATATTTATGGCAAATAATACTGGTTTTGCTTTTATAGCAGTGATATAAATTTTTATTTAAAAATAAAATTAGGTCTTAAAAAGTAAGTTGTATCAAAGGAAAATATTAAGTAACACTTCCAGTGTACATGTTGATGGCAAAAATCATGAACTTGGTGCACAAATGTGTGAAGTTTAGAAAGCCCCACCACAATTTATCTGTATTATGAGATAAATAGGTTTTTGTGGCCCAACCATTTTGTTTATGTAAAAAATATTCCAATTAATTGATCCACAGTAAAATTTTAGAACATACAACTCTATATTGAAATCCACTCCCACTAACTTGTATTGCTTCATTCCTTCAGACTATGTTCTATGTTATCTACCCAATAGGAAACTCCATAAAGATAAGGATTCTTACACTTCTTATGACTTAGCACTTAACACATCAATAAGTGCTTTGTGATTACTTAAATGCATAGTAAGAATTCCTGGGAATTTTGAAATTGCTTATTATGACAGACTGTTATACTGGCAGCCCCCAATGAACCATGCCTCCTGGCAGTTAAGTGCTTGAGTAATACCTTCACTGTAATACCAAACTGACTCTATACTTATGCAGAGCCTTGGACATTAGCAAATGTGACACAAGTGGAGGCTTGATAAGCACTTGCACATCAGAGCTTGCTTGTCCTCTTGGAATGTTCCCTCCTGGAACGCAGCTGCCACATGGGAAGAAAGTCCAGGCTTTCCTTCTGGAGAGAGACCACATGGAGATGCACAAGGCCACATATGGAGGACTGAAGTGCCCAGTCAAGTTCTCAACAAAACCAAGCACATGAGTGACCCTAGCTAACAACATATGGGACAGAGCTACCCAGCTGGGCCATGAATCATGAGAAATATATCACTTCTGTTTAAAGCCATTATGCTTTGGCATGGTTGGTTATATAGCAATAGACAACAGATACACTTAATGCTGCCTAGGCTGGGGAAAAGAGATGCTTTAGCAATTGGATCAATGAACCCACAATGATGGGTTCTGGACAGCTGTAGAACCCTGAGAAGACACAAGCAGAGGGAAGACAGAAAGAGGACAGGAAAGAACCTAGGACAGGCTTATTTATTGATGAAGCTCAGGATGTTTAAAGAAAGGAATCATAACATTTAACAGCCTAAATTTCCTTGTGATCACTTAGGCCAGGAAGGGCTACCAAGCGACCTAAGTACCAAATCTCTCAACTGCCAGGCCCACCACCAAGGGATCACAGAATTCTTTCCTGATGAATTTAGCATACCTTCTGGATCTTTCTCAGCATACTCTCTGGACAGCCACTAACCAATTAACCAAGTTGGCACAGGGTATAAGATCAATATCCATCTCCAACCTCTACCATTATTTTTACTAATAAATGATTCTGGGACCTAAGGGATTTCTCTGCAGAGCTTGTCACAGATCTGAAAAGTAGCTACTTTAAGTAGGATTAAAACTCCATATTCTTGAAGAGTCTTGAAATTGGTCAAATCTGGGTTTAAGGTCAGGCTATGTCCCTTTTTAGTCATGAGATCTAGCTTGGACAAGTTATTTAATCTCTCATTGGCTCGATTTCCTCATCTATAAATAGGGATAATATTTTTTTAAATGTTGAGCACTGGAGAGCTCCTTATTTTTTAAAGTTTATTTATTTAAATAATCTCTATATCCAACGTGGGGCTTGAACTCACAAACCTGAGGTCAAAAGCTGCACGCTCTACCGACTGGACTGAGCCAGCCAGGGCCCCCAGCAGGGATAATGTTTTTACCTCAAAAAGTTGCTGCTAGAATTAAATACATTCATATATTTTATATAAAAAGACTGACCACCATGCCTGGCATGTAGTAGACTGTCTGATTACACTGACTTCCCAGCAAATAGCAAGGAATGCTTGAAATCTGACCCATGAAAATGAGCAAACGGAAATTTAACATACTTTGTCCACAGCAGAGATGTGTGGTGGGCATCAGAACCAGTGGGGAGGGCCATAAAAGGGAGAAGCAGCAAGTGGGAAGGAGGCATCTGAGAGAACTCTCTCTCTATTCTCTGGGTGTTGGGGCTGTCAGCAATGAATCCTACTACCAGTGCCACTCTCCGTTCTGTGATAATTGTCTCATAATTTTGCCATTTACCTACAATATGCAAATTGGGACCTGCGGACATGACACTGAAACCCTGGCCATCACAAAAGTTTCTCAGCAAAGCAAAAGCCATTCTCCAAGCTTAGTCTCATTCCTCCTGTCTGGACAACTCCTGCAGCTCCAATAAAGGCATCCTGAGCCTCCTGGCTCTCTCCCCGCAAGTCCTTGAGGAATGCCCCCAAAGTCCCATTCCACTCACACCCTTCCTAATCTGACCTTTTATTTGTTTAAGGGCCTTGCCAGGTCCACATCCTTGCCAGGCTGTGAGGTCCCAGGTAAGAAGGCACTTGCTTGGGGCACCTCGGTGGCTCGGTCATTTAGGCAGCCAATTCTTGATTTCAGCTCAGGTCATGATCTCAGGGTCCTGGGATCAAGACCCATGTTAGGCTCCATGCTCTGCAGGAAATCTACTTGAGGATTCTCGCCCTCTCTCTCTGTCCCTCCCCCACTTAAATAAATAAATAAACCTTAAAAAAAAAAAAGGCAGCATTTACTAATCCATTGACCAAGAAGAGCATCACAGTGTTCTCACCCAATCATCCCAGCTCATCTTGACGAAGAGGATCCCATCTTGCTGGAGGAAGCCAGCCTTCCCATAATTCCTCCCTACTCCAGGTAGGATCCTTTGGTTGCAAGCAACAGAAACAAATTTGGCTAAGTCTAGCAAGGGGATATATTAGGAGGATGGGCCAGTTCAAAGAATCAAGAGACAGCAGAGGATGAGGCTGGTGGAGTTAGGAACACTGACAGCCATGACATCCTGAAATAGGAGCCAATTAACCATCTTGTTAGAACTCTGCCTCTGACTCAATCTTATTTTATCTTTTTGCCATTCTGTTGAACATCCCAAGTCCTTGAATCTGACTGGCTTGGCTTGAGCAAAATGCCCTTTTCTTTGCCACCTTGATTGACAGCCCAACTGAGACTATAACCAATGTGGCACGAGTAATTGTCCAAAACTGAAAATGGGTTTGTTACCAAAACAAGGAAGCAGAATGGTGGACCAAAAATTGGATAATGAAGCCAAAACTTACATGTGTCCAAAATACCCCCATTCTCTCTCCACTTACACAATTCACCTAGCCACCAGGATTCCAGGTGCTGTATATGAACAAAAGTTGGCAGAACTGTAAACCAAATCTGGCGATAAACCCGCTGAAGAAAACTCAGAGGGGAAATTGGGGTGTTTTCTTTTGGGGGGGGGGTGGTCAGAAGACCCGAGTTCTAGGTCCAGCACTGCTACCAGTTGTGACCTCTGTTTCCTCATCTAAGTAATGAGATAAGCAAGTGATCTATCCAGCAGGTCATTATACATATCAAAATAGTAATACACTTGAAGGCATTTTGAAGGCTGTTGAACATGCAGACTTGAGGGGCTGTTATTGGTCTGCCTGGGTTTTTATAATTTATTTTACAGATTGCATCATATCAACTACTTAACCTGAGATTGTGTTCAGCCAGGAGCAATGCAGTTTTGCCCTTAGCTGGCAGACAGGCTGCAGTGAAGTGAGATGAAGGAGAGACAGCCCTACAGGTAATGCAGTGGGCAGTCTTATTTCAACCTATTTTGCAATGCAATGATCTTGAGGAAATATTAGGATGCAGTTCATAGAGAGTTCTTACTAACTCAGAAAAATCAACTCCAGTGAGAGCCAAGAAATAGAAAACCGCCAGTGTGTAGGAAATAGCCATTTGGAAGAACGCATCAGATATTCAATATTCAACACAGAATTGAGTGGCAATGTAGCATAGTTGTTCAGAACACGAGCTTTGAGTCATGAAGACCTAAGTTTGAACTCCAGCCACATCCCTTGCCTCATCTTTACAAGTATGACAATAATCCATTCAACAAATATTTAGTAAGGACTTATCAAATGCCAGGTATTATTTTAGGCACTGGTGATACAATAGTGAACCATATAGATTAAAAACCCCTGCCCTCGGGGATCCCTGGGTGGTGCAGCGGTTTGGCGCCTGCCTTTGGCCCAGGGCGCGATCCTGGAGACCCGGGATCGAATCCCACGTCGGGCTCCCGGTGCATGGAGCCTGCTTCTCCCTCCGCCTGTGCCTCTGCCTCTCTCTCTCTCTCTCTCTGTGACTATCATAAATGAATAAAAAAAAAAAAATTAAAAAAAAACCCCTGCCCTCATGGACTTTACATTCTATAAACAACAACAACAAAGTAAAATATACATTATATGAGATAGTGATAAATGCTATGAAGAAAATAAAGCTAGAAAGGAAGCCAGTGGGGTGATTGTGGAAGAGCCATTATAATCTATCAGGTGATCAGGAAAAGCCTCACTCTGATAATTACAGTTAAACCAAGAGATAAAGGAAGGGATAGACTGGACTATGCGGATGTCTGAGAGAAGACTATTCCAGGCAAAGGGGATAGCAAGTGTGAAGGCCTGGTCATAAGAACACACCTAGAAAGTCCAAGGAACCACAAGGTAGCCAGGAAAGCAGGAGGAGAGCTTATAGTTAGAGAGAAGTTGGACATCAGAACAGAGTATTGGAAATGGGGCCAACACATAGGGCCTCATACTTTGGCTTTTACTCTGAGTGAGATGGGAAGCCATTAGAAGGTTCAGAGCAGGAGAGTAACAATTTTTTTAAAAAAATTTTTACTTTTTTTTTTAAGATTTTATTTATTTATTCATGAGAGACACAGAGAGAAGGCAGAGACATAGGGAGAGGGAGAAACAGGCTCCTCACAGGAAGCCCAATGCGGGACTTGATCCCCGAACTCTGGGCTCACACCTGAGCTGAAGGCAGATGCTCAACCAGTGAGCCACACAGGTGTCTCTTTTTTACCTTTTTTAATTTAAATTTTGTTAGCTAACATACAGTGCAATGTTGGTTTCTGGAGTAGAACTCACTTACATACAACACCCAGTGCTCATCATAACCAGTGCCCTCCTTAATACCCATCATCACCCATCTAGTAGGCCATTCCCCACCCACATCCCTCTATCAACCCTCGATTTGTTCTCTATCATTAAAAGTTACTTATGGCTTGTTTTCCTCTCTCCTTTTTTTCTTTTCCCCTTCCCTTACGTTCATCTGTTTTCTTTCTCAAATTCCACATATGACTGTGATCATAGGTGTCTTTCTCTGACTTATTTCACTTAGCATAATATACTCTAGCTCTATCCATGTCATTGCAAATGGCAAGATTTCATTATTTTTGATGGCTGAATAATATTCCATTATGTATATATACACATCTTCTTTATCCATTCATCAGTCAATGGACATGTGCTCTCCCCATAGTCTAGCTACTTTAATAGTGCTGCTATAAATACTGGGGTGCATGTACCCCTTCAAATCTTTATTTTTGTATCCTTTGGGTAAATACCAAGTTGTGCAATTGCTAGATCATAGGCTAGTTCTATTTTTGGCTTTTGAGGAACCTCTAAACTGTTCTACAGAGAGGGATAGATCACAACTGACACCACAGAAATATAAACATCTGTAAGATAATACTATGAAAAATTATGTGCCAACCAACTAGGCAATCTGGAAGAAATGGACAAATTCCTAAAAACCTACAAACTACCAAAACTGGAACAGGAAGGTAAAGGAAATTTGAACAGACCTAGAACCAGCAAAGAAATTGAATCAGTAATCAAAAGTCTCCCGAAAACAAAAGTCCAGGGCCAGACAGATTCCCAGGGCAAATCTACCAAACCTGTGAAGAAGAGTTAATACCTATTCTCCTCAAACTGTTCCAAAAAATAAAAAAATGGAAGGAAAATCTCCAAAGTCATTCTACGAGGCCATCATTACTTTGATTCCAAGACCAAAGACCCCACTAAAAAGGAGAATTATAGGCCATCATCCCTGATGAACATGGATACACAAATTCTCAATAAAATACTAGCCAATTGAATTCAACAGTACATTAAAAGAATTATTCACCATGATCAAATGGGATTTATTCCTGGGCTGCAAGGGTGGTTCAACATTTGCAAATTAATCAATGTGATACACTGCTTAATAAACGACAGGAAAAGAACTCTATGATCATTTCAATAGGTGCAGAAAAAGCATTTGACAAAATAAAGCATCTTTTCTTGGTAAAAATCCTCAATGAAGTAGGATTTTTAGATGGAACATACCTCGATATCATAAAGACCATATACAAAAGACCCATGACTAATGTCATCCTCAATGGGGAAAAACTGAGAGCCTTTCCCCTATGACTAGGAACAAGAAAGGATTTTTACTACTCTCACTATTACTATTTAACATGCATTGGAAGTCTTAGTCTCAGCAATCAAACAAAAAGAAATAAAAGGCATCCAAATTAGCAAGGAGGACTTCAAATTTTCACTATTTGCAGACGATATAATACTCTATCTAGAAAACCTGAAAGACCACCAAAAAATTGCCAGAAGTGATACATGAATTCAGCACAGTTGCAGGATATAAAATCAATGTGCAGAAATCTGTGCATTTCTATACACCAATAACGAAGTAGAAGAAAAAGAAATCAAAGGGCAGCCTGGGTGGCTCAGCGGTTTAGCGCCGCCTTCGGCCCAGGGCATGATCCTGGAGACCCACCATCGAGTCCCATGTCAGGCTCCCTGCATGGAACCTGCTTCTCCCTCTGCCTGTGTCTCTGCCTCTCTCTCTCTCTCTCTGTATGTCTCATGAATGAGTAAATAAAATCTTAAAAAAAAAAAAAAAAGAAATCAAGGAATTGATCCCCTTTGCAACTGTACCAAAAACAGTAAGATACCTACAAATAAACCTAACTAAAGAGATAAAAGATCTGTACTCTGAAAACTACAGAACACTTATGAAAGAAATTGAAGAGGACACAAAGAAATGGAAAAGCATTCCATGCTCATGAATTGGAAGAACATTGTTAAAATGTCTATGCTACCCAAAGCAATCTACACATTTAATGCAATCCCCTATCAGAATACCAACAGCATTTTTTCATGGAGCTAGAACAAACAATCCTAAATTTGTATGGAACCACAAAAGACCCCAAATAGCCAAAGCAATTCTGAAGAAGAATAACAAAACTGTAGGCAGCACGGTTCCAGATTTCAAGCTACATTACAAAGCTGTAGCCATCAAGACAGAATGGTATTGGCACAGAAACAGACATGTAGATCAATGGAACAGAATAGAGAACCCAGAAATGGACCCACAACTATATGGTCAACTAATCTTTGACAAAAGCAGAGAAGAATAGCCAATGGGGAAAAAGTACTTTAAAAGTAAAAGGCTAATTTGAGCTGTTCTGTTGTGGGCAAGGGCAGAAGAAGGAAACCAGTTAGGAAGCTAGAATATAAATGCACGTGAGTCTTCTAGTTTCTGGCCCAGCATGTAAAGTGGTTGGAAGTTGCCACAAGAAGCAAAAAGCTGAACAAATTGAAAAAACAATGACCCTTCTTAGATCTGTCAGAGAAGTAAGGTCTCAGGGCAAACCACTGCTGCCATAATTTGGAGATACAGACAGGTGAATAAATATAATCACAACTCATCAGAGCAGGGATCACAAGCAGAAACCTTTGTGAGAAGCAGTGCTGGGATAGGAAAACTTAAACTTTAAATGACAAACTGCTGGTGGCTCAGTGCAGACAAGTCTAAAAGTTAAAAACTGCAGGGGGACCCAGTTTTTGAGGCGCACCTACACTTTTGTGAGTTTTACCCCCAGGAACGCAACTAGGTTCTCACAACAAATGTTGGAGAAAGAGCCCCTCCTGGTTCTGGCATGAGTAAAGGAAAAGGAACCCTCTGAACTAGACCAGAATATTGTGTTCTTCTTAGTAAGGCTTGCCCTCAAGAGAAACTATTTTACTGGAGCCTAAACCATGGGGGATTTTCCAGAGCCTAACCAACATGGAGGAAAGGAAATACTCAACTCCAGCCCCTCTCTGACCATCCTGTCCTACTTAAGGCAGGGCGGGGTTGAGAAGCATCTGTGAAATTCACAGTCTAGAGGGACAGGCTCCCTTAAAGACTAAGACCTACCCAATCATAGAACTATGTAACACTTTCTTCCTCCCACAGCTACATACTACAATTCCTTTTACCTAGTACATTATGTCCAACCATCAAGAAAAAATTACAAGGCATAGTAAAAGGCAAAACATACAGCTTGAAGAAGTAGAACATGAACTAGACTCAGAGATGGTAGGGATGCTGGAATTATCAGACTTGGAATTTAAAACGACCATGATTAATATGCTAAGGGCTCTAGTGGATGAAGCAGACAGCATGCAAGAACAGATGGGAAATGGAAGTTCTAAGGATGAATCAAAAAGAAATGCTCTAGAGATTTAAAAAAAACCTGTAACAGAAATGAAGTATGTCTTCAATGAGCCCACCAGTAGACTGGACACAGTTCAGGAAAGAATCACTGAGCTTGAGCATATCTCCACAAAAACTTCTGAGATAGAAAAGTAAAAAAATAAGGAAAAAAAAACCTGGGGGAAAAAACAGGACAGAATATCCAAGAACTGTGGGACAACTACAAAAAATATAACATACATATAATGGGGATAGCAGAAAAAAAAAAAGAGGAAGGAACAAGAATATATATTTGAAGCAATAATGACTGAAAATTTCCCCAAAATTTTTAAAAGATTTTATTTATGCATGAGAGACAGAGAGAGAGAAAGAGAGAGAGAGAGAGGCAGAAACACAGGCAGAGGGAGAAGCAGGCTCCATGCAGGGAGCCTGACGTGGGACTCAATCCCAGGCCTTCAGGATCACACCCTGGGCTGAAGGCGGCGCTAAACCGCTGAGCCACCCGGGCTGCCCAACTTTCCCCAAATTAATGCAGAAACCAAACCACAGATCCAGGAAGCTCAGAAGACATCAAGCTGGATAAATACCCCCCAAAAAACCACCCCAAAACAAAAGCAAAAGGAAAAAAAACTATGCCTAGGCACATTATATTCAAAATGCAGAAAATCAAAGGCAAAAGAAAGAAAAGAAGCCAGAGGTGAAAAACATCTTACCTTATAAAGAAGCAAAGGTCAGAAACACATCGAACTTCTCCTCAGAATCATGTAAGTAAAAAGACAGTAGAACGAAACATTTAAAGTGCTGAAAGAAAAAAAAAAACCCACCAACCTAGAATTCTGTATGCTGTGAAAATGTGCTTTGAAAGTAAAGGAGTTTAGGGACACCTGAGTGGCTCAGTAGGTTGATCTCATGGGTCATGATCTCATGGGTCATGGGATGGAGCCTCATGTTGGGTTCCATGCTCAGTGGAGAGTCTGCTTGAAGATTTTCTCTCTTTGCCCCTCCCCCTACTTGTGCACCTGCTCTCTCTCTCCAAAATAAATAAATCTATTTTTTTCAAAGTAAAAGAGTTTATTTCTCAGACACAAAAAATAAAGTAGACTTGCCTTGCAAGAAATGTTAAAAGAAGTTCCTAGAGAAAAGGAAAATGATATGGGTCAAAAAACCTACATCTGCATAAATGAGAGAAGGAACAAATGAAGGTTAAAAATAAAAATGTTTATTTTTCTTAATTGATCTAACACAACAGTCTGTTCAAAATAATAATAGCAACAATGTTTTCAATGGTGTGTGTGGGTCTGTGCGTGCAGGCTGGTATGCTTATGTGTAAGTAAAAGGAATGACAGCAATGATACAAGGGATGAGAGGAGAGAATTTGAACTATTCTGTTATTATAAGACACCTGCACTACCCATAAAGTGGTTTAGTGTTATTTGAAAGGGGAATTGGATTTGTTGTAAATGTATATTGCAAACTCTAGGCCACTAAAAAGTCTTTTAAAAAAAAGCATAACTGATACACAAGAAATTAGAGAAAATGGAATCATATAATATGCTCAATTAAAACCACAAAAGGAAGAAAAGAAATAAAAGATAAAAATAGGAACAAAGAAAAAAGACAGTGAATAACAAATTAACAAATATGGTAGAGATTAATCCAGCTATATCAATAATCACCTTAAACATCAAGGGTTTAAATAAACTAATTAAAAGGCAGGGATTGTCAAAGTAGATCAAAAAACAAGACTCAACAATATGTTGTCTACAAGATCCACTTTAATATAAATACATATATAAAGCAAAATTAATGGATGAGAAAAGATATACCATTCTAACACTAATCAAAATAAAACAGGAGTAGCTATATCTATTTCGGACAGAATAGACTTCAGAGCAAAGAAAGCTATCAAGGATAAAGAGGTGTATTATATAAGGATAAAAGGGTCAATTTTCCAGGAAGACATATCAGTCCTTAGTGTGTATATGCTTACCAACAGAGTGTCAAAATATGTGAGGCAACAAATGATAGAACTGCAAAAAGAAATAGATGATTCACTATTATAGTTGGAGACTTCAACACCCCTTTCTTAGAAATGGACAAATCCAACAGACTGAAGATCAGTAAAGACGTAGTTGAACTCAACAGCACCATCAATCAATTGGACATAATTGATATCTATAGACTACTTCATTCAACAACAGCAGAATGCACATTCTTCTCAAGTTCACATGGAACATTCACCAAGATACACCACATTCTGGATCATAAAACATACATTAACAAATTTAAAAGAACAGGAATCATATGGTAAAATTAAACTAGAAATCAGCTACAGAAAGATAACTGGAAAATCCCCAAATACTTGGAGATTAAACAACACATTTCTAAATAACACATAGGTTAGAGAAGAACTCTTGAGAGAAATTTAAAAATATTTTTAACTAAATAAAAGTTAGGGGGCACCGGGGTGGCTCAGTGGTTGAGCGTCTGCCTTTGGCTCAGGTTGTGATCCTGGGGTCCCGGGATCGAGTCCTGCATCAGGATCACCTCAGAGAGCCTGCTTCTCTCTCTGCCTCTATCTGCCTCTCTCTGTGTCTCTCATGAATAAATAAATAAAATCTTTAAAGCATAAAAAATAAAAGTTAAAATACAACTTATTAAAATGTGTGGCATGCAGCAAAATCAGAGTTAGAGGGAAATTTCTAGCATTGAACGCATATATTAGAAAAAAAAAAAAAGAAAAGATCTAAAATTGATCATCTAGGCTTCCACCCTGGGCACCTAGAAAAAGAAAAGCAAATGAAATCCAAAAGCAAGATGAAAGAAAATAAAAAATTAAAGGAGAAATTAATGTAGTTGGAAATAGAAAATCAATAGAGAAATTGACAAATGCTGGTTCTTTGAGAAGATAAATAAAACTGATAAGCCTCTAGCCAGGCTAACTACGTAAAAAAGAGAGAGGGCACAAATCAGAAATGATAGAGAGGACATTATTACAGATCTCATGGACATTAAGAGGATAATCAAATAATATTATGAGAAACTTTTTGCCCACAGATTTGATAACCTAGGTGAAACGGACCAATTATTTGAAAGAATCTGCTAAAACTCACACAAGAAAAAGTAGACAATCTGAATAGGCCTATGAATATTAAAGAAACCAAATCCATAAGTGACAATCCTCCAAAACAGAAAGCACGGCTCAGATGGGTTCACTGGTAAATTCTACCGAGAATTTAAGGAAGAAATTGTATTAATTTTGTGCAATCTCTTGCAGAAAACAGAAGCAGAGGGACTACTTCCTAACTCATTCTATGAGGCTAGCCTTACCTAAAGACCAAAACCAGACAAAGACATTACAGAAAGGGAAACTACAGATCAGTATCTCTCATGAACACAGATGCAAAAACCCTCAACAAAACATTTAGCAAGTCTAATCCAACAATGTATAAAAAGAATTATACACCATGGCCAAGTGGGATTTATCCCAGGCATGCAAGGCTGGTTCAACATTTAAAAATCAATTAATATAACCCATGACATCTACAGGCTTAAGAAGAAAAATCACATGATCAAATCGATAGATGAAGGAAAAGTATTTGACAAAATCAAGCACTTACCCATGATAAAAACTCTTAGCAATAGCAATAGAAGGAAATCACAACTTGATTAAAACATCTTCAAAAAAACCTACAGCTAATGCCATACTTAATGGTAAGAAGCTGGAAGATTTCCCAGTAAGATAACGAACGAAGCAAGGATGTTCCCTCTTAACATTCATTTTCAGTGTTGTGCTAAAAGTTCTAATATAATAAGACAAGAAAAGGAAATAAAAGCATACTGATTGGGAAGGAAGAAATAACAGTCTCTTTGTTCACACATGACATGACTGTCTATGTAGAGAATCTGAAATATTCAACAAAAACAAAAAATCCTGGAACTTATAATCAATTACAGCAAGTTTGTTTGATACAATATCAGTATATGAAGTTAATCAGTTTCCTATATATCAGCAATGAACAAGTAGAATTTGAAATTATAAACAAAATACTGGGACGCCTGGGTGGCTCAATGGTTGAGTGTCTGCCTTCGGCCTAGGTCGTGATCTCAGGGTCCTAGGATCGAGTCCCGCATTGAGCTCTCCACAGGAAGCCTACTTCTCCCTCTGCCTGTGTCCCTGCCTCTCTCTGTGTGTCCCTCATGAATAAAGAAATAAAAATCTTTTTAAAAATTCTATATTAGCACTTTTCAAAAATGAAATACTTAGGTATAAATTTTTTTATTTAAACTCAATTAGCTAACATAGTACATCATTTGTTTCAGATGTGGTGTTCAACAATTTATCAATTGCATATAACACCCAGTGCTCATCACATCACATGCCCTCCTTAATGCTCATCACCCACTTATCCCATCCCACCACCCATCTCTCCTCTAGCAACCCTCAGTTTGTTTCCTATAGTTAAGAGTCTCTCATGGTTTGTCTCTCTCTCTCTGATGAATCCCCATTCAGTTTTCCCTCCCTTCCCCTATGTTCCTCTGCCCTGTTTCTTATACTCCAAGCATGAGTGAAACCGGATGATAATAGTCTTTCTCTGATTGACTTATCTCATTTAGCATAATACCCTCCAGTTCTATCCACATAGATATAAATGGAAGTATTCATCCTTTCTGATGGCTGAGTAATATTCCATTGTATATATATATACACCACATCTTTATCCATTCATCTGTCGATGGACATCTCGGCTCTTTCCACAGTTTGGCTATTGTGGACATTGCTGCTATGAACACTGGGGTGCAGGTGCCCCTTCAGATCACTACACTTGTATCTTTGGGGTAAATACCTAGTAGTGCAATTACTGGGTATAAATCTTAACAAAATGTGTACAAGGTTTTTATAAAGTACTTAAATGAGGAACAGAAGAGAGAACCAAGTAGTGGACCCACATAAATATAGTCAACTGATCTTTGACAAATGAGAAAAGGCAATACGATGAAGAAAAGATAGTCTTTTCAACAAATGGTGCCAGAAAAACTGAACATCCACATGAAAAAAAAATTGAATCTAGACACAGACCTTATACCCCTTGCAAAAAGTAACCCAAAGTGGGTCATAAAGGGGCTGAAGTCACATTAAAAAAAAATAGATCATAGACCTAAATATAAAACATAAAAGTACAAAACTCCCAGAGGATAACATAGGAGAAATTCTAAATAATCCTGGATTATTTGGTGATGACTTTTTAGATACAACACCAAAGGCACAATCCATGAAATAAAGAGCTGACAAGCTGGACTTCATGAAGATTAAATATTTCTGCTCTGTGAAAGACGCTGTGAAGAGAATGAAAAGAGAAGCCACAGTCTGGAAGAAAATATTTGTAAAACATCTCTGGATTATGTTTTCAAAGAAGACCTAGCAGAGTTACAGGTGGAGTGGATGGAGCATGAGGGCAAGAGAAGAAGAATAAGCATGCAGCCTAAGCAAGATGCCATGTGACGAAAATGCCGTAGGGTGCCGGGCACATACTAATTCAGCAAACACCAAAATCTCCTAAAATCACAGAAGAGATGATGGTCCTCCCCAAGGTAATATCTTCATTACGTAACTTGTGGGGATGGGGTTCAGGACACACAAAAAACCTGAAAGTAGAGGATGGCTAAGTTCTAGTCAACTCTCCCCCTCCTTTTTAAAGATTTTATTTATTTATTTATTTATTTATTTATTTATTTATTTATTTATTTATTTATTTGAGGGAGAGAGAGCACGAGTGAGGGGAGGGGCAAAGGGAGAAATAGACTCCCTGCTGAGCATGGAGCTCCATGAGGGGCTTGATCCCAGGACGCCAAGATCATGACCTGAGCCAAAGTCAGATGCTTAACCTACTGAGCCACCCAGGTAACCCAACTCTCCTCTTTTATAGGCAATATTTTCTTGTGGTCAGCAGCTCTGTTCTGGAAAGAGAGGATAAATGAAGTAGGGGCAGATAAATAGATGATTCATCCCAGAACCAGTACATAGTAATAACTCCACAAGTAACACCTATTAGTGATCACAGTGGCAATATTAAGCCAGAATGGTGGCATGTTATATTTTTTGAGGCCATGTGCTAGACCAGCATCTTCACTGTAGTCATGTAGCCTGTAGCATGAGGTTAAGAGGAGATTTGCGTTAAGGTATGGAAAAAAGCCAAAGGATTAGTTCTCTAAACATTGATTGTCAATTCCCAAAGTATACAATTCTACTTCAGTTGGAACTTTCCCATCATCTTTCAAGCCCCTACTCTGAATTAGGCACATATATTTCTCTAGTGCTAAAATTAGCCCAGCAAGGTAGGTATTATTGTGTCCATTTTACAGACAGGAAAAGTAAGGCTTACACAAGGGGATCCCTCACTAGGAGTTTCAAACCTGAGTTCAAACCCAAGCCTGTGTGTCTCCGAAGCTCATGCCCCACCTCACTTGGGTTTTGTTAACAATAGCAAACCTTCACTGAGCGCTTACTCTGTGTCAGGCCTGGTGTTTTACAGCTAATAATATAAACTATGATCATCCCCATCTTACAGATGAGGATATTAAGGCCTAGAGAAGCTAAGAAACTCACATAGACCCCCTTGGCTGGTCATTTGGGACCCAGGCAGTGTGGTTCTAGGTTGCAAGGTTCATACTCATATGTTTAAAAAAAAAATTGTTTTAATATCATAGTAATATATGCTCATGGTAACAATTTTAGAAAATATAGCAAAGAAAAAAGAAAGTATCACCTATAATCTTACCATTCAGAGATAACCATGATTACCATTTTGGTGGACAACCTTTTCATCTTTTTCCTACACACACATGCACATACTCACACACATGTATACACATATTTTACAAAAAATAGGATTATATTATATGTGCTTTTACCTTATTTTTCACTCCCTAACTATAGTAGTATATTGTCAACACCTCCCTGCTTTAAGTGTTTTCTTCAGAGGTGATTTGTTACTCTCTTGGGCCAGGCACCTATTTGAGGATCCATAAGAATCCTCCCTTTCACCAAAACATGCCCACATACACACAAACACACAAACACACACGTGCATGATTTGGCATATAATTCCAGAGATTCCCTGAACCATGGACTGTAACTGAGAACCCCAGTTTTACAACATTATTTCTAATGCCTGAATAATATTCCAACATGAAAGGATGCCCTATAAGTTACTGAAACCTAAGTCTGTCCCCTACGGCTGGACATTTAGATTATTTCCAATTTCCTGCTAGTGTAAACCATGTTGCAATGACTACTCCTATGGAGAGATCTTTGAGTATGGCCTTATCTATTTCCTTGGGATCAATGCCAAGAGCGGGATCATTTTTAGCGCTTTCGATAGTATTTTCAAATCACCCTCCAGAAAGGTTGTATCTATTTGCGCTCCCGCCAACAGAGTCGAAGAGGGCCCATTTCCCCACATCATTGCTCACAGCCGGTCTTCTAAAACACTATATTTTGTACCTTTTTAACTCTGCCTTCCAACTTCTCTTTTTCTTTTCTGCTGTCTTGGAGACAGTGATTTCTGACTCAAGGAACTGGAAACACTAGCCGTCTTTGGGGACGACTCCAGGATGAGAATTGTTGTCTTTCCCTGCTTCAAAAAAGCCCCAAAGGCTGTGGTTCCCTGGATATTTCAGAAGACACTCCTTTGCAAATCTTTTTGCCCTTGTCTCTCGTAGGAAAAGTGTCACTTAGGCGCGAAGAAACAAACAGGCTACCCTTAAAAAAAAAATCTTGGTTGATTTTTAAACATTTCTATTATGAAATGTTTGTCCCCAGAGGAACTAGGAGGGTTCCTTTTAGTAGATCTTAAAATTCATAGATAAGTAATTCTGTAGTGTGACTGCTCCTTCTCTCCCACTTTAGACAGCCAAATCTGTCCTGATGTATAAAATTTACTGGGGGGGAAGAAAAGCCAAGTTTGGCTCGAGAACCCCACGAGGCTGGTTATAAGAAGAAATCTCTTGCATATAGTAGGCACTCAATAAATGTTTGTTGAACCGCGCTGGAAGATTTGGACACGCACCCTGGAGTAATAGGGGATTTCGTGTACGTGTTTAACTACGAAAGCTTTCATTAACTGTGGCAGTGTTAAATACAGTCGGTACTAATGAGGAGGAGTGGTGACCTGAATACACCAAAACAGAGGGAAATCCCAGATCAACTCTATTTAGTCTTGAAATACAGTCCATGATTTTTTTTTTCCTGTAACAGATGTACCTTTCCAATTCTGTTTGGCTTAGGCGAATATTACAACAAGCTTATCCTCCCTGAGCCCGCAGAGAGAGACTGTACCAGGCAGCCATCGGGCCAGATTTAACAGTCACCAAAGAAATCCCAATATGGACACATTAGGTGATATAAAAGAATCCGCATTAATTGCGTTTGCTGTGATATGGACATTAGTTTAGCTATGTCAGGATCTGTCCTTTCTTTTCTAAAGTTGCACGCTGGAATTAACAAATAAATAAATGCCTAAAAGTTGCCATGGGCCATCTGCAAAAGGGGTGATAAAGATTTGACTCTGTGATAGCAAGAACTACAGCTTCCTGGAAGTCGTTTGTGCAAACCAGTTTAGATGTATTAACTCGAAATCCTCACACCAAACCTCTTCGGGGCAGGTCATGTTTCTGCCCTGATTCTGCTCCAGAGAACTGTCCTCCCTCGTCGGGGAGTGTAATGTTAGAGCCGGCAGTCAAAGTGTCCTGCCCTCCTGCCCTCCTGCCCTCCTGCCCTCCTGCCCTCCTGCCCAGAGCGTGGTGGGGTACCCAGACCTCTCCTGCAATCCTCAGCCTGCATGGAGGAATCTTCAGACCGATGAGGAACAGCCCTGAACACCACTCTGAAGAGCTCATCCATCAGCCCTTCCTGAGGTCAGAGGCTGGGGCTTTTCTGCCCATTCCACGCCCCTGCCCTGCTCAGGGCAGCCACACATGGTTTCTATCGCATGCAATCCAAGGATGCGGGTCAACAGAGAAAGGCCGGCTGACTCACCCCCGACAGCCCAGCTAGTAAGTGGCTAAGTGAGAATTTTGAACCCAAGGCGGTCTGATGTCACAGCCCCATGCCACCTCTCAAAGGATCTGCATAAAGGATACGTCCCTGTGCCTTCCAAGTCCTGACGTTTGCTTTCTCTGCCACCTGCTTCTTCCCTCTAGGATCCTTACACACTTAACTTCCATATCCATCTACCCACAGGGCTGGAAATACATCACTGGACTAATGCAACTTAGCCCTCCACGCTGCGCATCCGGTGTTAATTCAGTGAGTGCTTTCAGCCGCCCTCCTACCACCTCTCTATAAGGAAAACACCACTGAAGGGGAGGCATGAACAGGTCGTCTCGTCCAGCCTCCTCCCTCAAAGAAATCCTGCCCTAAAATCAATAGACTTCAGTCACATGACAGGAGTCACATTGGCCCCCACCATTATCAGCCTCCCGTCAGCCTCAGGGGGCACCGTGTGCTAATCGAATACAGGAGGCCTGGTTCCTAAAAAGACAGACTGGAAGAGAGGGTGCCAGGGCCTCATGGGAGTGGGAAGACCACAGGTCAGCGAGCCACATCTTGTACCTGGTGGACGAGTTTCCCCGAGCCTTGGTTTCCTAATCTGTAGGATGGAGACAATAGTGCCAACCTCACAGGTTCCTGAGAGCCTTGTATGAGATGAGAAAGTTAAACTGCCTCATACACTGTAGGAGCCAACAATGCTAGTGCTTCCCTTCCTAAAGAATTTAGGACAGTTGATTGCTTATTCCTATTTTTAAAGATCTCCAAGGAAGGAGAAACCATAGCATCCCTTGGTAGCTAGTGCCAGTGTTTCACAACCCACTTAGATGATGTGTGAATATAGCACAGAGGCCCACATCCAAGGAGCCTGGCAGAGGCTGGGAGGTGTGCCAAGCAGCTTGCTGGACCGCTACCCAATCCTATCCCTTCCCCCGCCATTGCCTCCTAAATATATATATTAGCTTAGCCATCCTTCACAGGCCAACCTCCTTTTGGAAACCCTGTCTGATAATCTGGTGTGAAATGTTTTCGGTCTTCTAACCGCTCTATCACCTGTTGGCTGTAAGATGCTCCAGACATTTATCAAAAACTGCCTGGTACTATATAATTATGTTATTGGTTCATTCAATAAATATATATCAAATGCCCTTCTGCATTGCCGGGCAGCATCCTAGGCACTGGACATATAGCAATGAATAAATCAGATGAGGTCCCTGCCCTCATGAAGGGCACATTCAAGCAAGCAGGCAGGGGATTTCTTTTTCTTTCTTTTTTTTTTTTTTTTACTAGAAAATCAGTACAGAGGATATCAGTGGATCAAAAAAGCAGTAGAGGAAATTAGGACAGGGTTGGGGGTGGGTGACCCTTCTTCATAAGAGGAATAACCGGGCCTTGCTCCTGCCCACCTCGTACCAGCTTGCTCTCATTCCCTGTGCCCCCAGGCAGGCTTTTTTTAGCTTCCTCAATTGGCCACACTCCTTCCAGCCCCAGGACCTTTGCACACTCCTCTTGTCTGGAATACTTGTCCCTCCCTACCTCACCTGGTTAATGCCCTCTTTTTGATGAGGTAAGAGTTGAGCAGTACTAGAAGGAAGGTAGGAGACTACTTAAATGTGCTTGATTTCTCTAGGAATATATGTTCCTGGAGGGTAAGAGAAGGCAGTGGGGAATAGTGGTTAGAAAGGCTAGTTCCGGGGTGCATGGGTGGCTCAGTGGTTGAGTGTCTGCCTTTCTTTGGGGTCCTGATACCCGGGTCCTGGGATTGAGTCCCGCATCAGGCTCCTTACAGGGAGCCTGCTTCTCCCTCTGCCTGTGTCTCTGCCTCTCTCTCTCTCTCTCTCTCTCTGTCCCTCATGAATAAATAAATAAAATCTTTAAAAGAAAGAAATGCTAGTTCCTGAGTTGGATCCTCAGCATCCCTACCTTATCACACCCTAGTTGTATGACAAGTTCGTAATTTCCCCAAGTCTCAGTCTCCTGGAAAATGGAGAAAGAATGTATTTTTCTCATAGGAATATTGTAAAGATTAAATAAAGTCACGGAGGTACAGTGGTAGGCATCAGAGACCGATTTATCCTGAAACTTTACTAATGAAACTTCAGGAATTTACCCCCATGCACAATACACACACACACACACACACTTGCATAAGCCTCTTACAATGAATGCCTTCAGAGGGGCCTAGCAATGGGTTTACATGGTCACACGTTTTTGTAAAATATATTAACAACAATCAGTTAAGACTACTATCTCTTCCCATCCTGACCCCCTTCTGTTATATTTCTCACATGAAATGGCACTGGATAGGACAGGGGCCTTTTGCATTCATAACTCAGACAATGAACCCAACCATTCTACCCTTAAGAGGAGAGGAGACTGGCCTTCCCAGAATGTGGTCAGTTCACCATCCGAGGATCCTTCTAAAGTGTGGTGGGCTGTGAGCAGGGGCTGGGGTAGCCCACCCACCACTGCCCCCACACCTGGAGGAGGAGGCTTTGGGGGAGCAGGACAACACATCTCCCCTGGGACCTAACTCCAAAGCCTCACGCTGAGACCTCAGGACACTCTGGGGCCTTCCTGAACCATTATCAAGAGCCAGCCCCAGGGCCTAGCAGTTCTTATACTTAAGCTGAAAAGCTCTCGAAATCTCTACCAGCATAGGAATGAGCTGTTTTCTCATCCTAAGGGCAGAAAACAGCTCATGACCATCTTCCGAAGGAAAACCTCCCTACTTGAAAGCAGTTATAAAATCATGTCTCAGCCTTTTATTTCCCGGCCAAATGATGCCAATTACTAATAGTGAAAGGAAAGAACGTGACTCATTGACGTTCCAGTTCTGACGGCTGATTGCCATAAATTCCCTGGTCCCTAGAGCTTACTCCGCCTCTCCTTTGTGACCATTCTCCATAGTCAGTGCCCAGAAAGTCACCCTTTCCTCTTGCTCTCCTCCAGGAAACTTCTAGGAAGATTTCTTAAGGCCTACCAACCCATGTGCAAGGTCACACTAAGTCCCTTTGCTCACCTGCCAGCCAGACTTGGGGGGAGGCCTTGATTTTAGTATCTTCCTGTGTATTGGTGTGTGTGCAAGCAAGTTTATTTCTAGAACTGATTAAACAGAGAATCTTTGTCCACCCCACCCCACCCCCAGTTCTACCTGCCATCCTCTCCTGCCTTCCCTGAGGTTGTGTCTCCCATTCATAAACTCAGCAGGTTCACCATTACTCAAACTACCCAGCAGCAACGGTGGCAGCAGCAGCAGCAGCAGCAACAGCAGCCCATGTTCGCCCTGAAGGGACATTGTGCTCATGACCCCCTAAGCCCCAGGCTCCCAAAAGGTCAAGACCTCAGCCTTCTCTCTGCCTTCCTGCCCACCCCCCAAAATCAGAGTAAGAACTTCAGGCTCACAGGAGCGACTGCCTTTTTAGGCAGGAGGGAGAAGAACTTGGGTTGACTTTTAAATCATTGTCATAATACATTGAATTTATGGCCCAACCATGTTAGGACACATATCGCCCTGAAAGTGTGAACTGTGTCTTGGTGAAGACTGGAGGCGGGGAGGGGAGGGCTACATAGAGTAATAATTTCTTCCTAACTTTCTGGAACAGTCTCAATCTCTGGGCATTTTTAAAAAATTGAAGTGGTTTGTTAAATGTGTGATTAAATGTGATTAGAATGTATAGCTTTCAAATACTTAGAAAAGGGGGAGGGGGATGTCCTTTCTTAGACCATGTGACCTGATTTGGATTCAGAGAATCTGATCCCTGTAATGGGAGAACACTGTATCCTCAGGTCCAATAGCTTTTGCTGACAGATTCAAGAGGCTGAGGCTGGAGTGGCGAGTGTGAAAACACTTTGAAAAGACCTTTCACTATCAATGCAAGCATTTATCATCATCATCATATCATCATTATTAGCAATAATAAGTGCATCAGGGGGAGCTTTTCAAATGCAAATCTAATCACATTGTGTCTTTCGTCCAAGGCCTCCCACTGCTGTTAGGACAGAAGCCCTAGTGTGGCATTCTTTGCAGGAGGAATTGGAGGGCCTGGTTCCTGCCCACCTTGCACCAGCTCCCTCTCACTCCCTGTGCCCCATGCAGGCCTTCTCTCAGCTTGAATTCACTGTTCTCCTTCCAACCCCAGGACCTTTGCATGCTCCTTTTGTCTGGAATATTTGTCCCTCCCCAGCTCACTTGTTTAACCCCCTCTTTTTGTCCTAATATCATACTTTCTTTTTTTTTTTTTTTAATTTTATTTATTTATTTATGATAGTCACACACACACAGAGAGAGAGAGAGGCAGAGACACAGGCAGAGGGAGAAGCAGGCTCCATGCACCGGGAGCCCGACGTGGGATTCGATCCCGGGTCTCCAGGATCGCGCCCTGGGCCAAAGGCAGGCGCCAAACCACTGCACCACCCAGGGATCCCATAATATCATACTTTCTTAAGGAAGCTTTCTCCACCTTTCCTGACTGGGTAAATCCTTCCCTTCTATGTCCCCATAGAATCATGTTCAGCCATCCAGCTACTTATTAATTCATAGTTACCGAGTGTCTACTATGTGCCAGACAGCATTTTGGAGGTGAGGAATATAATAGTGAACAAAAGAAGTCCCCAGGGAGCATCTACTCTAACAGAAGAAGAGGTAATAAGCAAATAGGCACATACATGTACTAGAACGTCAGGCAGTGGTAAGTGCTGTGAGGGGAAAAAAGTTGGGTAAGGATTAGTGTGGTAGCAGGAGCAGGAGTAATCATTTCAGATTAAGGGCAGCAGAGAAAGCCTTCCTGAGCAGATGATACTTAACCTGAGGCCTCAATGAAGTGAGGGAGCAAGCCATGAAGAAGTGTATGGGAAGACGCCTTTGGACAAAAGGAATAGCAAGGGCCAATGTCCTGGGGCAGGAATGAACTTAAATATAAGTCCAAAGGACAGCAGAAGACCGATGTGCCTGGAGTTGAGAAAGCAAATTGGGAAGGTACAACACAAGGTTGGAGGACATGTAGACAAGTCTTTTGAGGAATTTTGCTACAACCAGGAGCAGAGGAATAGGGCTCCCACCAGGGGAGCATATGAATTTTACAGAGGGGTGTTTCTGTTTTGGCTTCTACTTTGTTTTAAGATGGGAAGCATGGGGATCCCTGGGTGGCTCAGTGGTTTAACGCCTGCCTTCGGCCCAAGGCATGATCCTGGAGTCCCAGGATCGAGTCCCACATCAGGCTCCCTGCATGGAGCCTGCTTCTCCCTCTGTCTGTATCTCTGCCTCTCTCTCTCTCTCTCTCTCATGAATAAATAAATTAAATCTTAAAAAAAAAAAAAAAAAAAAGACAGGAAGGATTACAGTATAGTTGTGTGCCAAAAGGAATGTTCCAGGCGGGAGGGTGATTCATGAGAGAGAGATCACTGTAGTCCTCCAGTAAGTGAGAAGAATGGGATCCAGGGCCCAGGTGGAGAGTTTGGCATGACACAGGCACGGGGACGATTTGTAGTCTGTGACAGGAGAGGGCACAGTGCATACATATTGATGCTGGAGGCTGGTCAGCTTAGTGGTGGATAATGAGCATTCTGATGGCCTCAGTGAATGGAAAGATGAGTTCTCATCAGCTGAGAACCAGGCAGGAGAAGGGCACTGGGGCTGGAGAGAAGAGGAGAAGCTACAAATATAGTCTTGGAAATTAGCAGACTGGCTGGGGGCTGTAGTAGGAGTGCTGGGCATCGCTGAGGCAGACCAGTCATTCGAGGACTTAAATTAAGACCTGTCTGTGCCGTTGCGAGTGTTTTCTCCAGTCCTGTTCCTGGGTATAGATGCGGGTGCAAAGGAAGTGCTCCCATTGAGTTTAACCAGGATTGGGTTTCGGTAGGTGGATACAGCGAGCATGGAGGTTATGAGTGATCACAATCCTAGGCCATAGAGCCTAGGTTGGGTGAGGAGGAAGCCTAGGTGAGAGGTGGTGAAAAACAGGAAAATACAATAGAGAGTCAGTAGATCAAAGACCTCCAAAGGGTCAGAGAACTGTTGGAATGGTAGTCCTAGGATCACTGAGCTGGGAAGATAACATGGTGATGGTCTGAATGGGATGCTTCGAATGGAAACTTTAGAGCTGCTGTAGTGATGGCAAGGTCTGCGTGTGACTATGGCTGAGGCGGAGAGGAGGAGGGGACCATGGTATTGAAGCATTTGAGAAACAAGAGGCAAGATTGACAGAACATTGTCAACGTGGGTCTCACAGTCACCATGGACGATGGCAGGAGTGGAGGTAAAGAGAGACTCAGTGAGCCGGGTGGTCAAACTATGGATGAACATGTAAGCAGGAGGTAGGTACAGAGCACAGAGATGGTCCGATGACAGGTGCTCATATTTTTTGGGTTTATAGGATTATTTTATTAATGTTGATTTTACCCAGGACACTGTATGCACCATTAAGGGTAGGGACCATGTCTGCTTATATTCACCACATGTACCTACAGCTTCTAGCTCAATGCCTAGCGCATAATAGGTACTTAATAAAAACTTCTTGAACAAATGAATGAATGAGCAAATACTATTCTCTGGAATTGGAGAAAGAGAGAGGGTGAGAGGCATTGATCCAATAATTTGCTCCTTTTTATTCCCGTTAAAGTCCTCAGCACAGTGCTTATTTTCAGAAATTTCAGTCAATGGTCACTCCACTAACATTTATGAAATACCTGTTAAATGCCAGGTGCTGTGCTGCATGCTTCAAAGAGCAGTAAGACATGGTTGCAGCTCTCAGAGATCTCAAAGGATATCCAGATGAACTCAGGAATAAATAACTTTAGTATGATGTAAATAGAGCAATGATAGAGGTATGTGCAAAATGCTCTGAGGAGGGATGCCTGGGTGGCTCAGTTGATTAAGCGTCTGCCTTCAGCTCAGGTCATGGTCTCCGGGTCCTGAGATCGAGCTGCGAGTTTGGCTTTCTGCTCAGGAGGGAGTCTGCTTCTCCCTCTGCCTCTGTGCATTCACACACACGTGCTCTCTCTCCCTTTCTCTCAAATAAATAAAATCTTTTTTAAAAATGCTCTAAGGATACTGAATCTGACTGCTGGGGGGAGACGGGAAGGTTGCGGGTACAGATAATATCTAGAGAATGAAGATGGGCAGCTACCAAGACAAGTGGAAGGTAGGTGAAGGACCAACCTATCCAAAGGTATCAAGGATAGGAAAAGCTTACCAAATTGAGAGGTCTGATGAAGACTGGCAGTTAAACTAAAATGTCTTTGGCCCTTCTATTTATGGTCAGTCGGTTTTTGCAACCAGCATGTTAAATAACACAATGGAGAAAGAATAGTCTTTTTAACAAATGGTACAGGGACAACTGGACATCCACATGGAAATGAATGAAGCTAGACTCCCACTTCATACCACATTCAAAAAGTAATTCCAAAGGGATCAAAGTCCTAAGTATAAGCATTAAAACTACAAAACTCAGGGCACCTGGGTGACTCAGTGGTTGAGCGTCTGCCTTTGGCTCAGGTCGTGATCCCGGGGTTCTGGGATTGAGTCCTACATCAAGCTCCCCATAGGGAGCCTGGTTCTCCCTCTGCCTATGTCTCTGCCTCTCTCTCTGTTTCTCTCATGAATAAATAAATAAAATCTTTTTTAAAAAACTGCAAAACTTTTAAGAGAAAATCTACATGCAAATCTTCATGATCTTGGATTAGGCAATGGTTCATTAGCTATGACACCAAAAGCACAAAGAAAAAAAATAGGTAAATTGAACTTCAACAAATTTAAACTTTTGTGTCTTATTTTTTTAACATTTTATTTATTTATTTATTTATTTATTTATTTATTTATTTATTTATTTATTTATAGGGTGGAGAGAGAAAGCTCAAGAGAGAGCACAAACGGGGAGGGAAAGATGGAGAAGGAGAAGCAGACTCCGCACTGAGCAGGGAGCCTGATGTGGGACTTGATCCCAGGACCCTGAGATCATGACCTGAGCTGAAGGCTTAAGTCCCAACTGAGCCACCCAGGCACCCCTAAACTTGTGTTTTAAAAGAGACCATCAGGGATCCCTGGGTGGCTCAGCGGTTTGGCGCCTGCTTTAGCCCCAGGGTGTGATCCTGGAGTCCCAGGATCAAGTCCCATATCAGGATCCCTGCATGGAGCCTGCTTCTCCCTCTGCCTTTGTCTCTGCCTCTCTCTCTCTGTCTCTCATGAATAAATAGATAAAATCTTTTTTAAAAAACAAATAGAGAGATCATCAAAGTAAAAAAACAACCCACAAAATGGGAGAAAATATTTACAAATTATATACCTGATAAGGAACTACTGTCCAGAATACTTAAAGAACACCTACAAGTCAACAATGAGAAGACAAATAACCTAGTCTTAAAATGGACATAAGATCTTCACCAAAGAAGATAGAAAAATGGCCAATAAGTACGTAAAAATCATCCTGTCATTACTCATTGTGGAAATAGAAATCAAAACCATGAGATACCACTTTATATCCACTAAATGGTTCTAATGACAAAGACAGACATTAACAAGTATCAGTGGGGCTGTGGAGAAATTGAAACCCTCATATAGGGCTGGTAGGAATGTAAAACAGGGTAGCTGCTTTGGAAAACAGTCCCTCAAAAATTAAACATAGAGTTACTATATGACCCAGCAATTCCATTCATGTGTGTGTGTGTGTGTGTGTGTGTGTGTATACACAAATATATATATATATGTATATATATATATATTTCTTGGATATACAACTCAAGTTTCTTGGAGATATATATCTCCAAGAAAATTGAAAACATGCCCACACAAACAGTTGTACATGAATTTTCACAGCAGCATGAATCACAATAGCCAAAAAGTGAAAACAATTCAAATGCCCATCAATTGATAAATGAATAAACAAAATGTGGTATATCCATACAACATATAACTATTATATAGCAATTAAAAGGAATGAAGTACTGATATATGCTACTACATGGATGAACTTTGAAGCATTATGCTAAACAGAATAACCAGATGCAAAAGACCACATATTATATGTTTTTATTTGTATGAAATGTCCAGAATAGGCAAATTAATAGAAACTAAAAGTAGATTAGTGATTACAGAGGCTGGGGAAAGCAGGAAATGGGGAGTGACTGCTAACACAGGGTTTCTTTTGGAATTGATAAAAATGTTCTGAAATTAGAGAGTGGTGATGGTTGTACAACTTTGTGAATATACTAAAAACCATTGAGTTGTACACGTTAAAATGTAAATTTTATGGTATGTGAATTATAGCTCAATTTTTTAAAATGTCACCTAGGGTCTCTATGGCATGCAGGCCATGTTAAAGTATGTGGATTAAATCCTACAGGCAATGGAGAGTTTCTTAGTGCTGTGTGTGTGTATGTGTGCTCTTCTTCCACTACAGTTGGAAAATCAGGAAGGTGATATCAACAAAAACCCCCCAGGGTGCTATCACCTCAGGGCAATCAGTGTGAATGGTTTGTTGTATTTCCTTACACTCTCGTTTGTGTTTATACTGAGATTATGTTTTATGTACAATTTGATATGCTGCTCTTTTTCTCAGTTACCATAAACTTATCCTAAGCATTATTTAAAAGTAAATTTTCCTACCTAATTATAATAGTTATTTATAGTAGAAACTTTGGAAAATATAGAAAATTATAAAGAAGAAAATTAAAGTCATTCATAATCCCACCAGTTAGAAATAATCATTACAGACATTTTAGTGTATTTTATTTTGTCTTTTTTCTATGAGTAAATGTCATTTTTAATAGCTGTATAATAGGCCATCCAGTATCATAGATTACTTTTATTGTAATACAGTTAGGCTATTTCCAATTTCTCTCCATATAAATAATGATGTAATAAATATCTTTGTTCATGAAGCTTTTTCATAGATGGGGTTATTTCCCTAGCTTCTCAGAAGTGGAATTACTAGTCAAAGACTGAATATGCTTCAACTTTTATGATGTATCCTTCAACTGCATTCTAAAATGGTTCAACAAATTGCATTTCTATTAGCAATAAATGAGACTGCCAGTTTCACAGCATCCTCATCAGCATTGCGGATTATACTTTTTAAAATTCTCTTTCTTTTTTAAACAAATTTTCATTCTAATAGAGATTTCACAAGAAATAGAACAGCAGCAGCTCAGGTCTGTATTTTAGATGATAAAGCAGCTGGACTAAAGAGAGGCAGGAGAGTGCTCGCGTGGGAGCCAATTAGGGAATTGCTGTGCTGGTTGCAGTAGTAAAGGAAAGAAATGACACCGCCAGGCAGTGCAGATGGGCTTAACGACATTCAAGATTAGAAAGGTATTTCTAAGAAAGGATGGGTTGGATTTGTGACTGATCCAAAACTGGCAGGAAGTGAGAGGTGTCAAGTTTGACTCCAAAATGTCTAGCTTTGAAGGTAGAGTAGAGGGTGATTGCTGCAGCCTGAGGCAAGGAAAAAAAGGAAGCAGGAGCAGGTTTAGAAGGTAAAGAAAACTTCCTGATTGCACCTTGTTACTTTGGGTGCCTTCCAGCAGTTCCAGGTGGAGACATCAATGTATCCATTAACGACATGAGCCTGAAGCTTGGAAGAGATGGGATAAAAGTCTGGGAACCGTCTGTATGTAAATAGTAATGAATGAGATCCCTGTGGGGCCAAGGAGTAAATACCAGGGAAAAACCTACCTTCATAAGGCAGAAAAGAGGAATGAGCGAAGGAGAAAGAGTTGCTTAGGGAGCAGGAGGGCAACCAACAGACACTGGCCGCAAACACCAGGGGGAGGGAGAGGTTCAAGAAGGGAGAATAGTCAACAGCGTCAGATGCTTTGGATCCTACAAGAGTCATGAGTCAAAGAGGAGGACCCAGGAAGGTCTCTGGAAAGCGGGCAGCCTGGGGGTGTCGGGAGGGTGTAGCCTCATTGGGAAGCCGTTCTCCTCAAGGTTTTGCCTCTCCTTTCATCGGAGCAGGAGCTGGTCAGTGATCCCACTCTTTCCTGCCCACCAGAGTGGACTTGTAGTACCAATGGAAGCCGAGGAAGAGGCTGGGAGGCCCGGCTCTCAATCCCAGCTCTGCTGTAATCCCAGACATCTGATTTAGGTGCACCTTTGATCTCTTTACCCATAATACAAAAGGTTGGTGAATAAAAGGGTGCCTGAAGCTGGCCTTGGTTCAGTGTTGTTCTGCACCCAAAGTTTCCTATGATTGCAGCAAAATGAGAAAAACAAGGCCAACGCCGGGTGTTCTCATGAAGGAAGTTAACTTCATGCCATGTAAAAGTCTGTCCTTTATTCTGAGATGATGTCTTTCCTGCTGCTTATAGGAAGCTGTCTTTTCTTTGGTGAAATGGTGGTAGATGGCAGTGGGTTTTTTTTTCCTGGTGTTTCTTCCTCGTGCCTTCATTTCACAAATAGGTTGGTAACTCTCTGTTGGCCCACCAAATCTTCTTGGAATGTGACTGATTTATGATTTGCACAAGTGTAGGGAATTTGTGGCCTTGATCTTTTTAATTTTTAATTGTTATTTATTTATTTAGAGAGAGCCCAGGGAGCCGGGGGCGGGGGGCAGAGAGTGAGAATCTTAAGCAGGCCCCATGCCTAGCAGGGAGCCCAATGTAGCGCTTGATCCCATGATCCTGAAATCATGATCTGAACCAAAAATCAAGTTGGATACACTTAATTAACTGAGGCACCCCCAGTGGGCTAGATATTTTTTAAGGCTCTCATCTCTACAACCCAGAAATCTCAGCGCTCTGAAGATAGTCCTAAGAAGGAAAATACGATAGTACAGTGTGGGGTGGAGCTAGCACCAGTACCGTTAACCCCACATTTCAGCCTAAGGGCTTTGAGTCTGAGCCTGTGCCCTGAGATGCTGCATTTTGGCCCCTCTTTATCCTGCTGTCTTCTGTATGCTCTGCAGGTCTGGCCTCCCAGAACTCTGCCTCAGCCACTGCCACTCCTCCCAGCAACTGAGGCTCTCCTGGCATTTTATCCCAGCTCAGTGCCAGGCTCCTGCACACAGTAGATACTCAGTGAGTAGTTGTTGAACAAGTGAATAAATGACTTCCCGTTTTATCCATGAGGAAACTTTTTTTTTTAAGTCAGCTCCACACTCAACGTGGGGCTTGAACTCACAACCCTGAGATTAAGAGTCACGTGCTTCCTTTCTCATAAAAAAAAAAAATAAATAAAAAATAAAAAAAAATAAAAAAAAAATAAAAAAAAAATAAAAAAAAAAAAGAGTCACGTGCTCTGCCCACTGAGCCAGCCAGGTACCCCTATCTATGAGGAGACCCCCCAAAGACAGGGATGTGCATCCCCAATATCTAACAGCTATCCTGTGGGTGCTCAGGGAATATTTGAGATGAGGGCTGTATTTTTGTTTTTGTTTTTGTTTTTTGTTTTTTTCAAAACACCACTTGGCTAATCTTCAGGCCTTCCCAGATCAAACTCAGGCAACAGTAGAAGCATGAGCTAGATCTTAACCCTGAGAGGCAATTTTATTCTGTTTACACTGGTGGATGAAAAAGGAGTCCATATGCGAGACGCAAAGCTTTTGAACTTCACCTTTATTTTTCTCAAAGTATAATTGCTCTTAGTTTAAGAAGTTAAATTGTGCTAAATACACCTTTAATGAAAAACATCTCCTCTCTACCCCAGAGGCCACCACGATCACTGTTCTGCACTTTTTTTTTCTGGTATTTACCTCCATAAATCTAAAGAACAAACTTAGATGCTATGTCTCCATCAGTTGAGTTCCTCATCAACAATTGGCCAGCCAATGAATGAGGAGTTCTCTTCTCTAAAGCACTATTGTTCCCCTCTTCCACTCAATGTAAGTATAATCCCTGCTCATGTTCACACTTAATATTGACCTTATTTTGATTATATAGTTTGTATTTACTTGAGCTAGTGCACCAAGATTTGCTTCTCTTCTTGGACAACTTTTTGTTTATCCCAAAGTTAATAACTGCCTTTTTTTTTTTTTTTTTTTTTGCTTTCTTCATTTGCTTATTATTCTGGATACCTCACAATGCTTTTTCTTAGGCCTTCTAACAGCCTTTTGAGATTTCCACAAACCAAGCAATTCAGATCATCTCCACCCATTCCGTTTTTTTCCTCACAGACCTCCCTAACCATCTTTCTCCTTTTCATCTGGACTGATTGCTTCCATTGTCATCCTAGAATCCTGGAAGCTTCCTTTGCCATTCTCCTGATTTAGATCCTCTGAATCCCATGTCACCTTCTAGCTTGGTTTATTCCACAAAAAATAACCCTGCATATCTAAAAATGTCTTTACTTCCCTTCAACACTTAATTGATAATTGAACTAAATACAGAACTATAGGTTGAAATCATTTTCCCTCAGGATTTTGATACCTTGCTCTATTTTTTTCCAGCTTCTGATGTTTTTCTTGAGCAGTATGAGGCAATTCTAATTGCTGATCCTTTTTAAAAATCTACTCGTGTCTTGGGAAGCTTTCAGGATTTTTTTCTTTATCTCTAGGGTTCTAAAATTTCACAGTGATATGCCTCAGTGGGGTCTCTTGTCCATCTCTGTGCTTGACACCCAATGGACACTGTCAAACCAGAAACTCATATCCTTCGGCTCTGGGAAAACTTTTCCTATTCCTTGCTTTATTAGTGTTCTCCCTTCCCTTTCTCTGTTCTCTCTTTCTGAAATTCGGCAGAGTGAGGGTAGAGGGTTTTGTTTTAGACAGAGTGGCCTGAGGAAGTCTCTCTGATGAAGTGACATTTGAGCAGAAATCTGAATGAGCATCTTTTCGTTTACCTGAGGAGATGTCACCATTCATTCATCCATTCATAATGAATTTAATTCATAATGAAATTTCATTTAATTCTCCTCAGTCTGCCTTCAGTGACCCCCTGAAATGCCTGGGCCTTTCTGAGAATCTGGAGGGCAAGCTTTTAGACCTCTTGTGGGCATTTCCCCCTATAGGGCTTGAGTATCTGCTCTTTCCATCCCTTCTCTTGTCCACGGATGTCCGTTTGCCCATTCTCCTTGTCCTTTTCATTTAAATGGGACTTTAAGAGAACATGCCAGTAAACATGTATTTGACCCGCTGTGTTTAACCAGAGGATAGGCTACCCTGTGAAACAAATTCTAGCAAACAGACAAGGCTAAGAATTCTTTTTTTCTTTTTTCTAAGGAAAAGAAAACCCTTGCAGAATCTCCCTCCTGTAGTGAGAGCATTGCACTTGACAATCACGGAATTTTATGGGTGAAGTGACCTCAGACATTATGTACTCTCACCACCTCATTTTACAGATGTAGAAAACGAAACCCAGACAGCATAAGTAACTCGCCCAAAGTCACAGAGCAGAGAAATATAAGGAGTCCCTGTATTTTCCACTTGTAATCCTATGCAATTCCCACTACCATTCAGCCTTCCCAGAAAAGCCCCTCAGGCAATAGAAAGATTTTCCTCTTGACAGGGCTTCCAAAGCAAATGCCTTTTTGCTCTCTGGGCCAGTCTGACCCTGATCAGTCCCATCTGGAGAAGAGCCATGACAATGACCTAGACGTTGTTTCTCAGTAAGACTGGGAGTGTTGGGGGGATAGTAAACAGAGATGATTTCTTAAAGGACAGAGTCAGGATTACAAATCCACCTTAAAATAAACATCAAGTCAAATTACCAATTAACACCTAAATGTATTTAAACAGAAATAAGTTTAATCGCCTAATTAATTTTTCACCAATTAAGTCCATTTTTACATGTTGCATTTTACACTGCCTTGGCAATGAACGTGATCGGATCCCTTCATAACCATTTTCCCACTTCCTTGTTTGCCAAGGAGTTCAATACTATTGTCTGTCCACAGAAAATATAAATCACCCCAAACTGGTCATGTTGCAACTTTATGACGTTTATAAAGTAATTCTATGGGCCGGGGCGGGGGATGGGGAGCTGGGTGGAGCTACAAAGATGAAGATGACAAGATAGGGTATAATGGAGTGGAAAAGGTACCCGTGGTAGGCAGCCTCTAATGCGGTCCCTAAGCATCCCTACTTCTTGGCATTCACAGTCATGTGAAGTCTCCTACCCTGGAGTGCAGGCTGGCCTAGTGACTAGCTCCTAAGGAGGAGAATTGATGGGATGTTACTACTGAGATGAGGTTATGACTTCCAATGTGGTTGCTCCCCTTCCCCAACCCCTCCCCGACCCCCTGCCCCTTCCACTCTGTCCTCCTGCCCACTCATCCTTCACCCTTTCTTTTTCTGTCTGGAGTCACTGAGTCTGGGTAAAGCTATGTCATGAGTACCCCCACAGAAAGGTCCACATGCCAAGGAGCTGAAGCCTCCTGCCAAAAGCCCCACGAGGGAGCTTAGAGATGGCACCTCCAACCCCAGTCCAGCCTCTAGAGACTGCAGTCCTGGGCAATGGCTTCAGATCAACCTCCTGAGAGACTCTGAGCTGGAAAGACCACCGGGCTTAAGCCACTTCCAGATTCCTGACATTGAGCACCTTTGTGAGATAGTAAATATTTACTGTTTTCAGCTGCTACATTTGGGGATAATGTATTAGACAGCAACAGTGGAGGAGACCTAGGTTTGAGTTCTGACTCTTCTAGTTCCATATCAAGGCTTCTTGCATGTGTCCCTTCACCTCTCTTAATAATGCCTGTTTTCTCATCTGTAAAATGGGGATAAAGACCATACCTACCCCACAGAGTTGCTGAGGGGGTCAAGGAAAAGAAAATAGATTTTAAATGATCGTGAGGCAGTAGGCACTTTTACCTACACTGCCTCATTTAATGTCCTTCAAATGGGAAAAAAACAACACATGTGAAACATATCCAGTAAATTGGAAAAGCATACTAGCATCATTAGAGCCAACTCGTTTTATGATTTATTAAAACGTTGTTTAACCAAACATCAAGCTTGGATCAACCTTAAATAAACCATATGCCTTTTAGAACTGATGGGTTTTAATTAGTTTTTTAATTAGCATGTGAGAAGTTTGTAAACCTGTTAGTTTTGCTATCCAAATCAGAAGAACAAGCTTTATGGGATTCTCACAAGAGGAGCTCTTCAGGGGCCAGGGTTAAGGCCCATGGGCCCCTTGAATGAATATGGCCCAAGCATAACTCTCAAACACAACCCCCCAAGCCAAGCCTCATTAATGACCTCGTTCTCGTCCTGTCTCCAACTTGGAAACCAAGTCATCTACCCAGAATCCTCCCCTTCCACTCTTCACCCCACATCCTGTCACCAAACCCTGCAATTCTAATTCAGAAGCATTTCTTCCTTCCCACTCCTGTGCTGCTGTTTTAGTCTATAGTCATCACTTCCACATTTACTCATTAATATTATTAATATATGTAATTCTAATCATATACATTAAATATATATAACTATACTATCATAATAAATATTAATAAATCCTATTTATTGACAGTGCCTTTGTTTCACAGGTTCAAACTCTGCACTGTTGGTGAAATGCATAGGACCCTGTCTTTGCAGAGCTAACGGCTTGCTTCATTCAGCTCCACAAGAACTACGTTAGATGGAAGGTTAAGAATAGGCTGCTTTGGTCAAATCTTGGCTTTTCCGCATACTGTGTGCCTTTGGGCAAGTTACTTAACCTCTCTGTGTTTCAATTTTCTCACCTGGAAAACAAGGATAATAATAACACCTACCCCATAAAGATTAAGAATATTTTATTTTATTTTTTTTTAATTTTTTTTTTATTTATGATAGTCACACACACACACAGAGAGAGGCAGAGACACAGGCAGAGGGAGAAGCAGGCTCCATGCACCGGGAGCCCGACGTGGGATTCGATCCCGGGTCTCCAGGATCGCGCCCTGGGCCAAAGGCAGGCGCCAAACCGCTGCGCCACCCAGGGATCCCGATTAAGAATATTTTAAATGCACAGAACAGTGCCTGGCAATCAAAAAATGTTAGGTGTTATTATTCTGGGGTCCATTTCACATTTTCTCCAACACCTGTATCTCTCTAGGACAAACCATCCTTCCAGAGCAGTCCAATTCTTCTTCCTAAGGAGCCATTTGACCATGTTGGTCCCCTAGCAAATGTCAGTAACATAGGCCTTAGCATGGCCCACTTGTCTAGCTCATCACTCTGGCCCTCATCTTCCACTTCTCCCCATCCCATCCCCCACGCTCCTTCTCCACTGAGTGTCTCACCATTCCTAAAACAGACCACTCTGAGCCTAACTTTGTGTCCTCGTGCCTGGATAAATGAGGTCCTGTGGAGAGACAGGCTTGCTCAAAGGGTGGCAAAGGACAGCGCCCAAGATGGCGGCTGGATGCTCCCACCTCTCTTTCAAGCTCTGTAAGGAAGAGATGGAAGAGGGCTGGGACTTAAGCCCTTCATTGTGGCAGGGAATAGCACAGGCCTTAAAATAGCTGGGATGTTTGCTACCAAGAAAAAGCACATGAAAAGAAAACGAATTAGACCTTTTCCTACCTTCCCTGGGAGCACAGAACTGCCTCTGCTATCATCAGGGGAAAGAGAAAAAGAAAGGAAGAAAGAAAGAGCGTGGACTTTAAAGTGAGACCCACGTCTAAATTCTGGCTCTACCTCTAGAAACAAACACGTGCCCTCAGTTTCTTTGGCTGGGAAGTAGGAATGATAATGGTTCCTTTGCAGAGTTGATGTGAGTGTTCCACGAGAAAACTTATGCAAAAGTACCCAGCACAACCTGCAGAGCTCTAAATGAAAGGCTACCTTCCGGTGTTCCCCTGTTCTGTGCCCTGTGCCTGTGAAGGTCTCCCTGCTCGACCCACCCTATCTGCCCAACGAACTACTCCAACCTCAAGTCCCAGGCTCAGCAGCCACCCAGAAAATTCTTTCCTGGTTTTCTCAGGCAGAGTTCATGGCTCCTGCCACTGCCTACCCCCTCCAGGCTGGGAACTCCTCCAGAGCACGAATCACTACTTAAACACCTCTGGATCCTCAGCCTGGCATCATTCAAAAACAAATGTCTGTTGGGTAGTGAGTGTTCTATGATTTCCTTATGAAAATAAAGACTTCTTAGATGTCTTAAAATATTTTCATTACAGTACTCTTTGTAACAGAGAAAATTTGGAAGCAATATACACATCTAATAATTAGAGGTTACGCAAATTATGGTTAATCCTCAAAATGTGTGCTGCCATTAAAATCATCTTGCAGAAATGTGCTGTTGACATTAAAAAAATGTTCTCAATATACATTGTGAGGGAAAGAAGCAGGTTTCAAAACAGTACTATGTACAGAATGATCCCATTTTGTGACAAAAATATAAATGTTTATGTATGCATAAAAAAGGTCTGGAAGGACCCAGTGGTTGTCTCTGGGTGGGTGGAATTTGCATGTTTCTTTTCCTTCCTTATGCTTATATGTATTTTGTGATTTTTCTATAATGAGCATAAATTACTTTTGTAGTAAGAAAAAAAATTTTTAACTACCAAAATTGTTTTTCTGATTGTAATGCATTTTCATTGTAGAAAATTTGGAAAGTCTGAAAACTATAAAAAAGAAAAGATAATTATGCACGTTGTTCTACCAAGAGAGTCTATTAACATTCTAGTATATTTCTTTCTAGTCTTTTTTTATGCATGTATGAATTTTTTTAAACTACTTGAGATCAAACTGATCTATAGTTTAATGTCCTGCAATTTTTTATTACATTGTGAATATTTTCAAAAATTATTACAAATTCTAAATGCTAGATGTTTCACAAAGGGCTAGAAAAATCAGCTATCCTGGGAGGGAAAGAAACTAAAAAGAAGGTTAACAGCCTCCCAAGCACAGCATAAGCATTTTAAAGACTTTCTTAGGCCCTAGAGAGGGCTTATATTGTTTAAAATACTTTAAAATATTCCATAATAACAATTTTAACTACAAAATTTTTGAAGGGGACTTTTATACTTTTGCTATTGAATTTGGCTAAACATACTCATTTAATTTACAACTGGTGAACAACTCCCTTAATTTATAATTGGCTATAATTTCTCAGTAATAACTATTGTACATATTTGGGAACTCTTGCAAAGTGAGAAAAATCCAACCTACAAATTGTTTTCAAACATAAAGAAACCATAAATTTCAACAATTCATGATGTTAACATGCTGTTACATTTAATAGGTTTTTAATTAAACATTTCTTGATTTTACAATTTCCTTTTCATGTTTTAAAGCCAATAACTTTTTTTGGATTTCAAACTTTCCCATAGGGCCTTGAAAAGAATGTAAGCCTTGGGCTGTGTGTCTACTCTGCCTCACTGAGGAAAATGCCCTTGTTTGAGTCACTCGGGCTACTGGGCCTGCAGCAGACAGACATTAAAAACTTCCAGCAAGGTTGGGAGCCACTGCAAAGAGCAGCAATGGGAGAAGCCAATTTATTCGCCAGAGTTGGTTTTTCTGTGCCAATCTCCAAATAGAAAGTAGGAAGTTTTGGACAAGGGATTCCTGCACCAATAGGCTTTTGCTTCTCGAGTACAGAAAGTAAACCGGGGAGAAGGAGGAGGGAAAGAGGGAGAGGTAGAAAAGGAAGAAGGAGGGAGGGAGGGAGAGAGCCACCACTCATTAGTCGTTTATTACTACCCCTTGCTGAGCTGAGTTGATTTACATAATCTATTTCATGCAATACTCACAACAATCCTATGAGACAGACTATTGTCACTGTCCTTTTACAGATAAGCGTCCTGAGGCTCAGACTGGTTAAGTCATTGCCCCAAGGTCACACAGCTAGAAAGTACTGACCCAAGACCGTCTGACCCCAAAGCCTGTGCATTAACCCCTATACCATAAGGCTTCTCCAAACATACCTGCTCTATCTGGATAGCCCTCCTACTTCCAGAAGAGCAGAATTTAAAGCTGCTAGAGCCCTGTGAGATCAGCTCACCCTTCCTTTGTCATAGCACTGCTCACAAGGAAAATCTTGTTCCCTGTCGGAATCCTGCTGAGCCAGGTGCTCCCTTGGCCCAGGGGCACTGTGCCCGGCCCAGAAAATGTGCTCAGGAGATGTTGGCTGAATTAACAAATTAAATAAATCTCTCATTTTGCTGAGAAGGAAGACCAGAGAAGGAAATGTGGTGGACTGTGCAACGCAGGTAACCTGCCTACGGCCACCCAGCAAGGTAGTGATGACCGACTGCATTAGAGTGTCAGCCCAGGCTTATTACACTATTTAACCTAAATATATACAGAGCTTTCCTCTTTCTTTTATGGCACTTCATTCTCACAACAACCATGTGATTGTTCTCATATGTCATCAAATCTCAGACCATCCATAGGACACACCACTATTTTATGACACAGTGAGAAGAAACAACAACACTGTCAAGTATCCTTGGGAGACACCCATCAACTTGAAGACGTATGCCTACCACGTGAAAAATGTGTAAGATGTTATCCACGGTTTATAGACTGTGGAAATGGAGGCTCAGAGGAATGAAATGGCAAGTCCCGATCACAGAGCTATTAAGGGGCAGACCTGTGTGATTCAAAGCAATCCTGGGCTCTCTCTACAATTTTACCTCAAGGCATTATAATTTGATGGCTAAGGTTTTTTTTTGGGGGGGGGAGGTGCTGCTATTTAAATGAGCATCATTAGGTGGTAACACAGCTCCTTCCCTACTGGATTATAAACATGATGTCTGAGAGCCATTGTCTCAGCACCTAGCACTGTGCTAGCACAGAGCAAGCCCTCAAAAATGATCTAAGAGATGGAGAGGGGTCATTCTATGAGATATGTCAGAAGTACAGAAAACGGGGGCTGCCTGGGTGGCTCAGATGGTTAAGCACCTGACTCTTGATTTCGGCTCAGGTCATGAGCTCAGGGTCCTGGGATTGAGCCCCAGGTTGGGCTCCACACTCAGCAGAGTCTGCTTGAGATTCTCTCACCCCCTCTCCCTTTGCCCCTCCCCCCACTCGTGTGTGTATGTGTGCTCTCTCTCTAAAATAAATAAATAAATATTAAGAAGAAGAAGAAGACAAAGAAGACGAAGACAAAGATGAAGAAGAAGAAGAGCAGAAAACATGGACATGATGTAGAAGTCAGCCACCTTGGGCCAGGTGAGGTGACAGGTAAGTGCAGAATGGGGGTGGGGTGGGACAGAAGGCCAGTACTTTGAATGGGTCCTGATACAGATGGACCTGGTCAGAATCCCAGCTTTGCCAGCTACTGGCTGTGGGACCTTGGGTGAGTCACTTAATCTCCCCGAGTCTCTGTTTCCTCGTTGGTAAAATGGGAATAATACAGTTCTGTGTATCTCATAAGATGGTGTGAGAATTCCATGAGAAAACAAAAGGAAAAAGCTTAGCACAGTCTCTGACACTTGGCAAATAAGCCATCAAGGCTAAAGCCAGGTAAAGGAAGAAATATCTGTCTTAACACCAGCTTGAACAGAATCGAACCAGCTGGATGGCAGGGGATTTCATAATTGGGAACCCTCAGCCTCAAACTGGCCATATAAACAGACGGTCCTGCCATGGAAGACCTCCCACCAGCTTTTGCAAGATCAAATACACAAAATAAGAAATGAGAGCTGAGAAATCACCTTAGCATAGATACTGAGCTAATTAACAGAATCCTACGCACTTATCTTGGTCAACCAAAAAGCAGAAATGTTTAAACCCTGGGTAGAAGGGATGATTTTCTAGGAAAATAGAAAATATTGCAGCTAATTCCAGAAGAGTTTTAAAAAATACACTCCCAAAACCTGAAGCCTATTAAATACTGCAGAATAAATTGAGAGTGTTTTCAAAAAGCTATACCCCAAAAAAGTGTCAGGTCCAGATGGTTTCATGGGTGAATTTTACCTGCTATTTAAATTGTTCCAGAGCAAAGAGAAAGCAGGAAAACTTCCAAATTCTTTTTATGAAGCCAACAGAACCGCGTATGAAACCTGACAAAAAGAACACAATAAAAGAAAAGAGATACTGGAAGCTGCCTCTCTGCAAAGTCTGTAAACACGGGAAGCATTTCCCTTAGAGTCAGGAGCAAAATAAAGATCTCCACTAACACCATCATTATTTAACATTGTTCTAGAAGCGCTGGCCTATACAATTATACAACAGAGGGGGAAAAAGAAAAGAAAAGAAAAACCAGGAAGTATGAAAACAGGAAAGAAGAGAGCAAAATTATCATTATTTTTAGACGATGGGACTGGAAGCCTAGAAAATGCAAGATAGGTAACTCAGGAATTATCAATAAAATCATTCAATATTGATATAATAAGATGACTGATGATATGACTGATAAAAGTGGGTAGCTTTCTTATATGCAGTCATCAACCAGTTAGACAATATTAAAAGAAAGATTGTATTCAGAGTGGCCACAACAAAAACACAACTATTACAAATGTGCTAAATCTATAAGAATGCTGTGGAATGCTACTAGGCTTAATACATACCCTGTTTTTGAATAGGAAGATGCACTATTGTAAAGATGTCAGTGCTCACAAATCATTATATTTACGGTGATTCGAACTTTTTAAAGAAGATTTTATGTATTTATTTATTCAGGAGAGACACACAGAGAGAGGCAGAGAAGCAGGCAGAGGGAGAAGCAGGCTCCCTGCAGGGAGCCCGATGTGGGACTTGATCCCAGGACCCTGGGATCACATCCTGAGCCAAAGGCAGATGCTCAACCACTGAGCCACCCAAGCATCCCCCAATTTTTAAAATATACAAAAAGAATTGCTTTTGGAACAAGATGGGCTGATTCTAAAGTTCATGTGGAAACATAAGAATGCAAGAATAGCCTGACTAGCATGGGAAATGTGTGGGGGAAGGCAGTGAGGATAGATAGACTCCTTACCAGACACTAAAAAATAATGTAATTTCTTAGATAAGACATGGAAACCACAGACAAAAGGAAAAAAACATAAGTTGAGACTTCATCAAAATTAAAAACGTAAGGAAACCCCCCCAAATTAAAAACGTTTGTGCTTCATAGGACACCATTAAAGAAGTGAAAACACAACCCACAGAATGGAAGAAAATATTTGCAAATCATATATCTGATGAGGGACTAGTGTCCAGAATATATAAAGAGCTCTTACTACTCAATAAAAAAGGATAAATGATCTCATCTTAAACACATGAAGTATTTCTCTTTTTTTGTATATTTTTTTATTGGAGTTCAATATGTCAACACATAGCACAACACCCAGTGCTCATCCCATCAAGTGCCCCCCTCAGTGCCTGTGGGTGAAGTATTTCAATAAACATTTATCCAAATAAGATATGCAAATAGTCAATAGCACAGGAAAAGATGCCCTACATCACTGGTCATTAGAGCAATGAAAATCAAAACCACAATTGGATACCAATTTACACCCACAAGGAGGGCTATAATCAAAAAGGTAACTATATTAACCAGTGTTGAAGGATGTGAAGAAATCAGAATCCATACACACTGCTGTTAGGGAAGAATATAAAATGCTGCAACTCTTTGGGAAACAGTCTGGCATTCTTTAAAAAGTTAAACATAGAGTAATCACAGGACCTAGCAATTCTGCTCCTAGACAGATACATAGATATACCCAAGATAACTGAAAATCTATATCTATACAAAAACCTCCACATAAATGTTTATAGCAGCATTATTGATGATAACCAAAAAGTGGAAACAACCCAAATGTACATCAATAAATGAACCAATAAATAAAATGTGGTATAGACATACAGTGGAATATTATACAGCAATAAAATGGAATGAAGTACTGATCTGTGCTACAATGTGGATGAGCCTTGGGAATATTATGGCAAACGAAAGAAGTCAGCCATAAAATGTCACATACTGTATTATTCTATTTATATGAAATGTCCCAAGTAGGCAAATCCATAGAAATAAAAAATACATCAGTGATTGCCAGGAGCCAGGGGCAGGAGAGAGTAGAACATGACTGCTAACAGGTACAGGGCTTCTTTGTGGGGTAATGAAAATGTGGTGGAATTAGGTAGCAGTGATAATTACACAACTCTGTGAAGCTAGCAAAAAACTGAATTGTACACTTAAAAGGCTGAAGTGTATGGTATGTGAATTATATCTCAATAAAGCTGTTATTTAAAAAAAAACATGATGTAAAACTTTGGTAAGCAAAATAGTTACCTCAAAAGACTAGAATAAAATACAGTTACCCACCAGACTTTAGTATATAACCAAAGTGGCATTTCCAAAAAGAGGAAAGATGGATTATCTGGAAAATGATACTGGACCAACATCCCTTGATGGGTTAACAATGAGGGGGAGGGCACTTGGAACCCTACCTTGCTCCTTTCACCTAAATATATCCAGATGTATCAAAGATTTAAATGTCAAAAAGAAAGCTGGAAAAACACAAGAAGTAAACAGGGTTCGTTTGTTTGTTTTAAATCTCAGAGTAAGAAAGGCAAGACACACACACAAAGGCCCCCCAAGAAAGAAAATGAATAATTTGACTTTATAAAGGTTTGAAATTTCTAACATGGAAAAAAATCAAAAGACAAATAATAAACTGGACAAAATATTTGTAAAAATATAACACATTTTCAATTTTCCTTTTTATATAAAAAGTGTGTTTGTGTCACTAAGAAAAAAAACAATAGAAAAACATGAACAGATCATTTCCAGAAATAAAAATGTAAATATGAAAAGATGTCAACTCTGCTCTCAATTAAAAGAATGTACATTAAAACAACTAGATACATTTTTCATCTATCAGATTAGCCAAGGTGAAAAAGTTTTCCAAAATACTGTATGTTCAAAGATGTGTAAAAAGTAGTACAATTGGAAACTTATGATCCAGATAAAAATCTGCACACAGATGTTTACAGTTGACCACTGATACAAGTTTGAACTGCGTGGGTCTGCTTATATGCAGATTTTTTTTTAAATATAGTAAAGTACTGTAAATGTATTTTCTCTTCCACATAATTTTTTTGTTTTTTTAAGATTTTTATTTTTAAGTCATCTCCACACTCAATGTGGGGCTCAAACTCACAAACCCAAGGTCAAGAGATGCACACTCCTATGACTGAGCCAGCCAGGTGCCCCCCATATGATTTTCTTAATAACATTTTCTTTCCTCTAGCTTACTTTACTGTAAAAATATGCATATCATACATATAACATATAAAATATGTGTTAATTGTGTTTTGGTAAGGTCAATAGTAGGCTATTAGTAGTTAAGTCTGGAGTGGGGGGAGTCAAAAGTTATACTCAGATTTTCAACTGTGCAGGGGTCAGCTCACCTAACCCCCTCGTTGCTCAAGTGTCAACTGTATAGCAATTTCATTTGTGATTGCCAAATCTCAGAAGCAACCAAGGATGTCCTTCAATATGTGAATGGATAAACCACCTGTGGTACGTCCATACCATGGAATATTATTTAGCAGTAAAAATAAATGAGCCATCAAGCCACAAAAAGACATGAAGGAATATGAAATGCATCTTGTTAGGTGATAGAAGCCCATCTAAAAAGGCTAAAAAGAGTCTATAATTCCAATATGACATTTGGGAAAAGGCAAAGCTATGGAGACAGTAAAAATATCAGTGTTTGTTAGGGGTTTGGGACAAGAAAGGGAGGGATGAACAGACGGACTACAGAGCATTTTTAGGTTCAGTGAAACTACCCTGTATGATATCACGGTGGTGGATACATGTCCCTAGACGTTTGTCAACCCATGGAATGTACAACACAAAGAGTGAACCCTAATATAAAGTATGGACCTTGTGTGATGATAATGTATCATCAATAGTAACAAATATGCCACATTAATAGGGCATGTAAACAACAAACTATGAAGGGGGGAGGGAAGGATGTGGGAACACTGTACTTTCTAATCAATTTCTCTGTAAACCTAAAACTGCACTTAAAAAAATAAAAGCTGGGGATCCCTGGGTGGCTCAGCGGTTTAGCACCTGACTTTGGCCCAGGGCGCGATCCTGGAGTCCTGGGATCGAGTCCCACATCGGGCTCCCTGCATGGAGCCTGCTTCTCCCTCTGCCTGTGTCTCTGCCTCTCTCTCTCTCTCTCTCTCTGTCTATCATAAATAAATAAATAAATAAATAAATAAATAAATAAATAAATAAACCTTTAAAAAATAAAATAAAATTTTAAAAAAGCTACTAATTTTTTTAAAACTTGCACGAATACAGTGGTGGAGGTGTGTAAAATAGTACGATCCCCTTGGAACGAGATTTGACAATACCTTCCAAAAATTTTAAAACACATATCCTTTTACGTAGGCAGTCCACTTCTCAGACTTTATCTAACACACACAGTCACGGGTAGGAAATGGCATTTATACAAGACATTTATCAGTTCTGTAATAGAAAAAAAAAAGAAAAGAAAAGAAAAAAAAAACAAGAAATAACCTGGTGGCAAGCAGAATAATGCCCCCCCAAATGTCCACATCCCAATCCCCAGAACCTGTGAATATGCATGGCAAAAGAGAATTAAAGTTGCAGACGGAATTAAGGTGACTACACAAAATAAGGAGATTCTCCAAGTTGACACAATGTAATCACAAGTGTCCTTAGAAGTGAAGGCAGGAAAGTAGAAAAGAAGACTGAGAATAGGGTGATTTGAGAAAAACTCCATCTACGATTGCTGGTTTTGAATATGAAGGAAGGGGACACAAGCCAAAGAATGCAGGTGGTCTCTAGTAGCTAGAAAGAGCAAGGAAACGGATTCTCCCCTTAAGCCTCCTCCAGAGGGAAGGCAACGCTACCAACATCCTGATCTTAGCCAGCAAGACCCATTTTGGGCTTCTGAATTACAGAATTGCAGGATAATAGGTTTTTGTTGTTTTAAGCCACTGAATGTATGGTAATTTGTTACAGCAGCAATAGGAAACTTTACAGACCTAAACGTCTATCTGCAGAGAACTGGCTGAGCAAATGCAGTACAATACTGTGCAGCCTTCTCAGAAAGGTGCCTCTATAAATACTGATATGCAAGTCATTTCAAGGAACATTGTTCAGTGAGGGGGAAAAAATGCAGAGTGTAAGAAGAACGTATATTGCATGTTATCTATGTCAAAAGGAGGCACAGTTTAAGATTCACATACATCCTCATACATGCATTAGCTATCTCTGGAAAAAGACACTAAAGCCTGGTAATATTATTTAATATTTATTGCCACCAGGGGAAGAGAAAGGGTCACAAGAAGTTCCAACAGCAGAGATGCTCATTTTTCACTGTATCCTCTCTCAGGCTGTTGTGCTTTTTGTTTTCTGGTGTGGGTTTGTTGTTGTTGTTGTTGTTGTTGTTGTTGTTTTTAATCATGTACAAGTATTACCTTAAGAATAGAGAGAAAGAAAACAGTTTCAAAAGGGAGTGAGCTCTGCTCAGACTTAAATGAGTTCTTAGTGTTTTCATCCTCTCAAGGAGTACTGACTTAACCCCTTCCACAGTGGCGTACTGTCGCATGCCTTTTCTCTTGTAATCTTCCTTAACGGCCCCAACAGGTTATCATCATCCCCAACCCTCAGGGGTGGCAAAGAGGCTCAGAGAGGTTTAGTGGACAAACTGCACAGCTGCTAAGTTTTGTAGTTGGCTTGTAGAGCCTGGTCCTCTGCTTCTCCTCAAAGCCCACTCCACGATGTGGCTGGAATATGGACCATTCCAACAGCCATGGTAGCGGCCGGCGGAACCCTCAGCTGCTACCACGCAGAATTGTCAGCCCTCCCTGGGCCTTGGGGTCCCTCTCCCAGACCTCAGAGGGGGCCCTGTCTACACTGCCTCGTGGATGCCGCCCACCTTCTCCGGTTACATCCCTCAGCAAAGTTCCTTTTGGGCCTTCTGGGGAGAGGCCGCTGCCAGCAGGTCATTGTGGCTCTAATTGTTCTCTGTGGTGAGCTCACGTTGCACTGGACTCAGTGCAGACACCTGCTTTCCTCAGGCAGAGATGAAACCCTAGAGATGACGGGCCTCTGTGGAGCATGACATCTTGATCAAATAAGGCTGCCCTGAGATTTCTCATTCCTCCGAGCTTGGGGCCAGAGATGAAGGGGGTTCCCTCCTGTCTGTCAGCACCTTACAACTTTAGGCGCTCAAATCTACCTTCCTGGACCTCACTTTCTGGTAAAATAGAGATCATATTCCTGTGTAGCACGGACAGATGTTGCTGGGCCATTTACCTATCAGGGGCACTGATTAAATAGAGCCAAACTGCCTTTTATGTTGAGGATCTCAAAGCATTTTAAAATGAGTAATTAATGAAGTTCAACCTCCCAGAAAAAGCCAGAATTATTGTCTTCGTTTTATAAATAGATCAAAGGTCACACAATCAATGGCAGATGTAGGAAACAGATGTAAGAATTCTGCTTTTGTCCCTGGCTGCAGCCACTAAATCCCACCCCTGGTATCACTGACAGACCTCCTTTCTGCTCTCTGACTTCTGGCCAAAGACGTGGAATTGGCCTTTATATGTTTCCACTTAAAGGTTTGAATTCTATGTATGGTTCGTATGCCTTTGATATGTCTGGAATTTATAAAAGAGAAGGAGAAGAATGATATTTGATGCTTTTCAGAGATCGTGTTGGGACTGAGGCTTATATAATGGGTCAAATGCCAATAAAGGAAAAAAAAAAAAACCCCGCTCACCAGATCTTCAGCAAGTTCACTTTTATTCTCTCTCTGAAAGAATTTTGTCTGTTAAAATTAAACAGAGTATATCTTTAGTCACCCAAATGATTATTGTGGGAACAACAGAAGTCACCACTTATTGAGCACCAACTGTGTGCTAAGCACTGCTCTTCTTACTGGCATGTAATACATTGTGATTTTCACAGACTTGCAAGGAGGTCTTTATTGTTTGTTCATTTTACAGATAATATATAACTAGGCTTAGAGATAAAATATAAAGTGGGGAGAAAGGAAAGAGAAGGCTCAAATAAAATTAATTAAGCAAAAATGATCGGCTATATACTCCATGCCAGAGGTGTTGCGTTGTGATAGAGACAAAGATGAAAATACAAAGACGAGGAGAATAGCACCAGATTCCTGCTCTCGAGGAATTTATAGCCTTGTGAGTGTGTGGTTGAGGCTGACAGCTGAGCAGAAGCAAAAAAAAAAAGACAAATAATGTCAATACAATTCAGTCCAGAAGTATTTATTGGTTTGCTGGTAGGTGTTAGACACTGCATTGGTCACAGGGGATGGTCCCACTTCTCATGGAGCTTATAGTCTAGTGGGCAAGTCAGACATTGATCAAATAATTACACAGATTTAAACTGCAATTGAGTGGAGTAAAAGACACCAGATGGGCTACCACCTGACAAAGGATTAGTATCCAGAACATATAAAGAGCTCCTACACATAATAAAAGATAATCCAATAGAAACACTGTCAAACCAAGGGCAACTTTTAAAAGATGAACGGCAAACGGCCCATAAACAAATGAAAGTATGCTTAGTCTCTCTTGTAAACAGGGACTTGCAAATTAAAACATCGAAATACCATTTCACACCCATCAGCTTGGCAAAAATTTTAAAGGCTGACATTACCAAGTGTTGTTGAGGATGCCAAGCATGGGAACTCTTACTTACATATTGCTATCAAAGTGTAAATTGGTACGACCACTTTGAAAAACTGTTCAGCCATGCTGAGTAAAGCTGCCAATTCACATGACCTGAGTCCAGCAATTTCACACACAAGTATCTGCTCAATGGCTCACTTTCACACAAGGGGATGGGTTAAAAAACATTAATTGTAGCATTGTTTCTAACAACACCAAATGTGAAAATCAGCTAAACAAACTTCAGAAAGAGATGGGTAAATAGAGTGTGGTGAAACTCATACAATGGGACCCGAATTAGCAGTGAAAATGTATGATTTAGAACTACATGTATCAATGTGACTACATTTTCAAATCATAATGCTGAGTGAAGAAAAGCGAGTTGCACAATGATATATTCAGTATAATGCCACTTCTCCAAAGTTTACAAACATGTCAAACAATTCTATAAAGTGTTTATAGACACAAACATATGTAGAAAAAATACAAAAGCATGTATAGGAATGATATGCCCCAAATGCAGGAGAGTGGTTGGTTACCTTAAGAGAGGGACAGACATGGGTTCAAAGGGCTCTTGTCTAGATCTAAAGATGTTTTATGTTCTTGAAAAAAATGATTTGAAGAAATTATGACAAACGTTAAGCTTTGGCAAAGGTTGGAGGGCAGGGGAGGGGTGCAGAACAAACAGGTTTGATGATACTACTCTCTGTAGTTTTTTTTTTATAAGCTTTGATGTATCCAAGAAGGATTGGATTGAATTGGAGGTGGAATGAGGGGAGGGGTCAGGGAAGCTGTCTCTGAGGACATGACGCTCACTTAGAAAGAGAGCCAAAAATTGAGTAGGTGAGGAAGGGCAGAAAGGTGCACCAGGTAGAGAGAAAGAATAAGCTGTGCAAAGACCCTGGGGTCGTAGGTTGTGCATAGAGATTGGGAACTGAGACCCCAGTGTGGCCAAAGCAGGGGGAAAAGGGGCTGGAGTTGGAGGTGATGGGCGAGGGGCAGTGCAGAGACCATGCAGGGCCTCCTAGGCCATCTTGAAGGTCAAGTCTTTACCCTATGAGGAATGCAGCAGAGATGGGAAGCTTTGGGGCCCAGACAGACTTCTCTTCGATAGACAGCAGACCAGAGAAGGCATTCCTGTCGCAAGTGACTCATATCTTGAGTTGTGTAGAATGAGTAAGAGGAAGCCAATTGGGGAAGGAGAAAGAGGGAATGAGGTACCAGTTCCCGGGAGAAGGCTCAACAGCAATAAAGACACCGCGGACCTTCCTTCCATAGGGTGGTCCCACCTGGGTCCTACACCCAGGACTAGCTCCGAAGGTGCTCGAAAATGGCAGAGCAGAGTGTCTATGAAGACAGAGAGCCTGAGGTCCCAGGCCGGGCAGCCAGTCTCAAGCCGAGAGAGGCAGGGCCCGGGCCCACATGGCTTGTAGGTGGCTTGTAGGTGGCTTGTAGGTGGCTTGCTCCAGCAGTGGTGGGGGATGGATCTGAAGGAGGCTGGAGTGCAGACAAGATCCTTGCGAGGAATATGTTAATAGCCCAAACCAGGATGGCTGGAACTAGGAGGCCGCCCAGTGAGGTATTTCGGAAGGAGGGCGAGACCGCTGGGGCGGCGGTTGGGTGGTAGCGCCCTGGCCCGCAGGGCAACAGCAGGGGCGCGCCGGAGGGGCGAGGGGCGCGCAGGGCAAGCCAAGTGGAACCGTCCTGCGAGCAGCGGGATGGGCGCCCCGGGGCCCAAGACGGCAAGCTGGGACCGGGGGCGCCTCCTGGGGGCGGCTGCTGACCACTCACAGCAAATGAGTTGGTCCGAAGGGGGGCAGAGGAAGAGGAAAGTGAGCAGGTGTCTGCGGGACGACAAGGAGCGGGACCGCGGCGGACTGGGGGGCGGGGAGGGGGCGGGCACGCAGACGCCGCGCGGCCGCGGAGACCAGCCGGGGGGGGGGGGGGGTGCAGGCGGAGCCCGATGGCGCTCGGCGCGGGCAGGCGGGGTGGAGCGGGCACGGCCGACCCCGGCCGCGGACTCCCCGCGGCTCCCCGGGCTCCCCCGGCTGAAGCGGCCGAGGCCGGCTGGGCACGCCTCCTGCAGCCCGGGGCCGCCCGGGTCCCCCCGCCCCCCGCGGCCCCCGCGGCCCCCCGGGCTCCCCGCGTGCCCGGGCCGCGCCTCCCCGCGCCGCGCCTCCCCGCGCCGGGCCCGGCGACGTCACTGCGGCTCTGACGCGCGCTAATGGAGGCCCGGGCGCAGGCGGCGTGGCGCGGGTGTCCCCCGGGGAGGTCCCGGCGCTGCAGCCCGCGGCCGCGTCCTTGGCCCTCCTCCAGGGGAACCTCGATTTTCCCACCTCGGGAAGGCCGGCTGTGCTTCGGCTACTGACAAGGACGCGACCGCTTGGTAAAAGATTTGAACAATGCCCGGAAAGAAAGAGCCGGACCCGAGACAGAGCCTAGTAACAGCCGCCCGCTAGAGTTGTGCTCGCGTGCTCAGCGCTCTTAAGAACAATAATAACGACAACAGCCATAAGAGCCACCATTTATTGAGCGCTTACTCTGTGCCAGGCACTGTGTTAAGCGTTTTGCAGGCAACAACCCTCGGAGGTAAGTACCGTTATTCTCCCTATTTTAAGGAAGCCGGGGCACAGAGAGGTTAAGGAATTTGCCCCAGGCACACAGCTAGCTGATGTCAGTGCCAGAACTGCAACCCAGGCTGTTCTGATCCCATGTCATCCTCATGTCAACCCATAAGGTCGGGATCCATCTTAAAGATGAGGAAACTAAGGCACATGGAAATTTAAGTACCTTGCCCAAGGTCACCTAGCTGGAAAATGGATGAGGCAGAAAGCGAACCCAGGGCTCCTCTCTGTCCGCAGAACCCGCGGTCTTGGCCATAGGCGATGCCACTTCCAAACCACCTCCGACAGCCCCGCAGGCTTTGGCCCCGGGTCGCGAGAGGCGCAGCCCCTGCAGGGTTTAGGTGGGTTCCCGCGGCCTCCGATCCCCGGGGTGAATCGGACGTTTCGGAGCATCGTCTCTACTCAGCCCGCAGGCGTCTGGTGGGGGACGCGTCTCCCGGAATCCGGTCGGGACCCGGCCGCGCGGTTCTCGGAAGGGAAGGAGCGGGGGCGGCGGCAGCGGGAGGGGTCCCTGGTCCCACCTGCAGAGCGGCGGGGCCGGCGGCTTGCTCTGCGCGGCCGGCAGAGGGCGCCGTAGCACGCGCCTCGGGTCCCGTGGTCACCAGACCCCGGGGCCCGCAGCCTGGGCCTGCGGACGTTGGGACTCGGAACCGCCCAACTAGGGACCCCTCCGGCCTGGCGACTGGCACCTCTCCGGCCCCTCCTCTCAGCCCTGGGGCTGCTTGTCCTGACGACTCTCGCCCATTTTCTGTGGTCCTGCCATCCCACCGTAGGCCTTGCAGTCTTCCCCAGTCCCTGCAGCACTGATCTGGTCCATTCCATTCCATTAGGCTCAGGTGTTTTCAAAAGTCAGCCTTCCCTCCGTCTCCCCTTCTCATGGGCCCCTTGGTGATGTAAAATGGGGATAAATCATCGACTTGGAATAGATAACTAATTTTCTTCTCCAAAACAGGAGGAGGGGCTTGTGTAAGGAAGGAGCAGCCGATTGGGGAAAGGATCTATTTTTAATAGCCACAGTGTCTTAAGAGCTTGTTTCGTGCTGAGCCCTTTCTGTGTCTTGACTCCTTAATCCTCACTACAGCTCTGAGAGGAGTGCATCATTATTTCGACAGAGGAGACCACAAGACTGGTAAATGGCAATGTGGGCATCCACCAGGAGGATCTACCTGTAAAGCCACGTTCCCATCACCCGAATGCACCAGCTGATCCAACTGAACAGAAGAGGTAAGATACAAACCGAGCAAAAAGAAACCAAAATCTATTCTAAGAGTGCTTAGAAATACCACACGTGAATTAGGGGCTTCCCGTTGCTCTCTGAGCCCAGTTTGGGACTCAAATGTCTGAAAAAGAAACACAAAACCTAAAGGTGCAATGAGAGGAGAATAGGAATAAGGCTTTTAGCTTTTGCTTGAAGAGCATCCAGAGAGGCCCACTCACTTTCTATGACTGGGCTCTGAGGAAATAAAGGTGGTTCTAGGAAAATCTGAAAAATATGAGAGGGGAAAAAAAAATGCCTTCTGTGGTTTTTACTTTAACCAAGCCGCATTTTGCTATTTGTGTTTTATTTTTAAATTAACATAGCTCTCCCCACCCTTTAAATTGGCACATAAATAGCAAAAACAGAAGGAAGGCCAGCTACAAACTTCAAACTTGGTGGGTTTCTCAGGAAGGAGGCGCATGACTTGAAGTGGAAATGAGGATTGAATGAGGTGCTTTAAACATTTGAAAGACAGACTTTCCACAAGGAATTTAGATCATAAGCCCTTAGAACAGGAGCTTTGTCTGGATTTGGGCTCAGTATAGTGCCTAGCTGTCGGTGAATCGGTGAGTGCCCAAGAAATGTGGAAAACGAATCACACTTTTAATGTATGTCTGCATCATCTAACCATCTGGGCCACCACTTTGCTTATGGTTTTAGAGGATTTTCCTGTCCCCTGAGTCTTAGTCACACACCCTCCCACAGACCCCTTAGTTTCCCAGAATTTTGCTCTGGGAATTCAGTCAAGTTGAGGCAATTGTTATTGATGATGATGTCACTAGGCTTGGTTAAATAGAATGACTGCTCAGCTCTGGAATCACCAACTGGAGGAGTTTCCAAACAGGGAAACCGAGGCAGAAGGGACCTCGGGAGACTTGTCACTTCACCGTTCTGATTCTCTTGTCCTATGTCTTTGAACTAGAGGAACTCTCCTCTTGCCCAACACAAATGAGCCCTGGGCATCCCAGCTGCCTCTTGCAAAATTGTTGGACTTTTCTGACCTCACCTCTCTCTGCTCCTTCCCTCATTTTTTCAGGACATTCATTCTACAAACATGCATTGACAGCCCACTATATGTAAGTGCAGCTAGGAACCTAACATGAGCTCATGAGCTCACTTTCTCCCACCTGGCTTCTGACCTCATGGCCCATGACCTTATGGCTCCAACTTTCATGCCTGGAGAGGCGCCACAATGGTCAATGGCTTGCTTCTCCAGTTGGTGACTGTTGCTCAGACATATCCGACATTTTGGATGTGTCTCCCCTGGCAGGGCATGGCCTCCCCTGGCAGCTAGGGGAGACCATGCCCTGGGACCCCAGGATACCACCTTGGTGGCATCCATTTGGTAGAGACTTGGGCCCTGATATATATTCTCAGAAGCAGGGCCTGGAAATGCTCTCACACTTGCCTATACTCCTTCCTACCCTTTCCTAGTTGTCATATCTTCAGTTCATATGATCAGTGTTGACAACCTTATTAATAGCTTGGGCCATATTTATGAAGCATTGGTTACAACAACAACAAAATCCCACTAGTGCCACAAGGCCCACTGTTCAAAGGAAGATGTTGGCTCAAAAAAAACAGCAGTGACTGGCTGGGATAATGCTATGAGTCTTTCGGGTCATTTTGTTATTGAGCCTTGGGATCAAGTGATTCAAAATAATGAGAAGGAAAAACACTAGCCCTGTTTTAGCCTTCCAGATTATTCAGATGGAATAGATTTTCAACATCAACACACTGGTAAAGAAAGAATGCTTAAGGTATACATCGTCAGTTTTTGTCTTTTTGGAAAATCCATTAATACTCAATGACTTGGTCTTCACCCATTTCCCCCTCCCCCCCCAAAAAAAGAGTATTGAACCACACAGGATTCAGATGATGTCCCTGGAAATCCCTTTAGAGAGTAGATTCCAAATCATAATCATTCTTCTTGAATATCTCACCCCCTCCCCAAGACTGTCCCATCCCTGCTAGCTAGCCACAGCATCATTTTCTCTCCCCACGGGGAAGGCAGATGCCCAGAGACCAGAAGAATGAGGGAGAGTAGTGAGGAGAGCTCTTCCCTTACCTGAGCTGCAGAGCCACTTGAATCTAGAGAACTGTTACATTTGTGCTGTGTCTGTGTGAGTTCGTGGTTGTGCTTTTTCTGGCTGATGTCCCAGATCTCCATAACACCGGGGCCTGAGATACTTAAAAAAAAAAAAAAAAAAAAAAGCCTATCTATCTGTGACCTATCTGTGAAGGACGTGTGTCCGTCCACCCACCAAGAAGTTCTTGGTGGTCAGTGTCTGCATGTCCAGCAGCTGGGGTGAAGAGCTTTGGAACCACTGAACATTCCTGCTGGGATCTTTCCAAGCCCTTTTGGGAACCGGGAACAGCGCTTGTCTGGGGAAATTAGTTTTGCACTTTCACAGAGTGAGAAATTCCTCAGGGGCATTCTTGTACTTGGGAAGAGAAATCAAACCCGGCCCATTCCTTTAGAGCCCATGCCGTTAATAAAGCAGACCGGCTCCAATTCAGTGGGTCCCAGCCTGGGGCCCGAGGGGCGGGGGCGGACGCAGGGGAGTCCGGCGAATGTCACCTGCGGCTACGGCCCTCCCCCGGCTGGCGCAAGCCTGAGGTTTCGGGGGATCGTGTTGCCAGCGTGTAAACACCGTGAGTGACAGCCAACGCTCCCATTCGACCACAGAAGATCTCAAACCCTTCCTATCTTCCTAGAAACCCTGGCGGCCCGGCCCGGCTGCCTGCTGTCTGATGCAACAGTTTGCAACGCTCGGTTCTGGGAGCCGAGCCTGCCGCGGGGCGCTGGGCGCCCTGCTGACGCGCATGCGCGGGCTGCGGCCCCGCCGGGCCGGGCGGGGGAGAAGCTTTTCACCAGATGTGCCGGGGCCGGGGCCGGGATGGGAGGGGGCGGGGCGCGGGCGGGCGGGGAGACCTTTGGCAGCTCGCACGGGCGATCTGAGCTTAATTAAACTTCTCCCGAGGCATTGGCTGACTGATTGACCCAGTGATCCAAAAAAAATCAGAGAGGCCTGAATCGCCCTAAACGCGACCGGAGAGAGAAGTTGGGGAGTTGGCTTTCGGTTTCCAGGGCTGGGCCTTTGGAGTCGGCCGGCCTTCCCGGAGCCCCGCAAGCCACGAAGCTATCGAGACCTCTTTGGGCATCGGGGCCTCCCTTATCTGGGCCCTCCTGCCGATTTCTCAAAAAGGGAAGCACAGTGGGTACAGGGAGGGGGGGACCAGGGCAACGTTCGATGGTGTCTTGATCCGTATCTTCCTGCCTCACTTCTCCACCCATGTGCCTTAGAAGGTTTTACCAGCAGAAAGCATCACGGCTTATTTAACCACCAGTTTTTTTCAGCCATTCTGGTACTGGCTGCATGTTTTCCTCCATATCCACATTCCATCTGTATTGTATATTTTTAATTGACTTCTTTTATTAACTTTCCTTATTCTCTAAATTAACTTTAAATCGATTCTCTTTTTTTCTACATAGCCTCGCCCTGAGGAATAACATTAGCGAAACCACAGTTTGATGTGTCAGTCATCTATTTTAATACCCTTGAAAATAAATTCATAGCTATTCAAAAATTTTTTAAAACATGTGTACGTTAGCTAAGAATTTCTTGCCTACTGCATTTGGAGGAAAACTCTAGGGGTAATAGAAAATAATGTGGGTTGAGTGATTGCCAATGTCCCAGGCACTGAACTAAGCACTTGAAGTCTGCATCCTTATGACACCTTATTAGGTGGGTGTTCTTTCCATTTTACAAAGGGAAAGTGGGAGGCACAGAGAGGTGAAATAACTTGCCAGAGATCACAGAGCCAGGATGCAAATTCTTACTCGCCTCACTCTAGAGCCTGTACCGCTGGCCTATCCAAAAAAGCTCAGTTACTGCTGGAGATCACCCAGGTGGTTAGTATAGGCTGGATTTGAACCTAAGTCGGTCTGCTCCAGAACTGAACTGTTAACTGCTGTGTGGAACTCTTCCCTATTTCCTCAAATCTCACCTCATATAGCCTTTTTAAATGTCTGCCTCCTTTGGAATTTAAAAGGGGCTTCCAAGTTCTTTTTTCCTCACCCCCCTACATCTCCACACTCCTCCCCCTGGGTGGGACAGAGGTTCTGTTTCCACGGTTTCCTTCTCTCCTCTGAACTAAAGCAACCCATAAAATTTCTCATGATATCCATGAGAACCCCCACCTTAAAGATCCTATCCACTCTTCTCCACTGACCATAGAACTTCCACCCACCAGCATCATGAAACTACATTTCCCAGACTGCTAGTCTCACCTGGAAAGAGAGCAAAAATCCTATGTCAAACCATGTGGCTCCTATTTTGGGGTTGGAAAATCTGGTCACTAGCTTGGATAAAGATTGGTATGCCCATAGACTTAATTCTTCTGGCCCCAGGCAGACATGAATTTCCCAGGCCTCAGTGATGGGGGGAGGGGGGCAAGTTATTTCAGAAACAAAACCTTCAATTAGAGGCATAAATGAAGACTTGGAATAAGACTTCTAAAAGATGGCTGACCCCAGCCCAGGAGGTATATTTTCTTTCTTCAACTGCCCTTACCACCACCACCCCTTCCCTCTCTTCACTTCCTCTTCCTTCCCCTTCTTCCAGATTCTTCTTTTAATTGTACCATTGTGCCACTCCCTCCCCCCCCCCTCAACCCCCCATACCCACACCCACTCTTTAACTGTTTAGTATAAAATCCAGCCCACCAGACTGAGGTTTTCTTCGACCCAAATGTTATTTTCAGAAGGAGCCATTGAGGTTGGGGTGTAATTGCAGCGTTGGGCCTCTGCAAGCCAAGCTGAAAATAATCAGTGAGGCAGATGGGGTGGGAAGAGAGTGTGGTGGCCGCTTCCACCAAAGAGCGGGAGAAACCCAACGGAGTGAGTCAGAGAGGGGCGAGTGCCAGGCTGGTCTGCTGGGCTTACTGCTGGGAGTTCAGTTAAGGGGAAACTACCTAAGGTTTTGGGACCTTTGACTAAGGCCCGATCCAAGGTGGTTCCTGGCTGCACATCACAAGTCCATATTTCTTATGACAGCCGCTAAGCTGCTCTTGCTCTCATTCAGTTGGGCCATAGCAACCAGCAGGCCAGATGGGAACTTAACCATCCAGTTGGCTCACCAGTCTTTAGAGCAGGATTTCTCAGCATCAGCACTATTGGCATGTTGGGCTTCAGAAGTCTTAGTTGTGGGGGGTGGCTGCTGCATTATAGGATGTTGAGCAAGATCCCTGGTCTCTACCCTCTAGATGCCAGTAATACACACACACACACACACACACACAGCCATGACCATCAAAAGTGTCTCTAGACATGCCAAATGTCCTTGGGAGGCCAAAAAAGCCCCTGGTTGAGAACCATTGGTCTAGAGTGATCCAGGTCTATAACAGGATCACATTACCTGTCCCATGGTAGCCTCATTGCCTTACATCACATCTGAATGGACCCTGATAAAATCTATTGGCCAACTCCTATTTCCAATGATAGCTGTTGAATACTTCAAACCCAGCATGAGTGCCTATGGAGTGCCAGGCGCTAAACAAGGTGCTGAGAAGAAAGGGGCCAACATGGACATGTCTGTCTATGACAGACATGGCCCTTGTCTTCATGGATATGAGAGACTGAGGGAAGACAGACACATGAAGCAACCCTGAGCCAGAAGCATATAAAGAGAAGAAACTGGTACTATAAGAACATCAAAAAGGGTTTGTCACCTAGGTTGGAGATTCAAGAAGGGCCTTTGGAAGGAATGAGGAATTGGCCAGTTGGAGATTTGAGGGTGAGGAAATGTTTTGCAGAGTAGGAACAGTGTCCCCAGGGATCTCAAAGAAGCCTGTCATGAACCAGGTTTCAGACAGTGGGAAGTCATTCTCTCCTCTAACCCCCAAATTTGCTTCTCCTGTACTCCTCCAGATTTCTAGTACAAGCATTTAAACTTAGGATCATGTTTAACTATCTTGACCACCTCGCCTTGTTCCTGCCCAACCCCCTTGATCACCCAGCTACCAGGTCCTGTCAGTTCTATTACCAGAATCCCTGCAAACTGGCTCCTCATCTCCATTCCCAGCACCACAACCCCAATGCAGGCTCTCTTCATTACTCAGCCAAATTTGTGAAATAGCTTCCTAAGGAGTCATCCTCCAGTCTACCTCAGAGAAAGATGGAGACAAAGCCCACATCTCTGCTGGGTTAAAAAAAAAAAAAAAAAAAAAAAAAAAAAAAAACCCTGCATGGCTTCCAGAGGCCTGTCAGGCCTCTGCCTCCCGTGACTTTCATGACTTTTGGGTACTCTTCATTCACTGCAGCCAGCATACCTCCCACCCTCCCACTCTCCAGCCACACCAGACCCTTAGCCACATCCCATGCACCCCCACAGCTCTGCAATTTTGCTGTTCTCTTTGTCTGAATTATCCTTCTCCAACCAAATTCAGTTGGGGAATTCCCACCTATCCTTCAAGACCCAGACAAAATGAACTCATTATACTCTCCTATCCCTTCTCAGAAGCCTTCTCTTAATTCCTCCTTTTGTTTTCACTGGGATTTATATATAGCTGCTGGTTTACCATTTGTCTCGTTTGATCCATAGTTAATCTGTTTAAAGACATCCCCTCTGCCAGAGTCAGAGGGCCTCAAAGGCAGGTCACATAGTGTTCACTACCAGTTGATTACCCAACACTCATTCCCTTCCTAAAAGAAGCCAAAGAAATGCAAGGCTTTGGGCAGCCCCAGTGGCTCAGCAGTTTAGTGCTGCCTTCAGCCCAGGGCCTGATCCTGGAGACCCCGGATCGAGTCTCACGTCAGGCTCCCTTCATGGAGCCTGCTTCTCCCTCTGCCTGTTTCTCTCTCTGTCTCTCATGAATAAATAAAATCTTTAAAAAAAAAAAGAAAAAAGAAAAGAAATGCAAAGCATGGTGTATTATTTGGCTTACAAGCTAAGCTGCTATAACAAACAGATCGAAGGTACAGTGGCTTACGCAAGCCCATGTGCCTCAGTAGAAGCTGACCCCATGCCCAGCTCCAGGGGTTGGCCCACCACCTTTCTCAAGAATTGGTTCAAGAATTGGTTCAAGAACTCAGGCCTAAACTCATCAATGTGCAGTAGAGAATTTTCTGGTTCCCCAGTATCAACAGTCCCCTTCTTTCATAACAGAACAGAAGATTTGGGGAGATGGCTGCCTTATAAGAGCTACATTTCCCAGACCCCCTTGTAGCTTGATGTGACCTCGAGTTTAAGTTGTCCCCGACTGCCTGTGGGCAGAAATGATCTTACCGCTTCTAAGCCGTGTCCTCAAAAGGATTGTGCATGTGCTTCCCTGGCCCTTCCCCAGCCCTTCCCCCTGACTAAGAGATCAGAAAAATTAAAGCAGTCTCCCTGGACCTAGGGAGGACAGCAGAGCCCTTCTATCAGTCTTGGATGACTTTTCTCTGAACTCTTATAGGATGTGGAAGTGACATAAATTTCTCTTTTGCTTACTCTTCTGTATTTAGAGTCTTTGTTAAAGCAGCTGTTCCCTGCTCTGGAAAACACACAGCGCCTGGCTTCCCTGGGGCCTTGGGGCCTGGTTCAGGACTGGGCCTATGACCTAGTTAGGGCCAGTGAGACACGAGGCAAAGTTTGACTGGGGGTTCTGGGAAAGAAGTCTCTTGTTATGAAAGAGCATCATGGAGCGACCCTCTCTCTCTTCCTCTGGCATTGCTGGGCCCGGGACCATGACAGTCCTCTGGCTCACACCCTAAGTATGGGGCTTAACCTGAGGGGATTGCTGAGATGGTGGCAGGAGAATGGAGTCAGAGTTTCTGAACCGAGCACCTCCGAGCCCACCATAAGGTAAGATGTGACGGAAAACCAACCCAAGCTGCCTTAGACCACAGGACACTTTTCTATCACATCTCACCTTACTCCTCACTCCTCTTCCTGCCCCTGCTGGGTCTCACACAGGAGTCAATAAATACTTGTTGCATGAAGGCCCAGTTGTTCTTTTGCCCTCTTACCTATAATGATGACCTCACGGATAAGCTCTAAGCATTTATCTTTCTCTCTGCCCCAGCCTAAACACCTAAAGTAGTCACATGGACTTCATCTCTAGCAATTTCTTCTCAGAACACCCCCCCCCCCCAGCTACTTATACAGGAAGCTGAGGGTTCAGCTATAAAATGAGAGGGTTGGATTAGATACATACAGCACATTTTCCACCTCTAATGTCCCATGGCTCTGCCTGAGGCTTGTTCTGAAGAAGTCATCCTGTGCTCAGACCAAAGACCCGTCTAGCACTAACCGCGGACATTCGACTGAGAGGTCCCTCAGGCCCCCGCCCCAATTCCAGATGATTCCACAGGAGGCCCCTTCCAGCACTAACAGTCTAGAGTTCTGTTCAACATCTTTGCAAGCTCTGAAGGCCCACGGTACTATCATACTATGCTAAGCCCAGGAAGTTTTTGACTAGCTGCCAGACCTCCTGCCCCAAGCACAAAAGATAAAGGCCTAGGGAGGGCCTGGGCCGTCACAACGTTGTCCTTCCAGATGAGGCCAGAAAAACTGGCAGGCAGCAGGAAAGGGGGCCGTGCAATGCTCAGGCATTCAGGAGGTCCTGCAGCAAGGACACTTAGGTTCCTGTGCCCATTGCCCAACCCTCCAGACTGCCATTATTAGTGCTGCTCCAAATGGGAGTATAGGCCAGTTCCGGGCAAAACATTTCCTCTTTCCAGCCATGAGACCTCCATGAGACCAGGGAAAGAGCTGCTCCGTGACTCAGCCCCCTGGAATGTAGGAGAATTCCATCTCAAGGAAAATGACCAGTAATGGACCCTGGCAGCCAGGACCTTGAGGGTCCAGAGGTGCTTCCTCCGGAGTCTGCAGTGACTCCAAGCTTTCCTCCCCATGCTTTTTGAGGTTGCCGTTTATAGGATGCTCACTAAGAGCTAAGCCCTGTGCCCAGCGCTCTACCTGCTTTGGCTTATTTTACCTTCACAGCAGCTCTGCAGGTAGACATCGTTGCTGGTCCCATTTCATAGATAAGCAGATTGAGGCTTAGGGAGGTGAAATCACTTGCTTGGCATTCATAAGCCACAGAGCTAGATCTGACCTCAGGTTCTTAACCAGAGTGTTTGTTGGGAGGCTTTTGGCAGCGTCTTCTCTGGTCCTCTAAGTTGGGCAGGCAAGGGGGAAGGGCACGGTGAGACCTCAGCCCTGTGAGGTCAGTGCTGTTGAGGAAGAAGTCAGGACCAGCGAGAAGGGCAGGCAGTCAGTCACTGGAGTGAAGGGCAAGGCAGGCAGAGACCACCAGGCAGTCCCGGTCACATATAAGGAAGGTGACCGGCCGGCTCCACTGAACCCAGCCAGTCGTGAGCTGTGGGGGAGTCAAAGCCTATCCTGTAGCCAGGGCACCAGGGCATCCCTTGGGTGCCAGATTAGCTGACCATGAGCAGAACTGAGCAGCCCCCCACAGGACCCCATGGATCCCAAACTGGGAGCCCTGGCACCCAATGGGTCTGAGTCTGTAGAATGTCTTCCTGCCCAGCAGGATCCACTCTGCCACTCACGTCTTCCCAGCCTTCATACAGTCTCAGGTGGGCCACTTCCTCCCTGATGACCAGGTCACTTGACCCCTTTGGAGTTCGGTGTCCTCATCTGCATTGTGGGGACCTTGCACAACACAGTGCAGTGCCTGGCACAGGGCCAGAGGTCAGTAACCAGGAGCCGAGTTCATTGTCATGAAGAACAGCCTGGGCCGCACTAGAAGAATCAGTGACCTGTCTGTGAAGATCTTTGGAGAGCAGGGGCAGAAAAGATAAGGTCACACGGGGTGGGAGGGAGGGGGAGTCACATGGTCGTCAAATGGGGAAGCAGCAGGATTGGGGGTAGGGCATCCAGGGACACCTGCTGCTCTCCCTGCCGGAAGGACTGGCACCCGTTTCCCTGGCACTTCAGACTCAACCACAACCGCAATGCCTAAGAAGGGGATGGAGGAGGTTTGGGGCCTCCCCTGCCGCTCCAGAGGGAAGACTAGATGCCTAAATGGGTCTGGGGCGGGGAGGGGAGGCAAAGGGCCACGCAAGTATCAGATGTTGCCACTGGGTGTTTGCCATATGCCAGGCTCTATGCAAAACATCCGGACACTAACTGTGGACTCTCCAGCTCACCCCTCCAGCCGCAAGACAGGAGGTATGTGTCTGTTATCACCACCAACAAAAACATCCCCATTTGATGAAGGTATTGAGCCTCAGAAAGGTTAAGAAAGCTGCCAAAGGTCACAGAACCAGAATGTGGCAGAGCTAGAATTTCAATCAACTTTATCTGATAGAAGCCTCCAGCCTCCCCAGGATGATTGAATGTGTCTCACTGCCCATGGCTCTGGCATCGAGAGGGCACTGATCCTGGCATTTGAATCAAGGAAAGAGGAACCCCATGGAAATGGACGGTGTGCAGACCTGCCATGACCCAGCATGGGCCTCTGGGCCTGTTCCACCTTGGGGATGTGCGCCAGATGTTGGAGACAGGGGCAAGTCTGAAAAGGATGGTCCACTAGGAGGTTGCCTCTTCTGATGCTTGTATGAGTGCGGGCACACGTGTGTGTCTGTGTGTGTACATGCACCTACATGTACACAGGCATGTGTGGGCACACCAGCTAACCCCCATCTTGGCCCAGGAGAGAATGAGGAAGGACAGGTGAGGTGGGAAGGGTTGGATGGCTCCACAGTCATCTCCATCTCAGTTCCCCGGGCGGAGGCTCTAATATTTTCCTGGAAAGCTGGCCATGAGCCTGGAGGCCGTGGGTCTCCACAGAGTCAAAAAAGGACACTGGCAAAATCTTCTCCAAAATCGGTTCAGACTTTATCACCCTTTCTGAGCCTCCAAGCCAGAGGGTGGAGTCCTGCCAAGTGAGGACAGGCTGTCTCAGAGCACTTCCTCGCCAGATCCCGCCTTCTGAAAATCAACCTCCAAATGACCCCACGACTTTCTCCAGACTCCAAGCGATGCAGAATGGTTCACTCATAATCGCCCCATAATGGGACACAGCGTGGTGTGGTGTGAGGAGCATGAATCTTGGGCTCATCTGAATTCCAGCCTGGACATCAGTCCAGGAGCTGTGAGTCCTGGGGCAGGTGACCCAGTCCTTCTGAGCCTCTCTTTCTTCTCTTTCTTCTTCTGTAAGATGGTGGTAATAATTACCCATGGTAGATGAAGCCAGAGTGTGAGTGCTCCTGCCACTTCCCTTTTCTCCTTCTTCCTTCTGGACCTCCCTAACCTCCACTGACCACTTGACCACCTCGCTTCGGGCCCTCAGTTCCCAGAATCCTCCCAGCTGTGGCCCAGCTTCTGAGCTTCGCAGGAGACAGTGGTTTTGCCACCCTTTGCTTGTGGCCTGCCATGGGCCCGCTCCCCTGAGAGCAAAGGCCTCAGAGCACTGCCACCGGGACCCCACCCTCTTCGTAAACACCAGTTGGGCACCAACTGACCTCAGGAGGGAAGTGCTCAACTGGGACCCTCCTCTTCCAGCCCTGCCTGCTGCTAGATGTTCCAGGGGAAGTGCCAGGCCAATCTGGCACCCAGGGCGCCTCCATCCTGGAAATAGGCACTTGGAGCCAAACCCTGGGCTGAAGGTGGAAGGAAGTTAAGGTGCTTGAGTGTTGCTTCTCTCCTGCCCTCCCACAGCACCACCCTGGGCCATCCCAGACAGGGCAAGTGCTTTCCAATTTAAATGTGTTTTAATAATGATCCCAATAGACATCCATAAGAAGGGCTTTACCATCCCTCTTGGTTTCTTAAAAAGAAATTAAATATAATGAAATATTTATTTTAATTCCAGGCAGTGGTGATGTAACTGTGTATTTTATTATTCTTTGTAACAGCTTTTTCTGTATTGTTAAGATTGCTCGAAAAAAAAACATTTTGGGGGGCACCTGGGTGGCTCAGTTGGTTAAGCATCTGGCTTCGGCTCAGGTCATGATCTCCCTCTCTCTCTCTCTGCTGTTCTCCCTGCTTGTGCTCTCTCTCTCTCTCTCTCTCAAATAAATAAATAAAATGTTTTAAAAATAAATAAATAAAAATTAAAATAAAAACTTTTTTTAAGATTTTATTTTTAAGTAATCTCTACACCCAGCATGGGGCTCAAACTCACAACCCCAAGATCTATTGACTGAGCCAGCCAGGCACCCCTAAAGAAAAATATTTTGAAGTCGATAAGATTCATAGGATTTTTTAAAAGATTTTATTTATTTATCCATATGGATCCCCTTGGGATCCCACCATTTATACCATTGATTATTTTTTTCTTACCTGAAAAAGTACACTTTGTCATGGGAAAGTTAGAAAATACAGACAAGCAAACAAATGAACATATAAAATCCTTGCAGCCTCACCCTGCTGAAATAACCCTTGCTGACATTTTCATGTTTAACCATCCCGTCCACGTTTTTATGTACGTAGGTAAACGTATATAAACACACATTTTACAATAAAATTAGAATCCTATGATTCATGTTATTTTTAACTTACACTGTGCTGTTGACTTACCAATACATCTGACATTGATTAGGATTGTTTCAGCTACAAATGACAGAAAATCCAAAGGAACAGTGGCTTAAACATGTTAATTTCTCTCTTTAGGAAATGATGTCCTAAAGTAAGCAGCCCCGGCTGGTAAGCAGCCCTGTGACCATCAGGGACCCAGGCCCCTTCTACCTGGGGCTCCCCATCATCAGTGCATGCCTTCCAGTAGTGACCCAAGACGCCAATGGAAGAAGCAGCAAGAAAGAAGAAAGTCCTGCCTCCTCAAAGGACGCTTCCTGGAATTCACATGCATCACATCTGCTTGTACCGTACTAGCCAAAACAAAGTCCCATGGCCCCCAGAAGATAAGATTTATCTAAGTAGAGCTTTTATTACTATAGAGAAAGAACAGATATTGGGGGGATAACTGGCTTCTCTGCCGCATTTTACAAACGTCTTTCCAGAGCACATAGTTTTATATCCCTTTTGTTTTTCTCTTATTTTTTAGTGAATGTGTGGCCACATCATTAAATATTCTTCAACTTTTAATGGCTGCTCAATATTCCATGATAGCAGGTAGCATCACTGATAGATCCAATACCTTATTTGATGTGTGGGTGTTTTGCTCTGATAAATAAGACTCTTCAATGGCTAAAACTTGTCAGAGGAAGAGATCCCAACCTTTCCTCTCTACTTGGGGGCTGCCCTCCAAAGACATTTTGCTGAGGAGTCAGATTAGTATCTGCCTTGAGGGATCCCTGGGTGGCGCAGCGGTTTGGCGTCTGCCTTTGGCCCAGGGCGCGATCCTGGAGACCCGGGATCGAATCCCACATCAGGCTCCCGGTGCATGGAGCCTGCTTCTCCCTCTGCCTGTGTCTCTGCCTCTCTCTCTCTCTCTGTGACTATCATAAATAAATAAAAATTTAAAAAAAAAAAAAGTATCTGCCTTGAATGCTGGCTTAAGGTTCTGTGTTTGTTTCTGAAAAAAAAAAAAAGAAGAAGAAGCTTTTTGGCAACAGGAATACCCCTCCATTCCCCTTGCAGAGGAAGTCACAAGGGTAGGCACTTCTGCCTTAGGTGGGAGGAAGATGGGGTGAGGATGTGGGAGCTGCAGGTGCAGAGTCAGTGGGAGGACACCATGGACTCTACGGAGCCAGGAGAGGACCTGCTCCTGTAGAGGCTTAGGAGACTGGATGGGGCCCAATTCATTCTTCACTCAAGTTCAACCAGCACTTTCTGTGCCTCTTCTCAGGGTCATGCCCTGGACCAGTCCCTGGGGTTGTCTCAGAGTAGACATCGTCCCTGCTCTCCAGGAACCCAGTCAAGTCTAAACTCACCGATGTAGGAGTTCAGCCTGCCGTGTCACCTCAAATAAGAATCCTCAGGCCCACACCCAAATACCTGATGCCATGTTGGTGGGCCTAGAACCTGCATTTCTTTCCGTCTCCTGGAGTGACTGATGGGCATGCTCAGGAACCATTTTAGTGGAGGAACATCAGTCAAGGTGTTTAGAGGAATCCTTTTAAACCAGGCAGACCAGGAGTCTCCGTCTGCTCAGTATGTGGCTTGAACCTTGACTGAGCGTTAAGCTATAAGAGGACACCTGTCAGACACACCTGAACCCAAATAGCAGGTCCATCCTTCTGTATCTGAGTGATCTCAAGCAAATTATTTAAGCTCCCTAAGACTCAGTTTTCCCATTTGTAAAATAGGAAGAATTGAAGTCCTTCCCACGTGAAAAAATAAACATCAGCGCTTAGCAGAGTGTCTGGCACCCTATAAATGGTAGCTGTTGTTATTAAATTAATTAAAACTGGGCAGCCTGGGTGGCCCAGCAGTTTAGCGCTGCCTTCAGCACAGAGCATGATTCTGGAGATCTGGGATCGAGTCCCATGTCAGGTTCCCTGCATGGAGCCTGCTTCTGTCTCCACCTCTGTGTGTGTGTGTGTGTGTGTGTGTGTCATGAAAAAATAAAATCTTTTAAAAAATTAATTAAAACTGCTTCTATGTAAGTAACTACAGCGAGGAACTAGAGACAAGATATAGAAAGCACCTTATACGCTGCCTGACTCAGGGCGGTAGGCATTCAATACATTGGTATTATGGTTACTATCATCCTTACATTCATTTTAATTCTAGGCTTAGCACCTCTGCAAGCTGTACCCGCCACACAATATTATCCTCCCGATAGAAATCATGGATAAAGCCACGGACTCGTGGCTCGGAACTGTGGGCTTACTGTCCACCCCTAGTGCCTGCCCCAGCATGAAAGAGATTTTCTCAGAGCCTTCCAGAAAGATGTGCAAGCTGCAAGCAGGTCAGCGTGAGTGGGAACCTCAAGTCCCTACTTTCAACCTCCGGCTTTCTTGGGGAGCCTGGCAGAGCCCTGGGCCATTCGCCCAGCCCCAAGGATCAGGGAACCGTGCAGGCCCCGCGCTGCTGGGACGCCAGGAGGAAGAGGCGGTGTCGCTGTTGATAACTGCATTTTCGAGTGTTCCGTGGATGGCGCGGTTACCATGGTGATGCTGATGGCTGTGAGCGAAGCTGCAGCCTCTCTCGAGTTGTGAGTCAGGTTCAGCTTTATTTATTTAAAAAGAAAACCAACGCCCTGACCTGGGAAGGACAAAGCAACACGCAGGTAGAGGCCTGGGCGTCCACTGTGGGTGGGGGGTGTGATCCAGGGCACCCCTCGCAGGCCACCCGGCTCCTGACGTCAGTTGGCCCAGGCGGCTACCAAGGCCTGGAAAAGTCCACAGAGGTAAGTGGGGAGGCCGGCATTTCAAACTGGCCCAGGAGAGGAAGCACAAAGCAAAGCTGCACTGCCAGTCGGAAACCTCTTAATAGGAAGCAGATCGCATTTTGTCAGCTCTGGCCGGATGGCCAGACTCCTTCAGGGGACGCTGCCCCACCCCGCTGTGACAGTCTTCAGGGCCCAAGGAGATAGGCAAGTGAGGGCCGGGTCAGGCCCTGAGATGACTGGTGCTGGCTGGCCCATACCCGGTGTGTATACACCAGCAGTGCCCTCTGAGGGGTGAGAGGGGCAGGGTCCTGGAAAGGACAGCAAAAATCTTCTCCCTGGGGCAATGGGGCCCCTTTAACCAGAATTCCTGCAGGGGAAGAGGTAATCATAATAGCACCTACTCCCAGGGTGGCTCTGAGGATGAAATGCGATAATATTTGCAAATGTTTAACACAGAGCCAAGCTGGCACATAGTAAGCGCTGGATAACTGGGCTATTGTTAACTTTTGTTCAGGCCCTTATCTGAGCCCGGCTTGGGTAGAACAGCAACAGCCTCCTAACGTGCCACCGGCTGGTTCTAGTCTTACCTCCAATCTATAGTCCATACCACAGCAGAATGGTTTATTGATAATACATCCCAACCGTGCTATTTTTCTCCCCAAAAACCTGCCAGTGGCTCCATTTACCTTCAGGATGACTCTTAGAATTCCTTGGAGGGGGCCTAGGCCTTGAATGATCTAGCCCTTGGCTGCCCTCTCCAGCCCTATAGCTCACCACGCCCTGCCTGCCTTGATAAGTTTTGGCCATTACCCCAGTGTCAGCACTCTCCCCAGTGTGCCAGGCTGTCATTCCTCCAGGATCTTTGACGTGCTGTTCCCCTTGCCCAGAAAGTCCACACTAGCAAATGCCTGCTTACCCTCCAAGACCCACATCAAGAACCCCGTGTACCGTGAAATCTTCCTGTCTTCCCCTCAAACACGGAGCAGGCCACTTCCTCCTCGGCACCACCTCAGTACCCTCCATAAAGACATTTCTCACTTTACATTGCAATCCTTGTGACCCGTGCCTGTGACCTTTTCAGCTTCTTGAGGGCAGCACCAATTCTAAATAATGTCTGGGTGCCCAGAACATACCACAGTATCCTAACATTCACAAGGGAGGACTGTGAATGGATGAATGAATGAATGAATGAATGAAGACAAAAATCCCATTTATAGAAAAGGAAACAGGCCCAGATAGGAGGAGTGACTTGGTTTAAGTAGAATCCTGAAGCTCTATAATTCAGGACTTTCTGATTCTAGAGACCAGGGATGGACCATCCATCCATCCATCCATCCATCCATCCATTGCTTACTGAGCACCAATCATCCAGCAGGTACCGTGTTGCTCCCTACAAGGAGTAACCCTGGCCCTCAGGAGTCTGCAGACAGGTGGGATAGAATGACAGGTATTCAGACAATTCCCACACTTTTCGCTATGAGCTGGGGCAGAGGATGTAGAAGGAGCTATGGGAATTCCAGGAACCATTATATGGATGGACAGAAGGGAAAGCCTCTGTGTCTGTGTCTTCCACTCCCCTCCCCCCAAACTCTAGAGCCCAGGTTCCCTTGGACAGCAAGACCAAGGCAGCTGCCCTCCAAGTGCTGTTAATACAGGTAAACAGACATATACATAGGCACACATGTACCTAAGACAGATGACATGGAAGTGCCTGGCCCCATGCAGTCACAAGGACACGCTTGCACTCCTAAACAATCATGTCAAGAGCCATCAAGGAGCAAGGATAGAGGAAACCAGACCCGCAGAGCATTTTCGGACCCTTGACAACACACCTCGCCCTTTTGCACACCAGGTCTCATTGGATCCCCACCAGGGTCGATCCTCCAAACAGATCTATTGTTTTCTCCCCCATTTCCAATGGACAAACTGGAACTCAGATGACTTGCCCCCCACACCACCACTACCTGGTCAGTGGAAGTTCCAGAACTGACTCATCATTCCCCAAGCATTTGCTAGCATTTAGCCTGTGCCAGGTCTCCTGTGGGTCACAAGGGATGCCCAGGTGAATGAGCCACAGCCCCTGCCCCTTGTGGGAGACAACAGCCTTGGCTCTCCTCCAGGTTTGAATCTCAGGGTCACCACTGACTAGCCATGTGAGCCTGAGTTAGTTGTTAGCCTTGGCAATTCTAGTTTGAGTCTCTGATTCAAAACATAAATCGGATCAAGCCTGTCTTGTACTCAAACTCTCTGGTGGCTCAAAATAAAATCCAAACTCCTCAACATGACCCAGCTCCTGCCCCCTGACCCAGCTCTCTTCCTGTCACTGTCCACCTCTTGTCCCATTGGCCTCAGGTCTCTGTGTCTTCACATGAGAGGACACCACTGAGTTCAAAATGATGGCCCTATACTTTCCTTCAAGGTACTATCTTCATATTATATGACATGATACTATGTATGTTTGACCGTTTGTTTATGACTTACTAGTACAAAAGGGTAGGAATGTGCCCACTGTATTTATTAGTACACCCCCCAGTGCCTAGAACAGTACCTGGCACACAGTAGGAACACAGTAAATTTTTATGAACAGGAATGTATCAATAGGGGCATCTGGGTGGCTCAGTGGCTGAGCATCTGCCTTTGGCTCAGGTCGTGATCCTGGGGTCCTGGGATGGAGTCCTGCATCAGCCTCCCCACAAGGACCCTGCTTTTCCCTCTCCCTGTCTCTGCCGCTCTCTCTGTGTCTCTCATGAATACATAAATAAAATCTTCAAAAAAAAGGGATGTATCAATAATCCTGTTTCCTCCCCTTTAAAATGATACCTGCTGCACATAGCTATAAGGATTAATTATGTTATAAATGGAAGATGCTTAGCCTGGTGCCTGGCACTTCCCTGGCACACAATAATGCTGTTATTTTTTGCTATTGCTGTTATCATTGGGGATTCAAGGGGGACACAGGTGTAAAAATAAGTTGCACAGTATGGTAACAAAGCTCTTACTTCTGAGGCCTCTCCTCCACTCTGGGGCTCAGGTAGCAGCCTCTCCATGGTCTGAAGATCAAGGGCCAAAGCTCTTGCCCTCCTGTCTGTGGGGGTCACCCTCAGGGTCTCACCCTGATGGCCAGGAGACCTCTGGGCCCCGCCTGGCCTGGGGGCAGTGGGCAGAGCCCAGACCAGGCCTCGGAAACCCTTGACTTCTCCCCTGGGAGCAGGCCCCACATCAAAGCCAATCTGAGAGGGGTGAGGCCTGGAGATAAATGGAAGATTAAAGAAGGCGAGGTCTCCACAGGCCACAGGGAGAGGCAGCAGGCAGGCGACCACAGAGGGGAGGCCCTGACACAGCCCTGGCAGCAGCCATCTTGGGGGGCAAGAGGTGAGAGGGGGGCCCAAGCCTAGGCCAGTGGAGCCGGAATGGGTAGCTTAGCCTGGGCCTGCTCCCCCAGCATTACCCTTCCTCTGGTTCCTCTAGTGCATGCCTACTTCTTAACCCTTTCACAGCCAGGCTGCATTAAGGAGGTACATCAGAGGAACCCCGGGCCTCTCTTCAGGAGAGTTTGTTTGGTCATTGGGTTCGGTCATTGGGGTTTGCTCCCTCCAGCAAAGGAGCCTGTAATGAAGACCTCCTGGCCCCAGTCTTCCTCCCCAGGAAGGTCTGTAATTAGTGCAGGAGGCGAGGCTGGGGAAGCTCAGACAATGTCATTTGAACCAGGATGAGACAGGGCTCAATTGCTAGTCTGCACATTTTTTTTTTTTTCTGGTGCCATTTCATATACAAAACTCCAGCAAGCTTAACCCTTTCCTAGCTGGGCCCTGATGCTGGGGTTTCAGCTTGGCATATCACCCATTCCTGCACGCAACGTGTGCCCATCTCACCTGCCCCCCATGCACACCCCGATGCAGGTGATCCGTGATGTCCAACGTCCCTAACAGCCAACAAGCCATCTGACAATTCATCATCCAACAAGCCCTCGCTGAGCGTCACCAGATGCTAAGCACCCGGAGAGGGGACCCAGAGGAAAGTCTGCCATCTTGTCATCAACGAGATTACAACCCTCTGAGCAGTGGAGGAATGCACACTATAAGCAGCTGGTGAGCAATGCAAGACAGGATAGAGGCAGACGGTGAGGACTAGCAAGGGGCAGGGAAGGAAGTCTCCAGGAGTCAGGGATGGGCTCATGGGAGGTTCACATGTGGTAAGCATTCTGTAAATATGTACTGAGAGAGCCGTCTTCCTGGAGCAGAGCATTTCAGCAACTAGGGTGTGAGGGCTGAACCCACAAGGAGAAGCAAGACAAGCAAAGCCTTAGTAGCTCTGAGCCAGCCCCAGATGGATACAGATGTCAGAGTCTACTGGGAGGCAGAGGCTATCGCTTCCTGTCCCTTGCCCTGAAGCCCTCATTCTGAACCCCTGACCTACAGTCTGTCTCATACTGATGTACAACCTGTTTGGTTACAGATCTGAGACCCCCCCTGGACTTTGAGCAACCTAAGGTCTTTGTCTATTCTCCTCTGGTCTCTGATGCCTAAGCACCGAGCCTAGCACTCAAGAGGTACTCAGTAAATACTCATTGAATAAATGCCTGAGTTTGGATGGGAGGGTGGAGGTGAGGGGAAGAATCAGCCTCTATAGCCTTTCCCAGAGGGGGTGCCAATTGTGGCCTCACTGCCCCTATAAATCATATCACAATCTCCCCAACATATAAAGAGCTTCTAAAAATCAATAAGACAAGACTGACCACTAATTTTTAAAAGGTCAAAGAATATGAACAGAGTCTACAGAAAAGGAAACAATGTTCTGAGGCATCTATAAAGACTCTCAACCTCACTAATATAAAAGAAATGCAAGCCAGAAACCATTCAAAAGTTTACTCATATCCTCTATTTGAAAGACTGTAGAGAAACCAGCACTGCTGTATATTGCTGCTGGGGGTGTAAATTGATATGAACTAGTTGACAATATCTATTGACATCACAAATGCACGTTCTCTTTGACCCAGTAATCCCGTTCCTGAGAATTTACCCTACAGATATACAGTGCTGGAACAAGGCTATCATTACAATATTGTCTGTGATAGTGAAAACTTGGAAACAATCCAAATGTCCATAATTTGGGGACAGGTAAGTATATTATGGTACACTCATACAATGGGTAGCTATGCAGCTATTTAAAAAAAATAAAGAATGAGGACGTTCTCTATGTACTAATATAGGCAGATTTCCAAAACAGATAAAATGAGGGGGGGGATGTAGAACAATGTGTATAATATGCCTCTTTTCAGTTAAAAAAGAGAAAAGAGACAAGGCACCTAGGTGGCTCAATCAGTTAAGTGTCCAATTCTTGATTTTGACACAGGTCATGATCTCAGGGCCGTGAGATTGAGCCACGAGTCGAGCTCTGCACTGAACATGGAGCTGCCTAGGATCCTCTCTCTCTGTCTCTGTCTCTGTCTCTCTCTCTCTCTCTCTCTGCCCTTTCCCACAGCTGTCTCTCTCTCTCTCGCTAAAAAGAGAGAGGAAAAAAATATATATGTATATATACGTATATGCAAACACACGCACAAACATACACACCCCAAAGAAGATACCCAAGGAAGTAATCAAACTGATTATATGTTGGTTGAAGAGTGGGAACATAGTGGTGAGGATATGGGATATAAGAATGGGAGGATTACCTCTCATTGTCTTCCTTTTTTTAATTTTTTGAGTCACATGACATATTTATCTATTCAACAAATTCAAAAAGACTAAAAAAAAAAAAAAAAGCCCTCAAAAGCCATCTACCTAGATATCAGGGGTTCCAGGCTTTTCCCCGAGTTGCTAGGTGAGAGGATCCCCTCTGTCAGCTGGCAGCCTCTCCCTCACATTTCCTCCCCAGGCCCTGCCCGTATTTCCCTGAGGCCTTGGGTCCCAGTCTGTGGTGGCTGTCATCCCAACCCATACTTTATAAGCATGGACTATGACATCAGACCAAGTCACTGTGTGAGCCTCAGGAAAATAGGATAATCCTGGTCTCTGCTTCCAAGGGTTATGAGAAGGCTCAGATGAGGCTTAAATAACAAAAGGCATAGGAAATGCTTAGCCTAGATCCCAAGACATAAATGTTATTGTGATAAATGTTATTGTATAAATGTACCAGACCCATTGTTCAGGTTTTTTGCCAATATATTTATTGGATTGTGGTCGTTGTCTTATTGATTTATAGGAGCAATCTATAGATTCAGAAGATTGAGATATTCACTGCAAATTGGCATGGTGCAGAGCACCGTGCATTGAAGGACAACAGGACCATAATAAATGGCAGTTTGTGAGAATCATTATTTCTGTGATTATTTCTCCTCTGGGCCATGCACGCTAGTGTCTGCAGGCATCCCCTATTAGAGGCCCCAGGGCTCATCCGGACAGGCCGGAGGAACTGAGTCTTTATTCATTGGCTCTATGTCACCGTGTGTCTCTGCCAGTGTCCCCTGGGTTGCCAAAGACTGTCATTCTCCACTTCAGCTCTCAGAACAACAACATCCCCTTCCACTCTCGATTAGACTCATTCTTGGTACCTTCCCCAGAGGTCCCCAGGTTTGTGGAGCACAAGTGTGGTGTCAGCCCCTATAAGGAATGAATTCACTAATGGATAAGTATCAGGCCTACCCTGGGAAACTCTAAGTCTTCATGCAGGGGCTCCCCTAGGGGAGACAGAGTCCAGGTGGACAGGCCTACAAGGGTCCAGCAAGGGATCAGGGCCCAGAACACACACCATTGGAACCCCTCACCCTGATCCTTGGATCCTCGCTGCTTCCTTGCCATAGAACTAAGAAAAAATGTGGCTCCCTTTGGGCCCACATCCATTCATTTTCTCCAGGGACTTAGTCTGCCCTTCAATTCTGGAGGCTCCAGAAATGTTTCTCACAGCATCTGGAATATATATTTGCTTTAACTGGTGATTGCCAAGGCCAGCTCTGCTGGTTTTCTGTTTGTTCTGCTCCACCATGGGAGCTGGGGCTGGTCCCTGAGGATGGGGGATGCCCCTGGCCCCCAAAATCCTCTCTCTGTGCATGACATGGGACAGGAACCCTGACAGGGACCTGCTCTTCAATGAGAGGAACCTGGATGAGGGCCAAGAGGTAAAGTTTGAGTCTAGGGGCACCTGGGTGGTTCAGTGGTTGAGCATCTGCCTTTGGCTCAGGTTGTGATCCCAGGATCCTGGGATCGAGTCCCACATCGAGTTCCCTGGAGGGAGCCTGCTTCTCCCTCTCCCTGTGTCTCTGTCTTTCTCTGTGTGTCTCTCATGAATAAATAAATAAAATCTTTTTAAAAATAAATAAATAAAGTTTGAGTCTACAAAGCCCCCAGGCTCCTCCCAACTTCCCAGAGAGCCCTCAATTACTGTGCAACTTGTCCAGTCCTAGAGACTGGCACAGTGGAAAGATTAGGTCAAACAGACCCAAGGTCGAATTCCCACTCTCTTGCTTAATAGCTGTGTGACCTTGGACCAATAACCTCTCTGAGCCTCATTTCTTCATCTATAAAAGTAAAAATACTTTTGTATTTACACCTTATCTCACTTCAGGATCTAATAAAGGTATTTGAGAAACCCTGCAGACAATGGAATTAGACAGCTTTTACCAGAGGAAAAGGGTTTTGGAGAAAGGGGGATAAAGACCTAAGATAAAACCAGGGCTGCAGTCAGCTTGTGAAATATACTCCCATGAGCTCCTGGTGCAAGAGGTATGCCCCAGCAAATTCATCTCTGAGCTTCCTGACAGTTCAAGTAAAGAAGGCAATCCAATGAGACACAAAATCCAAAGTGTCCATTACTGGGCAGCCCGGGTGGCTCAGTGGTTTAGCGCTGCCTTCAGCCCAGGGCCTAATCCTGGAGTCCCGGGATCGAATCCCACGTCGGACTCCCTGCATGGAGCCTGCTTCTCCCTCTGCCTGTGTCTCTGCCACTCCCTCTCTCTCTGTGTCTCTCATAAATAAATAAATAAATAAATAAATAAATAAATAAATAAATAAATATTTTAAAAAACAAAACAAAGTGTCCATTAGATTCAAAATGCCTGAGGGTGTGGCCCTCTGAGTGGCCAGCACATGGCAGGTGCTTAACATGTGCTCACTTCCTAACTTCCTCTTCCTCAGCCCTCCGTAGTCTCCCAGCTAAGGAATATCTGTGGGATCTTTCGTGCAGGCAGCAGGCAGCAATTCAATCATTCAGTATAGACTAAATACTTACTGTTTACTGGGCTCTGGGTAAGGCAAATGTGGATCTAGCTGCCCTAAACCTAGCTAGATCCTTTCCTGCTGTCCCCAGATCCTTGGTCCCAGAAATTATCTCCTTCCTTCTCCCCACCCACCACCCACCCTTTAGGGTCTCAGGGCTCTGCCTCCCCTCAAACATGCCTATAAACCCCAGGGAACCCCGCTCTTGTGGCTTGCCCCTCATTCCCCACATAGCTTCAGGCTGCTCCCTCCTACCACCACATTCATGGAGCTCAGCCACGTGCAAAAGCACAATTAATATTCCACTCAGTCTCCCCCAGCCTGCTGCCTATTGGAAGAAGATGGAAACCAGATTTGCGGCCGCACGCGCTGGCATGGATGCGGGGGGGGGGGGGGGGGGGGGGGGGGGGGGGGGGCGCTCTTAGGTGTGAGCTGGAGCTTTCTCCCCAGAGGCTCACACATGGGCACAAATGGCAGGAGCCCCCCCTTCGCCAGTGCAGATCTGCACCTCCAGACCCAGGAACGTCCACCTGAGCAGGGTGTGCACACACGGCCACCCCGCCACACACTGCACTCAGCTCCTGGCCAATCGATGCCCAGAGAACACATGAGCTCCTCACACACAAAGGCCACATTTGCTTTCAGGCCAGAGGGAGACAGAATCACAGCAGTTTAGAGCTGGTAGGATGGAATCTGAAAGAGTATCCTGTCCAAAACCCTCATTTCACAGAAAAGAATCTGAAGCCCTGGCTTAACCTTGAATGTTATGGGTTGCATTTTAGCAAAGCTCCAGATTTAAATGCCTAATGCTGCCTCTGTGCCTCCTGGTGATGGACCATTCGGCCTCGTGGGACTTGGAGGTTGGGGAAACTGAGGCATAGGGGCAGGCAAGGGGTGAACGTGGCAAGTGCGGCAGGTAATGGGCAAGGTCCAGCCTCTGACTTTCCATAGCCCTGGCCTCCCTCTCAGCCTCATACTTCCAGCTCTGCCAGGCCTAGGTGGGGCAGGATTTGCAGGGGAGTGTCCCGGACAGCAGGAGGGCTCACAGAAGCAAGAGGAGAGCCTAGCATTGTTGATTTTTTCTTCCCTGACTTCAGACTGAGAAGGCAAAGGGGCTGGAGCCTGTATCCCTGCGTGTACGTATGTCTCTGGGGCTGGAGCCAGTGGCCTGAGTTACTCAGGCATCTAGAAGCAGGGCTGGTACAGGTGATTCGAGGTAGAAGAAAGAAGGGTGAGTTCAGAGCAGGACTGAGCAAAGCAGGAAGCGGGTGGGGCTGTTCCCCAGGCGGCAGGCAGACAGAGGGCCAAGGGGCGGGCCTGCCTCCCGTCCAAAGATGGGACAGTAGAACAGAAATTCAGGGAAAGCGAAGCTAAAATAATTACCAGGAAAAGTCGCTGGAAGAGAGGCAAGTGTTTTCTTAGTCCTTAAGGAACTTCAGTCTTCAGAGAATTTGGAGAGGGAAAAAATCTATCTTCAAGGTCCTTTTCCAAGGCAGGGTGGCTGTGATTCACTAGCTGCTGAGGAAGGGCCCTGGCAGGCCCTCCCCTCAGCTCCTGCCTCTCCCTAGTGAGCAAACCCAGGTCATCTGGGGTGAGTGGAAAGGGCCCTGGGTAAGAAGCCTGAAGGCCCAGATTTCAGCCCTATCTCTGCCCCCATTGAAGCTGGTGACCTAAGGCAAGCCTCCGGTGCCCCAGGCCTTGGTTTCTGGTGAAATAAAGGAGTGGTAAGTCATCAACTCTCTGAGCCTCAGTTTTCTCATCTGAGGATTGGGGATGATAATGAATCATGTTTCATCAAATCTAGGAATCGATAGCATCGACTGTGTGATGCACCACTATTTTATGTATATTAAGAAGGAAAAAACAACCATCGATGGTAAGACACATTCTGATTTCAGTGATGCTAAAACGTGCATCTCAGAATCAGTGAATATGATACTTATTTCACAAGCTTCTTCCAAGTATTAAATGCAATAATATAAGTATTCAGTGCCTGGCACAAAGCAAGCACTCAATACATTTCAGGTATTTTTATTGTTCAGGGTGGAGCAGGGAAGGAACCACAGGCCAAGGGGATGGGGAAGCAGGAGAACCTGGGTCTGAAGCCCACCCCCACCCACCTGGCAGGGACTCCACATCTAGCCCCAGCAAGGGGCACAGGGAGAGCAGCCATGCAGCTCATTTTAGGGAGCTCCAGGAGAACAAAGGGCCCCATCTGTGCCCCGGAAGTCAGCCTAATCTCCAGGATGAATGCATTTTCATTTCTCAGAAGTTCCTGTTAGAGTATGCCAAAGTGTTTTTCCCTTTACAATCTGGGCAAACAAGGCAAGTTTACTTTGGGTGACCTTCTCACCACCACCCAGGGCCTGCCTGCTGAATGTAAATACCCAGCCTTGCACCCTTCTGGAGGCTCCGGGTGGGAGCCTGGAAAATCGGAGTGCCAGGCTTCCTAAGGAGGCAGGTGTTTCGCCCCTTCCCACCTCCACTCTCCAACAAGACCTGTCCCGCTATTCGCACATTTAGAAGGTCCTTGGAGAAGACAGGACCCTATGCATCATTAACACATCTCCCATTTTATAGATGTGAAAACTGAGACCCAGAGGACAATGACTCTCCAGGGGTATCAAGGTGTGGCAGTCCACATCCACGCTCCCTCACCCTCAGATACACACACACAGACACTGTCCCTGCTCACAGCTCAGCTGGACAAGGATCCCCTCTCTGCACCTGACCTTCAGTGTCTGGGACAGCCAGGAAGCTTATCTCTGTCCTTTCTCTCCTGTGCGTCACTGCCTGGGTTGGGATGTCTTTATGCATTTCACTTCACATCTGAAGCAGCTGCTGCAGAGCAATAACCAGATGTTCCTAAGCCCATAATACAAGGGACTACAGTCTGTGCTCTTCTTGACCTGGATTGCAGGTGTTTGCAGTACCAATGTTTAGCCTCCTTCCCCTGACCCTTCATACATAGAGAAGGGGCCTAAGAGGGGCTGGGCTGTGGGACCAGGTCCAGGGACTGGCCGGGAGGGAGCAGACCCACCCTATTAGGAGAGAACCCAAACTTCAGACCCCATGAGCGGTCTAATTTCCTCTCCCAGAATATCAGTAAGAGAAGATATAGAAGGGATGAGCTGCTACAGAAGGCTTCAGGTGGGCTCTCTAATCTGAACTAGCACGATTCTTTTCAGTACATGAATCGAGCCTCTGTATGATTGTAGGCATCTGGTTTGTCTAGGGCACTGGGGTTTCAGATTTATCATCTCACTCCCACATCAAGGCCTGCCCTTCCCACTCTTTCTCTTCTACGTACTGTTGCCTTTGTCTGGAATGCTTTTCCCTCCATTTTGCCCCCCTTATACCATTCAGCTCAGGCTTCCATGCCCAGCTTACACATTGCCTCTTCAGAGAGGGCTTCCTTCCCCACCCCATTGTATCATCCTCTTTATTTCCTTCATGTTCCTCCCACTATCTGAAATCACCTTCTTAAATTTTTTCTACCCGTTCTTTCCTCATTCACTGTGTAAAAGTTCTTAATCACCGCTGTATTGCCTGTGCCTGGTCTAGGGACTTGTCATCATGCTCAGTAATACTTGAAGAATATGTGACTAAATCCCCCGCCATTCTTGTCTTTGTTGGACTTGGCCATGCCCTTCATCCCAGAAAAAAAAAAAAAAAAGGTTCATATTCCTACTATGTGCCAGGCTCTGCATTGCCCATTCCCTCTCTTCTCTCCACCAGCCCCTCCACCCCCACCCTTCCAGGATTTCTCCTGGGAGATCTTGCCTCTCAGACTCCACAGGAGGTGCCGGAACCAGAATGTCTCCCCAGGATTATTTTCAATGGTTTCCTGGGGTGTTCACCTGGGTAAGAATCAGGAAAGAGAGGACACTCTAATCCTATTTATCTAAAACTATATAATCTTCCCCAATCACTTAAATGGTGCCTCTGTCTCTAATTACAGAGCCAGCTGGGAGGAACACAGGCACAATTTCCAGCCAACCTCAGGCAGAGGGACACTTTTGTTCGTCCTGGGGACCTGCAGGGACTCTGGCCTGGGAACCAGGACCCCCAGGCACCTGCTACCTCAAGCTCACCCACCACAGACTTGGCGTGTTGGCCCAGCCAGAGACTGTGCCCCTCTCCTGGAAAAGGATCAGCCACATTCTGAGTGTTGGAATGCTCCCCATTTGGCCAGATGTGATGCATATGGGGAATACACTCACGGCCTCAGCACCCTAATTCTCCCTGTCACTGTTCTGGAGAGTCAATTGATTGCTTTATTTTGGCTCACCTAAACTGCTCACAGTTGCATTGCCAGGCGAACCAAGTCCCTGGAGCATGGGCTATGTGCTCAGCTTCTTGGGAGCACACTCTCCGGGAGGCCTGGGAGCTAATACTCATGTGACAGCCTGGAGAGTCAGAACCTTATTCTCCAGAACTATGTCAACTGGGTCATGAGATGGAGGAAAAGCCACGTGCCTGCCTACCTGCCCCAGGCAAGCAAACAGCCTCTATCTCTGACTCACTGTTGTGCCCACCTTGGCACCAAGAGAGCAATTTCAGTGACATTCTGGCTTAACGGCAATGACATCTCTGCTTCTTAAGGGCTTTTTGGTTCCTGAGTTAATTAAAAGCCCCAGACGGAGAGGACACACTTAATCCTATTAATGACTTCTGGGCAGGAACTGGTGTGCTCAGCCCTCTGAGGGAGTGCCTTTCTCACTCCACTCCATTTGTTCAGGTGCCTGGTGATTGTTTATCAGCCCTTTTCAAGAGATTAAGCTGTACTCCTGAGCAGGCCACTTAGGTAATGGATCCGGGGGGCCTGGGAGTGTTCAGTGACCACGGAGTGTGCAGCCAGCCGCACTTGGCAAGCTCCATGGCCACTGTTCTTCAACTTCTTGTTCTTCAGAGCCATTAGAGGGACTGGATGATTGATGAGAAGAGGGGTCCTCACTTCATTTCTTCTGTTCACTGGGTTCTTTCACACACAAGAAGGCTGGACACAGTCTTTGCCCTGAGGGATCTCAAGAGTCCAGTGGGGTCATAGACACGTGAGCAAACAATAACACCTTAGACTCACCACAGTGGAAGTAAGCACATTGTTTCCCTCCAGTGTATAGGATGCTAACGGCTCCAGCCTGCGGACCAGGGAAGTCTCCCTGGAGGAGGAGACATGTGAAAATCTTCCCACTGAGAGATCTGTTGAGGGGCCCAGAAGGTGGAATTCATTCCCCAGCTTCAGATTTGGTTTGGGTTCTAGCATAAGGCTGAAAGAATGGAAACAACTCAGCGTCCTCATGAACTTATGGGAGAGTTGGTTGGCAAAGCCTCAACAAGATGCCAAGGTTCCAGGAACAAGGAATTGGCTCCAGGATAATCTTGCTTCAAGTCCCTACCTTGATCTTCCAGGGAGCAGAGACCTTGGCAGGGAAGCTCAGCTTGCAGAGGTCTCTTTAAAAGGGGAGGGACCGTTCCTCAGGCCGCTCCCTCCTCTCATTAATATGAAAGTTATCGTGAATATTGATGTGGGGGCGTGGCGCCCGGGCCAGCTGGGCTAACCAGCCAGGGGTTCCCGGTTTCACAGAGAGGAAAGTGACAGAAGCCGTGCAGAGGGAGACGCCGAGAGAGCGGAGCGCCGGGCAGCCACCCAGTCTCGGGGGAGCGCTCAGCTCCCCCACCCCCGGCTCCCACCCTGCCCGGGGGGCTCCTCCAGCCCTCAACCCCACTCCCAGGCTCTCCATGGAAGCCAGCTGTGCCCCGGGAGGAGCCGGAGGAGGAGTCGGCTAAATGCTCGCGGTGCGCCCGGGGCCCCTGAGCCCAGCCAGCTCCGCGCCGCTGCCCTAAGGCCCCCGCGCCCCCCGCGCCCCTGCCCGGGGCCGCGCCGCCCCCGCCCGCCCCTCCCCGGGGCTTCGCCCGGGACCTGCCCCCGCCCGCTAGCCGGCGCTCAGGCCGGAGCTCTGGGCCGGGCGCGCCGCCGCCCTGGAGTGAGGGAAGCCCAGGCGAGGGGGTCTCCGGGGCCGGCCGCGATGGACGCCGTCTTGGAGCCCTTCCCGGCCGACAGGCTGTTCCCCGGATCCAGCTTCCTGGACTTGGGGGATCTGAACGAGTCGGATTTCCTCAACAATGCGGTAAGACCGAGGGTCCGCGTCCCCCTTCCACCGCTCCGCACCCCTCGTCGCGGCGGCGCCCGGGCCCCCCGGAGGGACGGGACTACCCCCTGCGGGCAGGAGCGGGGGAGGGGGCTCGCTGCAGGGTCCCCGGGAGACACGTGTGTAGAGCTCTGAGGTTTGGAGGCTAGATGCCTCGGCACCTCCCTGGGCCCCGAACCTAGAGCGGAGCTCCGAGCTTGCGCCAGTGCGCACCCCTCCCGGGGGCTCGGCCCGCGGGGACGCTGACCGCCGCCTTCTTGGGGAAGGGGACGTCGAGGCGTCGCAGCCAGCCGATCCTCGGGTACTAGCCCGACACGCACCAATCCTGCCCCCTCCCACGTCTTCTAACCGTCCTGCACCCACCCCTGGGTTCCCGGACCAGATTGGGCGCAAAGTGGCGGCGCCCCCGCCTGCGCCCCCTTTAGGACCTCGGTGTCTGCGCGGCCGGCTCTCCGCTGGGGGGCGCACAGGGAGGCGTTCGCGAGGCCGGGGACCCAACGCCCCTGGGGGGCCAGAGTCGTACCCGGGTTCGGAGCCAGTCCTGGAAGCTTAGGGGCGCTGCGGCGGCCGCCCCGGGGAGTCAGACCCGAGGTTCCCCAGGGAGCGGCCTGGGCAGCACAGGGTGATCGTTCAGGGGGAGCGAGGTCTTTGGAGATCTTTCTCCCCATCTCTGTGTCTCTAGGTCTGTTCCTCTGTCCCTCGGGTCTCCCCGGCTTTCCCTGCTCTCCCCCGGGTCTTCGTGACTGTCTCGGTCTCTGAGCTTGTCCTTCTCTCTCTTCCCCTCCCTCCCTAAGGAAACGTGGCTTCTCTGTCTTCTTCCCTCCCTTCCTCCCTCTCTCAAGCTCAGCCCTAAAGCCCTGCTGGGGGGAGGGGCATGGGCTCCGAAACGCAAGAAAATATTTGGGTTCAGAAGGGCCTGCTGGGTGGAAATGAGAATCTGATGGGATCCCCTCCGTGAGTGAACTGGCCATCTCTCTCCCTGTCTACACACATTCTCTCTCTCTCTCTCTCTCTCTCTCTCTCTCAACGGGTCTCTGCTGCCTGGCCTCTACCTCCTGAGACCACCATAAACTTGGCCAGACAAGAGCCAAATGCACAGAGACTTCAAGGATTGGGGCATCTTCCACTTAAATTGTCCCAGGAAACAAGCTGAGGGCCAGGAAACTGAGTGAGGGAGGCATGGGGTGTGAGGTCTCCCAGCCCTCCTTAGGGAGATCTGGGTCACCCTGCTCTCTGAGGATGGCCCCTGGTCCCAGTCGAGTGGAAGAGGGGAGAGGCCTGGAGCTGGTAGTGGGAAGAGCGAGGCTCTAGTCCTGCCCTGCTTCAGCGCACCCCTGGGAGCCTGGGCCCCGCTACCAGCATTCCTCCCTGGGCCTCTGCTTCTTTGTCTATAAAATGGGAGAGGTTGGATCAAGTGTTTCTGAGGATGGTCTGGCACGGATCCTAGGAATAAAGTGGCAGGGATTTGGGGTTCCGTTATACCCCCACCCCTGGAGTTGGTAACAGACACTGATCAGGGGGAGAGAGGTTTGTTGGAGTTTCTACTCTTGCAGCCAGGGGCTGATAGAGCCCTCCCCACCGCCACCCGCCACCATGAGGTGCCCTCTGCAGCTCTGAGTGGGGCTTTCTTCTGAATGAACTCTGCCGCCTACAGCCTCTTCCTGCTGCTCCATTCAGCCTTGTGTCCCCAGCTGCTCGGCTGGGCCTTGGTCCAGCGCAGGAAAGGAGGCAGGATCAGACAGTGGTATCCAGCACTGGGACTGGGGAGGGAAAGCCCTGCTGGGGAAACTCCTGACCTTGAACCCAGGCAAGGCCAGGCCAGGCAGGGAGAGAGGAAAGGATTCCTAAGAGGAGACACCAAGAACTCCCAGGCTGGGAAGCAGGAGATTTGGTTCTCACTGTTCTGTCACCAGCCAGCTGGGCAGTTCAGACAAGTGACTTTTCTTCCTCTGAGACTCGGTCCCCTCATCTGAAACACGGAGGTATAGATCCTTCCCCAGAGTGTTATTATAGAGACCTAGTGAGAAAATTAAAAATTAATGGAGGAAAAAGCCTGGCAGGTAAGTTTCTACAGTTAACTTGTTTCAGAAATTAGATGGGGTGGTGTTAAGAACTACTCAGCAATGAATTGCTGTGTGGCTTTGAGCGAGTCACTTTCCCTCTCTGGTGCCTCCACTTTGATGTCTAAGATTCCTTACGACTGGGACCATATACCAACCCTACGCCCAACTCCCTCTTCATTCTGCATGAGGGTAGGAAAATGTTTTCAAGGGAAGGAAGGGAAGGGAAGGAGCCTGTGTTGAGTTTCTCAGTCTGGAAGATGGAGAACAGGGCATTCGCTATCCTTTTTAAAAATCCAGATAAAAGCCATAGAGTCATGTGGAAAATGTGTGTGCTCTGTTGCTCCGTGCAAAAAGAAGAATCAAAAATGACGATGCTCACCCCGAATACAACTCTGTAAGAAATACACATTGGCTTGGACAGAGACAGAATGAGTATGCAATTCAGGTCAGCAGGCATGCTCAGAGGTGGTCGGGGGTGCTTTCTTTTTTTCCTTCTAGGAAGAGACCTTCATGCTTTTCCCAGCTTCCCTCCGTGATTCTCTGATTCTCGGAAATACCCCTCAAAAGGAGCTGCCCTTCCTGCCAGATGTGGAGGGCTCCTCCTCCCTTCCCCACTCTCCCCCAGCTCCTGATGTTACCCCAGGAGAGCCTTGTCCCCTGGATCCGGTGATCCTCCTCCAGGCCCCCGGGGAAGGTATGAGAGGCTCTGGTGCTCAGAAAACTGGAATAAAGGACCACAGGGAGAACAGGTTGTGTCTCCAGATAGAGATACTAGGTCTGTACGGTGTCTCTTGTCTTCTTTTTCTGGCTCAGGAGAAAGGATGAACTCTGGTTTCTCTAGGGAGAAATAGCTTTGGATCCCAGAGATGCCCCAACTGGGAGGGTGTGGGGAGGAGGAAGAGAAGGAGGAAGAGGAGTACTGTTTTCTCAGAGGGGAGCAGCAGGAAGCTGCAAGGATGTTTGCCCAGTACATTCATTTACCTCCCAGCAGTTGGGGAGGCCAGGTGTGGGAATGACTAGGACCCAGGGACCAGCCCAGGGGAAGGGAGGTGTGGGGGCTAAGCCGTGCACAGAGCTAAATAGGGAAACAGAGAACCACCACCACCACCACCCCAGCCTTGGGGGATTAGGGAGATTAGAGAAATATGTGCATTTGGGTGTTCCTGTGTCTGTGTGTGGGCCTTTAACAGCCCCTAAAAGGGGAGGTGTGTGTGTGTGTGTGTGTGTGTGTGTGTGTGTGTGTTTCTTTAAATTCTCACCAACAGGAAGAGGACCTAAGGGCCAAGACACTCTGGTCTCAGAGTAGAATCCCCTAGGAAAGGACTAATGGAGGAGCCAAAATCTCAAGGCTCCAACTCAGGAAGGGAGATTTCCCCAGACACCAAGTCCTCCTCCAAAACACTGAGTTTGATGGGGGCTGGGGTCTTTTGTTTTGTTTTTGCTTCCCCCACTGGGCTACAAGCTCCTTGAGGGCAGGGGTTTGTCTTGTTCATGTGATATCCTCAGTGCCTGGCACAGCACTGAGCCTCAAGGGAGCATGGCTAAATGAAGGAAAGGGGGCCCAGCCCAGAGCCCACATTTTCTTAGGGAGGAGGGGAAAGGGTGCCTAAGCCCTCAGCCATCAGGATTCTGCAACCCATATTGTCTCTGAGATTCAGGAAGTGATCTCTACTATTTCCAATGAGTTGTCATTACCTTGAGCCATCCCCATCCTATGGCACAGACCCCTGGAGCCCCTGAACTAGGTAATGTATAATTAGTTGACCCACAGCAGATCTGAACTTGTGGCTTAGGCCTCACCTTTGAACATTGGCTCTAGGGCTTCCATCTTCCCCAGGTTTCTCTAGTTCAGGTTGCTGTGGGACTCCTGGATCCACATTCACCCAGCTTCAAGCAAAGTCTCTTCCAGTCCTGCCTCAGGGCCTTTGCACATGCTGTTCCTGACCTCTAGAATGCTTTCCCTCAGTTCTCTCCATCCCATTCTCCTTAATTCAAATGCCACCTCTTTAGAGAAACTTCCCAACCACCTCAAGTGGGATGCCTTCTGATTTGCTGTTTCAGCCCTTTGATTTCTTCATAGCCCTCATCCCAGAATACAGCTATTTTATTGGCTTATTGTCCATCTCCTCCATTGAGAAAGCAAGTTCCATGAGAACAGACACCCTGTCCGTTCTGTTCATTGCCATAAACCTATCCCAGTGCTGTGGCACAAAATAGGTGCTTAATATAGTAAAACTCCATCGTAAGACAAGAAGCCAAGTCCAAAACTTTCAATCATGTAAAATGTACAGTTGTGTTATTTCAGGATCAATGAAGAGCAACATTTTTCTGTTGGTCCGTACTATCACAAAAAAAGCACAAAAGTAGACTGTGGCACCTTTACCACATGCAGCAGACCAAATGAGAAAGCTCCAGAGGAGCACCAGGCAGTCATATCTTTTACCAACCGCTCTGCCTTGAGATAAGAGCTTTGCCCACCTTTATTTGAGGTGGGCCCCAGGCATAGGACAGAGCCAAGTTTTGGTTGCATTATAGTGGACTTTGCTCCATTTCAAGGACTTACTGTATTTGTAGAGAAAATTACTTCAGACCAGAACAGTCCCTGTAAGGGAAGGGGAGAATGTTTTTTAAAAGACAGGCCTGAGGGACACCTGGGTGACTCAGTGGTTGAGCGTCTGCCTTTGGCTCAGGTCGTGATCCTGGGGTCCTGGGATCGAGTCCCCCATCAGGCTCCCCGCAGGGAGCCTGCTTCTCCCTCTGCCTATGTCTCTGCCTCTCTTTCTCTGTGCCTCTCATGAATAAATAAATATTTTTTAAAATAAAATAAAAGAGAGGCCTGAGTGTTCAAGAAGTGTATTGCTAATTCCAGAGGGGGCCCCGGGGTTCTCAGGGTCCTGGCCTGGCCAGGCCTGAGGCTGATGGGGATGCTGGATCCCACAAAATGCTGCCTGTCCCCAATCTACTATGAGGTCCCTCCGGCTTCCCTGGACCAGCTGGGGCTTTGCTTGCTTGTTCTTCAACATCCAGTCCTTTAACAAATGGGTACTGAAGGAGCCCCTTGCTGGTCACTATGCATAGTGACCTCCAGCCACTGAGAGCCAAGTGAGAGGGAGGGGGAGCCTTGGTAGCAGCACCACAGAGCACTGTGAAAGAATGGAGCAGGGCAGGTGCCGGAGGAGGAGCATCCAGCTGAGATGGAGGTCATGGAAGGCTTCTTAGAGGAGGTAACTTGGCAGCCTCCCTCCCTAATAGCTCCATCCCTGTTGGCAAAGGAGCTGCTGGAAGTCACTATCCCTCTTATGGAGCCTGTAGAGGTATCATTGTCGCCTGTGCAGATAAGAAAACAGAGTTTGGAAAGGAAGCAGGGGTCTCATGGAGTCTATCAAGTTGGGGAGAGAACCATCTTCTCTCTCTCTCTCTCTCTCTCTTTCTCTCTCTTTCTCTCGTTCTGGTTTGCACTTTGCTCTCTAGGGCAAGGAAAGTTTAGGCTCCTGATATCAGAGGGGACCCACGCTCATTCTCACCCACTGTCATCCTCAGGGCACCATCGATGCCTAGAGCATTAGAGGCAGAGCCAGCAGGTTGCCTGGCCTGTGAGCTCAGAGGCCCTGCATTCCATCCCAAGCCCTGTCTTCAGACTCCCTTCAGGATGCTGCTCCCTGGCCCACCTGGGAATTCGGAACTTTGCTCCCAGGACTCCCCAGGAGGGTCTATCTATGTTGGGCCTGGCCTGGCTACTGTGCCAGGAGAGGAGAGGGTGAACAACATCCCCACTTTGTGTCTTCCCCTCCCCATACCATTTGCCTCCTGCAAGTCCTGGTACAGAGGCCCTCCCAGAACATCCTTCTCTGGGACCTAGCTTGCCCCTGAATCTCCCTCAAGAAACCAGCTCCAGATGCTGGAGAACAAGCTGTTCTTCTGGAAGTCTCTGCACTCCAGGGGGGGCAGGATAGAAGAGGAAGATTAGGGTGGAGTTAAGTCAAGACCATGAGCATGCTCTGGCTGGAACACTGTGTAACCCCCTCAAGCAGAGGGGAAGTCAGAATAAGTGGCAGGACCCTTGACCAAGGTAGGGGAAAAGGTAAGGGTGGGGTACCCGGTTCAGGAGAAGTGGGGAGGTGCAGGATATGGTCCAGAACTCTGGCCATCCTAGAAAATATGTCAAAGGGATCGATTTCCTTGGAATGTCAGAGATTCTGATCCCCATGACCTGGATGTACCATGTCACCAAAGAGGTCAACTTGACAACCGGGGCAATAATGGGCTTCTCTGCTGCTGGTTTCCCTGTGCCTCCTCTCCCACCTCCTCTCCCAGAGCCCTCACCGCAGCTTCCTTGGCCCTTGGCTCCTGACTCTTGGCTCTTGGCTCTTGGCCCAGGAGCCATTTCACCCATCCCAGAGAAGCTGACACATCTGGGCTGGGCTGTGTGGTCCAGCATAACAGCTGGACAGCAGCAGCTGTCCCCCTTTCCCCCTTCCAAAAGAAAAACAAAAATGAAAGCAGCAGAGGAGCAAAGCAGGCTCTTCGGGCCCTCATGGAGAGCCAGGAGGCAGTTTTAAAGCAGCAACTGAGAGGTCCTGCTTCAGAGGCAGGCAGGCCCAAGCCTTTGCCCACATGTGCCCCTCAGCCCGGACTGTCCTCGCCTCTCCTCACCCCATTTCCCAACTACTGTGTGACCTTGGGCAAATCACTTCCCCTCTCTGGGCCCTGGCTTCCCAATTGCTGAACTAGACTGCGAATTCTTTGAGAGCAGGGACATCAGACAATTATTTTCATCTGTTGCCTAGTTATAGCTAGAGCGACTGAGTGCTGAGTAAATGCTTATTTATTGGATGGATGGATGGATGGATGGATGGAAGGAAGGAAGGGAAGGAGGAAGGAGGGGTGATGATTGGATAAGGTAGGTAGATGAACAGGTAGTAGAAGAAAGGACAGTTCCATACTTGTAGCTTCAATGGTACTTTTTTTAAAGTGGATTTTAGGGCAGCCCCAGTGGTGCAGCAGTTTGGCACTGCCTGCAGCCTGGGGTGTGATCCTGGGGACCTGGGATCGAGTCCCATGTCAGGCTCCCTGCATGGAGCCTGCTTCTCCCTCTGCCTGTGTCTCTGCCTCTCAGTCTCTCTCTCTTGCTGAATAAAATAAATAAATCTTTTTTTTAAGTGGATTTTATTTTTTATTGAAATAGTGAATTTTTTTAAAGATTTTATTTATTTATGAGAGACAGAGAGAGAGGCTAAGACACAGGCAGAGGGAGAAGCAGGCCCCATGCAGGGAACCTGATGTGGGTCTCGATCCCAGGGCTGCCCTGAAATATTTTAACCTAAATTATACATCTTCCTTTTACTTTACCATAATAGCCTTTTCTATCATAAAAGAATAGTAGGTTGCTTGCTTATGAATTACAAACTATAATAAAAGTGATACGTGTGTACTCACTACCTCACTGAACAACTAGACCCAGCCCTGAATATTTGGGTCTCTCAAAGCCACATGAGTCTGGGGGAGAGGTGTCCAATAGACACTGAATCCACTCCAGGGGCAGATTCTGAACAGGAGTGTCCTGAGACCTGGTGCCTACTCCCAGACCCAAGTCCACAGGTCAGATAGCCAATACCTCAAAAATAGGGGAAGGGGGGCAGGGAGGTGGGGCTGAACCATACCTGAGGTGAGGTGGGGTGGCCATTAATGGTTTCCTTTAACTGCTCAGACCCGGGAGCAAATCTTGGCTCTCACCATTTGTCATCTGTGTGAACTTAAACAGGTACCTGAACTTTTCCCAGCTTACTTTCCTCATCCATTAAAGTATGGCCATAGAACAAAGGGTTCTACGAGGATTCAGTCAGATAAGGCCTACCACAGTGCCCAGCACATAGTAAACCCTCCATAAGTAATAGTTATTGCCACTGATTTTATTCTGATTGTTATTGTCATGGCCTGAAAGGAAGGACCCCCAGCATTGGCCAGGCTTGGAGGAATGGCCCACCTTCTCCATCCCTGTGATGAGCTCTGGTGGTAGGGATTTTATTTCCCTCTTGGGAGCTGGAAGGCTCTTTTGGGGTAAAGACAAAAGATACCAGACCCCTTCTCAAGGCTCTTTCTGGGCTTCAGGAGAGGAATGACCTGGGGTGAGCTACACTGGGGCCCCAAGTGAGGACCCAGTGCATGGAAGTCGGGGCCAGAGTTTGTACCTGGCTCTGTACTGAGTGTTGGGATGAGGCAGCAGAAAGTCAACCATTCCCTCCACCAACCAGTGTTGTCCTGTGTGCACAAGCTCTACAGTCAGAGCTTGGATTCAAATCCTGATTCAGCCTCTTGCTAAATGAATGAACCTGGGAGAAGCTACTTAATTCTCTGTGCCTCAGTTTCCTCAACCTTAAATAGAAGTACTACCTTCTGAAAATTAAATGAGATACTCCACAGGAGGAACTATAACAGTGCCTGGGACAGAAATATTAGCTATTATTATTATTATTATTATTATTATTATTATTATTATTTTCATTCTTAGGCATACTCTATGTTAGGCCCTGTGTGAGGCCTAGCAGAGGGTTCAAGGACTCTTGAACCTAGCAGAGGGTTCAGGAACTCCATCCTGGCTCCTGCTCTCCAGGAGGCAAAGATCAGAAGGGGAGATATAGGTCACATTGTACCCACTTAGAGTTCAAGGCATGACACTAACCAGTGATCCAACAGTCTATAAGTGCTCTAGTGGTTCAAGAGGGACCTCGGGTGGTACAGGTGGACGATCAAGGAAGACTTCCTAGTGCAAGTGGCATTTTAATTGGCCCTTAAGGGGTGATAGGAGTTGGAATGAGAAGGGCAAAGGTGTTCCAGACCCAAGGAATGATATAAGCAAAGGCCCTGAGGCAATGGAGCTCACAGCAGTTTTCAGGAGCCTGGAGTAGTCATCCAATTAGAATGGAGGGAAGAGAAAGATGAGCGTCTCCAACTACAGTGCTAGTATGTATGAGACGCATGTATAACAGACCTTGAATGTCATGCTTGGGAGCTGGGAGTTTTTTCAGCAGGCAGGAGAGGGCCAGTGATAGTTCTGAGCTGGACAAAGCGGTGGTCCCAGCAATTCTGAACTCTTAGTGCTAGGAGGTCTAGGGTCCGTTGGGAATCGGCTGCCAGCCTGTCTGGATGATGAGGGACCCTCCCCAAAGGGGGACAGAATTGTGGGCCCTCCCTGAGTCCAGAGCAGCCTGAGGTCCCTTCTCTTTTCTGACTTCCACCCTATGCCCTGATATGACTCTCACACTGGGCCAGGAGTACCAGTTCCCATCAGGCTCTTTCATCCCCAGCCCTCGGGCCAGGCTGACCTGGAGAGGCCCAAGGCAACTCCACCCTTGCAAAGGAACAGGCTTCCCTCTTCAGGGCTGAGAGCTCCAATCTAAACTATGTTCTTCTCCTGGCCCAACCCCAGGGCCTTAATGGGGTTCCCCAAACCCCTCCTACGGCTCAAGACCCTCCATTCTCAGGCAAAGCATGTCCCTGCAGGGCCTGGAAGTCTAGAAGGTTCCAAGCCCTCCTTCTGAGGCCAGGCCTGCCTGGCACCCTCACCCCCTTGGCCCTCCTACCCATCAGTTGGGACAAGATGCCCAGAGCCCCTTTCATCATCCTCCCAGAGAAGAGGCCCAGCCCTGCCCTCTGCTGCCCCAAGGCCTTCACCCCTTCCTCTCCTAAAGCTGCAAATCAGTTCCACATTTGGGATCTGGCATGTACTATCTGCTCAGAACTTCCCCTCCCAGTTAGCTCAGGCTCACATCTCTCCCGCCCCCCCCCCCAACCCCACATGGTCAGCCCATGGGGTCTGCAGAAGGGGATGGGCTCCTGCCTTCACTAACCCCTCCAGAGGTCTGAGAGGGAGCTGGACTGTGGCTAGATACCAGAGGGACCATGGACAGGAGGTCCCCCAACCCCCCCACCCCCAGGAGAGATGAAAGGGAAAGGGTAGAGGGGGTGGGGCAGAGGCAAAGCTTGAGCAAGCACATGAGGGGATGAGGGGTTGGGGGTGGTGAGGGAAGGAGCGAGGTAGTTCCGAGCTCAGCACATTCCTGAGACATCTGGCTGTGCTGGAAGGGCCCCAGCTGGCCCGCATGGCTGTCGTTCCAGCTTCTCTGCTCTGTGATGTCAGGACCCAGCACTCCCCCTCCTCTCACAGCCCCACTGCCCTGAGGTCCACCTTGGGGCGGAGTGTCGGGGTCTCCTCCCCAGCCCCCTCATCTTCAGTGAGTAAGCATGGGGCCACCGAGGACTGGAGGAAATGCCTGACCCAGAGGAGGGCCTGGGCATGGCAGCAGGAGGCCCACACCAAAGACCCAGGGGTTTGCCCATGCAACTGACTCAAGGAGATTCCTCTTTGGGGTTGATGCCAGTCCCTCCCTTCTCCTTGGAAGGGAGATAGAGACAGAGGAGGGACTCTGGGAATGGCTGCTTACCTCAAGCTGTGTGATCCTGAGCAAGTCCACTCCCTTCTTGGCTCTCTGTTTTTCTCTCTGTAATAATAATAATAACAACAACAACAACAGCTCCATTTCAGTGAGACCCTTTCATGCCTCCTGCATTGTGTCAAGTACTTTACAAATGTCATCATTTATTAAACCTCACTGCAACCGAGGAGCTGGAGATAGGTACCTCCTATTTTAGAACCGAAACTGAGGCTCAGAGAGGTTAAGAAAGTTGCCCAAGGCTGCACAGTAGGTAGCGGAGCCAGGGTTAGGGCTGGATCTGTCTGCCTCCCTTGCTCTTAACCATCAAGCAACATTGCCTCTGTCAATAAGAGGGGACTGACCTAATGATGCCAGAATTCTTTTCAGCTCAAAAATGGTGATGATTTTTTTTGGCTATTGTGGGGCTCTTCAAGAAGGGCAGGGGCAGGCATTAGTCACACACTGGGTGGGGGAAGAACAGAGGCAGCTGGCTTTGCAGCAGCTGATGGGCCAGGAGTCTTTGGAGGTCCCCTCCCTTGGAGTCCCAGAGAGGCCCAAACCCCCAAGGCGAGAGCCACAGCCTGATCCCCAGTCGTACCCAGGGGTCCCACACCTCTCCTGCTGGAAAGGAGTAAATAAGGAGAGAGAATGCAGCTTCTTCCAAAAATAAAACCTGAGGACAACTCAGACAGGCCGGGACAGCAGAGGAAGCCAGAGGCCGAACGTTGAGTGCACTGGAGAGAGAAAAGGGGCCAAGGGAATTCCAGCCAGAGCCCAGCGGCAGGCTCCAGCTGAGGGCCTTCCAGCTGGCCAGGGGCCGGGAGAGCAGCTTGGCTGGGTGGCCACGGGGCTCTGTTGATACTCCTGGGCCTAGCCAAACCCTGGGGGCAGCTCCTGTGGTGCTGAGTGGGGGACCATGGTCCCCACGAACTGGTCTGTCTGGGGCTTAAGAACAGAAAGGCCTTGGGAAAGGACAACCTGAGTGCAATAGGCCCCACCAGGGAGGAGCCGAGGGGAGGAGGCCAGGAGCATGGAAACTCTGCCTGGAGCAGGAGCAAGCTGGCATTGCAGCAGCATTCAGGGCAGTCATTCCTGGAGGCTCAGCTGCAGAAAAAAAAGGCCTCAGTCCATTAATTCGCTGGCACATCCCTTCATTCACCCACTCATTCAGTCCATCAAGCAGTCACTCGGCAAACATCTAAGCACCTACCATGTGCTGGGACCAATGTTGGGCTTTGGAGAGACACATGAGACTTGGACAGAGCAAGACATAGAGGTAATATGGCTGGATCATTTCAAGCTATGGGAAGGCACTTGGCAACTATCCTAAGGGCAGTAGGGAGTTATCGATAGATACTGAGGAGGAGAGTCACATGGTCATATTGTGTTAGAGGAGTCCTCTTAATGGAAGTTAGAGAATGCTCTGGAGACAGATCTGAGTTCGAGCCTTAGACCTACCTTCATCCTTCATGTGGGGTGTTCATGCTGCTAGTCGGAAAGCCTTTTCTGAGCAGGAATTGGGCTTTGTTCATCTCTATATCCACAGGGCCGGGCACATAGTAGGTGCTTAGTAAATACTGAACAAATGCATAAGGGATGAATAAATGGATGCCATCAGATGCCCTTATTCTTCAGAGGTCCCCCGTGCCAGCTCTGGCACTTAGTCTCCAGTGTCCTGAGCTGTCCCACAGGGATCCTCTGGCCACCGTCTATGGACCAACATCTCCAGCAGCCAGACTGTGGGCTGCTGTGCCCTCACTGGTGCCAGTCACAGCTAATCCCAGCCCTGGGCGGCGGCATTCACTGCCACCGCTTCCTCCGGCCCAGACAGTACCTGGCACTGACCCCAGGGCTGGGCCACGGTACATGGGCCGCCTGGTCAGAAGATGCCAGGGGCTGGCCAGGAACCTGCAGGCCAGTTCTCCATTTTCCTGAGGCATCTGCAGCCTGGCCAGGGAAGGGTTACCAGTGTCAGGAGAAGGAACCGGGGAGCCAGACCAGCAGGGCTGGGGGGTCGACAAAGAACACGCACCCTCCCTGGGCCCTGCAGTGTACAGAAAGCAGCCTGTGATGGGTGGCAGCCTGCGCTTTCCTCTCCCTTCCTCTCTCCAGCACAAGCACAGAAAAGCTCAATCCCCATGTCATCCCTTCCTCCAGTCCCAGCCCTCAGTGTCCCAGCCCCAGGCGAGCCTGGGACTCCCAAAGCTCCCTTGCTGGGGGTCATATGACTCAGGCCTGTGGGTTGGCACAGTCAGCATCTAGTTCTGTGGTGGTGTGAGATGTTGTGCGTGTTCAAGTGAGAGTGTGCATGACCGTGTCTGACCATCTCTGGGGTGGCTGCACATATGTGTGGGTGTATAAGAGACTGTCCATCTGTCTGATCACACCTGAGGAGTGTGTCCTTGTTGGGGCTGTCTTAGGTGCCTGCCGGTGAGAGCCTAGGTGAGCCCCTGAGGGTGTGTGTATGCCAGGCTGTATGTGGAGTGTGTCTGTGGCTGTGGATCTTACACTTAGTGTGGTATCAGAGCAGTGGTGTTTCCCTGTGTAAGAAGGAGCCTCACAGAGCATGTCTGTGTAGCACATGCACACGTATGCACACACATACACACAGAGAAGCATTTCTGCTTATTTGGACTTGGGCTCTGTGGTGAATAGTTTGGGAGGGGGAAAATATGAAACCTCAGCACCCGCCTTCACTGGGCTTGTGGGGATTGGGGAATAAGAGTGAGGTTGGAGAGTGGAACAATGTGCCCCCCTTAACCCCCATGCCCTTGCCAGGAAGGCTCAGGGCCTGGCTCCAGGGACGGGAGAACTGGCTTCATCCCTTCCCAGTCCCCAGGGAGGCCAGACAGAGCAAAAGAGCCCACTCTGCACACTAGTTCACCTCCCCCTGTCCCTGCCTACCATTCCTGTCTCAGTAGGAACACAGTCTATACCAGATGCGGAAGCAGGCCTGGAGAGGAGACACCACCTGCCCCTGCCCAGGTCTGCCCCAGAGCCCAGCTGGATCTTGAACTGGAGCCTCCCAGTCTGAATCCAGGCCCTTTTCCCCTTCACAGGACCACTTTTGATTCTGGCCCTGAGAAGGGGACCCCCAAATGCCTGGATGGTGATGCTTAAGGACTAGGAGGGCCTGACAACTAGATACCCAGGGGCCCAGTTCTCCTCCCCTAAGTCCCTCCCTGATCTCTTTTGAGTCTACCCCCCACCACACATGCACACTCTCTCAGGGCAGGCACTGACTCAGACTGGTGAAATGGGGTCTGTTTTCTAGTGACCACGAGGCAAGTAACCGTCCCGGAATGTATGGGTCAGTGGAGGGGGGGCGTGGGGGCCCAGCCTTCGGGGGAAGGAAGGGGGAAATGTGAGAGGACTCTCCTCCCATCTCTCCCCAGAGCTCACTCTCGGAAGGAATGTCCGGGCTCGGGATTCCCCCCCACTCCTTATCCCACAGCTCAGCCTGGACCCACTCTGCTCTCCTCCCCCCTTTCCCCAAGCACGGACTGAATCAGCGCGGGCGAGGGAAGAGGCAGAGGCAGGGACCCGGGTGCACGCGCCCTGGGGCTGGGAGCCGAGGGACGCAGGCGCTCTGAGGCCGCCCCAGGTCCGGGCAGAACCGTCCCCTACACACCCTCTCAGCGGACAGCGGCCCCCCCCAGCGCTGTCCCCCACTCTGCATGGACCCCAGTGGAGAAATTGCTGCAGAGGAACTGAGAGGAGCTTCAGGTGGTCCTACGACCGCCCCCGGGAGCGTCCCCACTCCCCGCACGACCGAGGACCCGATGCCCCGTCCATGCGCCCTGTGGTGGGACTGGTCGAAGAGGGACGGAAGGAGCGGAGCTGGAAGAACCCTGAAAGGGCTTCAGGATGGCGGGCCGGGGGCGTCCGAGGAGACCTCGCTCACCGCTGGCGGTGCGGGGTCGTGGGCCGTGCAACTCGGACGGGCCTGCGCCTGCGTGGCGCTGTCGGCCCTCCTGGGAGCCCCAAGGGGGGTCCCTGCTCTGCCCCGAGCGCAGAAGAGGCCGCACAGCCGGACCTGGCGCTCCCGGCCCTTCCCACGGCCCCGCGGTCAGCGCGGCGCACGGCCCCCCATCGGCTCGCGCCCCGCCGCCGGCCGCCCGCAGCCGCCTCCCATTGGCCAGGAGCTCCGCGGGCCCCACCAATGAGCGGGCCGGACTCCGGCGCGGGGCCGCCCCCCAGCGCGCAGGCGTTCACCTCCCGCGGGCCGCGGGCGGCCGCTGGGGTTCGGGCCGGGTTTATGCTCCGGGCAGGGGGGCGGCTGAGGCCCGGCTCGCGGTGGGGGCGCCCGCGGGAGACCAGGGCGCGGGGCTGCGGGTCCTCTCCTCCGAGAGACAGGAGCCGGGGCCGACTGCGCGTGGCCTCCGAGAAGGAGCTTATATTGGCATGACTGTAGGAAAAAGTCTTTAACGAGGAGGGAAACAAATCATAATATTTCCTTCTCTGGCTCCCCATCCCGGTTGCCTGGCAAGGCACCCCAGAACGCTCACCACCCCCGTAGAACCCTATCCCCCCTCTGAATGATGACCCACGACCCCCTGCCGTTTGTAGATTAACACCCCTCCTTTTTCATCCCCCACCCCCACCCCACCCCGGGCAATAATTTTCTGCGGGCAGTCTGAAAACCTCAGCTTTTAGTGTGTGCCCTGGAGGTAGTGCTGGCTGTGGTTGGAGGGGGGGTGGGGGGGGACCGCGGGCATGCTGGAGTTGAGGAGGCCTGAGATCCCCAGGGTGGGCTTTCCAAGGTTGGGGGAGGGTGGGTACAGTGGGAGAAGTGAGAGAACAACACGGAGAAGGTGACCCCCATTCCTGTGCAGCCTCAGAGCTGCAGAGAATCCCACCCCGTCTCAACATCACCAGCTCATGGTGTGACCCTGGGTGGCTTTCCCTTTCTGGACCTCAGTTTCCTCATTGGCAAATGGGGTGGGGGGGAGGATCATGGGCTTTCTCAGGTCCCCTGCCTCTAATATGATGATATAAATCAACCATAACGGAGCTGCTTTGAGAGGCCAGGCTCCAGATAGAAATAAGGCTTCAAAGCTCTCTGAAGGGAGTCCTTTCTGGCATGGTCCCATGAGCAGGAGGCTGGCCTGGAGGTAATGAGACATGCCCACCATTGCCACCAGTGGCCTGACCAACACACGAGGAAACCTTGAGCAAAGAGGACTGGGTTTTCTGAGTGTCCTCCACCCCCACCCTGCCTGCCCCTTGGCCGCCCTCCCCTTCCACTTGGCTCCCACCCTCTGGAAGCTCCATCCTGCTGGGCCTCAGCTGCTGTTTCCAGCAGGTGGGGTGGGAGCTGCTCACAAAAGGGGGCCAGGTTTCTGTGGGCACCCCAAAAGGGCTTTCTGAGAAGGACCTGGCTCATCTGCCTGGAGCTGAGGCCTTCAGGGACCCCAGCCCAGACTGGAGGAAGCATGTCTCCTCTCCCAGGCCCCAGGAAAGGCCTTGGCAAACCCTTATCGCCTGAGAAGCAGCTGCTGGAGGAATACCTTAGCGGCTGACTCACTGCCCTCCCTTCCTCACCACCCCCTCCCACTGGGCCCCAAACCAGGCCTCTGCAAAACCCTGAAGAAGCAGGCAGGGACAAGGCGCCCCCAGCTGGGCTAGCCCAGGCCCTACAGAGGGTGTAGCTAGCACAGTCCTGCCTGTGGCTGGCTGGGTGTTTTTTCTGGGGGGGGGGGGGGGGAGTGTACCCTGTAAATGGCCTTAATGTGGGACCACAGTTATTCTTAGAGACATGTTTAAACCTAGGACTTCCTGGTACTGCCTCACCCCAGGCACTGATGAACACTTGACATATCAATGGCATTGCCTTCTGGGGTACAAGGCCCTGTCCCTCCACCAACTACCATGGGCCAGGTGCTAGGATCCAGCAGGTGAACAAGCTACAGACCCTGCCTTGGGGAATTTTCAGTCTGGCAAACAGGCAATTCTTTTTTTTTTTTTTGTTTGTTTGTTTGTTTTTGTTTGTTTGTTTGTTTGTTTGTTTTTTTTTGGCAATTCTTGAATAGAGGAATGTCTGCCACAGTTGGGGAAGGACTAGGTGGTGAGGGGTTGTGGACACTTCCCTGCTGTCCTTGGCTTCCCTGGGCTTCAGTTTCCTTGTCGGTCAAATGCAGCTATGCAACTTATTTCATGGGGTAATCATGAGAAGTAAATAAAATTGTGCATATGATTTTAATCGTGCACTTTGGAAGGTTAAAATCGCAATAAAAATGTATGGTGATAAGTTCTGGCAAACTGGGAAAATGGGAGAGTACCTGAGTCAGTGGGTTTCTGCATTTATTTTGCCCTAGATTCTCTGATCATTCTTCAGCTCACCTCAGCTCAGGCCCAGAGTTTGGCTTTTAGGAGCTGCAGATTTCATACTAATAACAGCTAACAACTATTGAGTACTCACTACATACTAGGCACCATTCTGCTACATACATTTCCTGTGTGTGTGTGTGTGTGTGTGTGTGTGTGTTCTATGTATGAGGAATATGTACTTAACTCATTTTACCCTCATAATTCTATGAGTGTTAAGCACCTAACAAATATTTGATCTTCATGACAACACTATAAAGTAAGAACTAGTATTTCCCCTTTACAGATAGGGAAACTAAGACACATGGCAGTAAAATAACTTAGCAAGTCATGGGGCGAGGAATCAAACGCAAGTCTCTCAGACCCCACAGATGTTCACATGGCTCTGAACCTTATTCTCAGAGGGTTTTTCTGTTCACCCCTTTGGGACTGGGGCAGGCTTTGAGTATTCCATGCCAGAAAGGGGCAACAGCTCCATATCTCAAACCAGTCCCTGAGAAGCCAGTTGTTAACAACTCCCCAGGTTGGACGCCAGGGCCTAATGCAACCCCCCCCCCCCTCACACAATCTCTTCCAATCCAACCCACTAGCAAATTCGTGCAGTCAGTAAATAATGAACAGCAGTAGCATTTCCTTACATCTATATAATTATTTAGAGAGAGAAAAAAATAAGCACCTACTATGTACCAGCCACCAGGTGCTTTATTAATAAGAGGCAATGTTTGTTGAGTAATTATTATGTACCCAGGACTATTAGAAGTACTTTACATGTATGAATTTGTTTTGTCCTCACAACAATCATGACAGAAATGATTATCATCCTCACTGTACAAAGAAGGAAATGAAGCAGAGAGAGGTTAATATCTTTCCCAAGATCTCAGAGACAAATATTTTTCAGATTATTTTGTTTCTAATGTATTTTACTTCATTACCAAGCACGTGTGCACAGGCACGTGCACACACACCCCTGAGATGAAAATTTCACCAGGTATTTAACTTCACTATGAAGTGCACTCTAGTATTTTCTACTCTTATTTTTTTTCTGTTTTATTTTTTCTTAAATCCTGGTTGTGACCTACTAAATTGATTTCACAACCCATTAATGAGTCACCACCCACAGTTTCATCGGCACTGAGTCATAGCTAGAAGGATCAAGGCCAGGATTCAAACCCAAGTGACATGGCTTCAGAGCCTAATCTCTTGGCATAAAGAACATCTTGGAAAAAGGAGAGTCAGAGGCATGAGGACAGTTGGGGACCGTGCTAAGGAGGGGAGTAGAAGCCTTGATAATCCCACCACCTTGCACTCCAGCAAGAAATACAAAAGTCACTAATATTGCCTTTGGGGTGCAAACTCCCTGGCATAGACACGCACTCCTTACTTGTCTTCCCACGAAGTAGGGTGGACGAAGAAACAGACTCAGGCAGTCTGTGCGATTAAACCAAGGTTACAGGAGCCAGAACTAGAGCCCAGTTTTGTCACCTGGGATGCTGTTGTGCCCTTCACAGTTCACCCTTGCAGATAATGACAGTGAGGCTGGAGGTGGCAGTGAAGGTAGAGGGAGTGGTGGTGGCAAAGGTAACATAGTGACAGTGATGATGATCATGATAGAAATGAGAGTAGTTGGTCCTGGGGCTATGGGTGGTGGGGAGGTCGGTGGTGATGGTGGTGGTGTTAACGATGGCGGACAAATGATGGGGAGGTTGCAGCAACAGTGGTGGTGGTGGCAGGCCCAGGAGCCCCACCACAGCAGCATCGGTGCCCCCTTGCCACACGAAGCTGACTGTCCCCACCCTCCTCCTCCTTCCCTAGCACTTCCCTGAGCACCTGGACCACTTTGCGGAGAACATGGAGGACTTCTCCAATGATCTGTTCAGCAGCTTCTTTGATGATCCCGTGCTGGACGAGAAGAGCCCTCTCCTGGACATGGAACTGGACTCCCCCACACCAGGCATCCAGGCTGAGCACAGCTACTCCCTGAGCGGTGACTCGGCACCTCAGAGCCCCCTTCTGCCCATCAAGATGGAGGACACCACCCAAGGTAAGAAAGGGTACAAGGATCCAGGGACAGCAAAGGCCCAGGAGGGGAGGAAGCTCTTGAGGGATCAGAGGGGGACACTGCAGGCTGACACTCCCAGGGGCTCCCTGGGGGAGTCCTCCACCAACCCCTGTCAGAGGAGTGATCCCTGGTGCCTTTTTGCTGTCTCTCCTGTCAAACCCATATAGACACTGCTCAACAGGGTTCTTTTGCTGACTTAGATCAGTGGTGTGCAGAGGGTGGTTCCTGACCGGCAGCACCACCCGGGAACTTGACATGTCTATAGTACTGTCTGGTTCACAAAGTACCTTCATGTTAATTCTCTCATTTACCTCCCGCAAGTCACAGATGGGATAGGAGTCTCTCATTTTTTTCACAATCCCCATTTGATCAAAAAAATGAGGCTTCGGGAAAGCTGAGTTGTGTAGGTCACAAACACAGTAACTTGCATAGTAGGGACTTGGGAGAAAGCAAAGCCCCGCGAGCTAAGCCTCACACCTTTGCCACCATCACGTGTACCAGCCTCGAGGGCCAGCAGGAGGTCCTGGGTGTGGGCCCGGGCAGATGCAGCGGGCATTTTGATGCCTCTACTAACTGCTGGTGTAGATCTTGAGCAAGGTGCTTGACCTCTTTGGGCCTCTGTTTCTTCAACTATAAAATGAAGATAATATATGTGCCATAAGAATTCTGGCCAGGATTTTTAAATCTCTCCATAAAGTACCCAGTTCAGTGCCAGCACCTAATATATAAAAAAGAATTAGTGGCTATTTTCATTGCGCATATAAAAGTCCTCTTAATACTAGAGTGGCTGGAACAATGAACAGCATTTTTAATTCCTCTTTCTCTTCAGAGGACAGTGGTCTTGAATGAGTTTCTCAATATTCTCAGCTATTCAATGGGGAGAATAAGAGTGCCTGCCCCTTAGGATTGCTGGGAGGTATAAAAGAGTTCCTAGGTAGCGAGGACTGAGAGCCCCACTCAGCTCAAGAAGTGTGTGCTGCTTCTGGGGGGCTTCAAGATGCCCCAGGGCCAGAGATGGGACTCTTTACCCCACCCTGCTCACCCTTGTGAGGGCAAGGACGTCCTCTGGGGTTTCAGTGGCTTCAGGGCTTGTGGCTGCAGAGGTCTTAGCTTCCTTGCTTACTCTGACCTCTCAGCCAAGCGTCTGGAAGTCACGTCAGCTCTCATCCTCAGGCACACGCCCACCCAGGGAGGGGCAGCATGTGGGGTGGACCCCCCTCTGTGGCAGGTTCTACATCCACCCCTGCTGGGTCAGCCCAGCAACTCCTTGGCCACCCCAAGTCTATTTTTAGAGCAATTTGTCTGTGGGCCCTTTGTAGGGGCAGCTTCCCGGAGGCCGGACAATTGGCCCTGTAATTTGGGAAGATTGTGGGTGTTCCTGGAGCCCTGGAGCAGCCTGTGGCCCAGAGCTGGGGCGCTCAGCAGGGTGGGGCCTAGTCTCTGAGGTGGGACCAGGCACCACTGACCCCCTCTCTCTACCCTCAGCAGGCCCCAGAGGCCAGAGCCCCCAGTCCTTCCCTTGCATATTGGCTCCCCAGACCCCCACTTCACCTCACCACTGCCCGGGGCTTGCTGGGGCCCCCGTGAGCAGGGCTGACTTGGGGTGTAGGACTGGAGGCACCCATCAGGAAAAGAGGTGATGCCTGCCAGCTCTGTGGCCCGGGTGAAGCCAGGAGCCCCACTAAGTAGGCAGGAAGTAGACACTTCCCTGGGAAACCTGAACATCATACCTCACCACCCACATGCCCTCCCCACCCCCATCTCCTCACTCCCCACCTCGCACCCCATCACCAGGTCCTCTGAACTCTCCCTTCTAAATTTGTCTCCAGTATGCCCTTCCTCTACATCCCCACTGTCACTTCCTTTGCTTCAGCTTCAGCTTCTCTCATTAGACTGTCACCAGCCTCCTGCAAGCCTCCCTGCCTCCATCTTGCCTGTAGGCTGACCTGTCTCCACATGCAAGCAAAATGATTTTTTTCTTTTTTTTTTTTTTCAAAATGATTTTTTTCAACATTACAAATCTGAGCGTGCTTAAAATCCTTCAGCGCTTCCCCATTACCTTTAGGACAAAGTCACAGCTGTGAGCCCAGCCTCTAAGGCCACACTATACCTGCTGACTCTCTGAGCCCATCTTCCCCTTCCCTTTCCATTCCAGCTGCATTAAACTGCTTGGGACTCTCACTAGGTCCCCAACGCCTAGCACAGTGCTCAGCCAATGTTCACCAAGCAGCAGTCATTGCATTAACAATAGCTAGCATTTATTGAACATTTACATCTTGTCAGGCACTTTCACAGATGAAGCAGCAAAGGCTCAGGGAGGTTAAGCAACTTACCTAAGGTCACACAGCCAGTCAGGAAGGGGTCCAGATCTACTGTCCACGCCTGCTCTGTGAGCTGCTGAGTAAAGAAGGTGCCCCACCTCTTCTGGCCCCAGCCTACCCCCCACAAGCACCCCTCTCTGCCCTTGCTCGCCTGTACCTAGCATCTCTCCTCAGCCCAGTGTCGAGCAGTTCCCAGGGGGAGAAGGGCAGCAGAGCCCTCTGCTCCAAGAGTCCCCTGAGCCTGGTCCTGCCCCCTTCCCCAGACATGGAACATGGAGCATGGGTGCTGGGACACACACTGTGCTCCGTCATGGTGAAGCAGGAGCAGAGCCCGGAGCTGCCCGTGGACCCTCTGGCCGCCTCCTCGGCCATGGCCGCCGCTGCCGCCATGGCCACGACCCCGCTGCTGGGCCTCAACCCCCTGTCCAGGCTGCCCGTCCCCCACCAGGTGAGCCTGGGGACTGTTCATGGGGCCTGAGGGAGGGAGGCAGGGGGGGTGCGTCTCTGTGGGAGGAGACCTCCAAACCCTGTAGAGCCCAGGGTTATGTGAACCGGGAGCAACGTGGCCCTCGGGCCCTGAGGGTCAGAACTCCCAGACCAGGCCTCTGCCTACCCCTCGGGCTGCCCTTCACCTTCCTAGAGTGGGGACAACCCGCTCTAGGGGTGCTTGTGGGGTAGGCTGGGGCCACAGCACCCTCACTGTGTGCAGGAGGCTTACGGGGCCCTGGGCAGGGCTCGGCATCAGAGGCCTGGTCCAGGCTCTCGAGATGAAGATAGCACAGGTCAGACAGCTCTCCCAAAGTGTCAGGATTTTTTAAAAAGAAAGACCAAAATGAGAATATAAAAGGTGTGTGAAATTTCAATTGTATATATTTGTGAGATCAATATTTTTTACCTCATAAATTCATGCCACCTCCCATGATACATAGATCCAAACTTGACATCTGAAGAGCCTCCTGAGAATGCAAGGCCCAGACTCCGGGCCCTGCCTGGGTCCTAGCTCGGGTCTCACCTGTGCTCTGGACATGTTGCCTTCTCTTTCTTCCTCAACTTTCTTATCTGTAAAATGGGGGCATGAATTGCCTCTAAGGGGCTTCTAGCCTGGAGTCTACAATATAAGGGCGGTCTTGATATCCCTAGATTCAGGGTTTGACTGCCTCTGCCCCCTGCTGGCCACACGTCTCACCTGATCCAAGTGTATGTGGCCAAAGGCCAAGATAGCCCCTCTCAACTCCCAGCTGCAAAAGGGGAAGATCTTTTCTTCCAAGACCATCCCCCAGACTGGCTCAGTGACTCCTCAGGCCTTGTCAAAGCAGGAAGGGAAGGCACAGCAGCAGCAGTAACAGCAGCAGCCAGAGTCTTGGGAGGTTGGGTGTGTGCCCCAGAGAAGGAACCTGAGGCCCAAAGAGTTAAGCCACTTGCCCAGAATCACACAGTCAGAAATAATGAATTTCAGGACACCTGGATGGCTCAGTTGGTTAAGCGTCCGACTCTCGATTTCAGCTTAGATCATGATCTCAGGGTCGTGAGATGGAGCCTGCTTAAGATTTTCTCTCTCCCCTTGCTCTCTGCCCCTCCCCCACCTCTCTCCCCTTCTCCCTAAACACACACACACACATACACACACACACACACACACACACACACAGAAATAACAAACTGCATTCCAAACTCAGCCTACAAGACCTGGGAGCCCACACTTCCCACTCCAGCAAGATCATGACGCCCTTGTGGAAAGCACAGGAACCAGAAGTTGGCATTGTCAGTAATGGGCGGTGTGACCCACCCTTCTGCATCACAGTGCCTCCTCTGTCACTTGAGGGCTGAACTGGGATGTAGACCAGGGAGTCTCCACGGGCCCTGCCAACTTGAACCTTCTGTGATTCTTACTCAACCACCTAAATTGGAGATTCTGTGTCCCACCCACAATATCATGACCTCTCTCTTCTGGCTGTGGACCCAAAGCGGGGAGACTTGGTCCTGAAATCCAGCACCCAACAACACAGTGCCTTCCTCAAAGAAAACACCACTTAGATGCATGTTGATGATCATGTCTAAGAAATCATGCATGTACTTTTTTAAAATTCAATTAACAGCGTATTATTAATTTCAGAGGTAGAGGTCACTGATTCATCAGCTGCATATAACACCGAGTGCTCATCACATCACGTGCCCTTGGTAATGCCCATCACCCAGTTACCCCATCCCCCTACCCCCCTGCCCTCCAGCAACCTCAGTGTTTCCTATGATTCAGAGTTTATCTTTGTCTCCCTCTCCGATTTCATCTTGTTTTATTTTGTACTCCTCTGTTTTGTTTCTTAAATTCCACTTATGAGTGAAATCATATAATTGTCTTTATCTGATTGACTTCTTTCTCTAAGCATAATACCCTCTAGTTCCATCCAAATCATTGCAAATGGCAAGACTTCATTCTTTTGATGGCTAAGTAATAATCCTCTGTGTGTGTGTGTGTGTGTGTGTGTGTACACATGTGTGTACACATCTTCTTTATCCATTCTTCTCTCAGTGGACATCTGGGCTCTGTCCATAGTCTGGCTATTGTAGACATTGCTGCTATAAACATTGGGGTGCAGGTGTCCCTTTGGATCACTACTTTTGTATTTTGGGGGTAAATCCCTACTAGGCCATGCATGTTCTTGATGTTCTTTCTGGAACAGCAAATTGGAATATAAATAAACAGGAATGCATGTTTGCTTAAAACATAAATCTATTTCTGCCAGTCCCTTGCAAAAAAAACCATCAGGGACTCCTTATGGTTTCAAACTTCTTTGGTCCCTTCCTATCTTCTGGGAATCTTACCACCACCCCCACGGCACCCCCTAGCCAGGCCTTCTGGCCTTGTTTCCTACTGCTCCACCCCTGACACATACCCCTCCCTACACCCTGGACACCCTGAATACTTGCAGTTTCCAGATCCGGCCGTGTTCTCTGGCCTCTGTGCCTTTGCACATGTTTTTCCCTCTGCTTGGAATTCCTTTCTTTTCACTTATCACCTGCTCTGTCCTTTATCTGGAACACTCCTACTTATACTTCAAGACTCCTTTCAAAGTTCAGCTGTTTAGAGAGCTCACCCTGAGCCCCCAGCCAATTAAGGCCTTCTTTGTCTGCACTGCTGTTAACTATTCACAGAACAGCTACAATGTGCCAGACATTACTTCTCATCCTCTCGGCAGCCCACATACCCAGGCCCACGTGGCCTTCACAGTCAGCACAGAGCAGCCTCCACCAAAACTATGGGCTTGGGCTTGGAGGCCACAGGAAGCCTCCTTCTCTAAGCTAAAGATCTAAACTACACTAACTACTTAATCATCATTCCTTTCTTTTAGATCTGACTTGGCTTCTCCAAACCTGAGAACTTGCCTCTCCTCCCCCTGGGCTGTGCCCAGAACCTTGTGTCCAGCCATCTCCTTAATTGTGCAGAGCAAACTGCCAGACTCAAGAAGGGTGGTGGGTTGAATGGCATGGTGGGGACAGCCCCAAGGGCAGCTGATGAGCTGGACCTGTCTCTTCCTCAGGCCCCAGGAGAGATGACTCAGCTGCCAGTGATCAAAGCAGAGCCCCAGGAGGTGAATCAGTTCCTCAAAGTGACACCAGGTAAGTGTGTCCAGAGAGGGACCTTCCTCTCCAGTCTTGGGCAGACAGCATCCCTACTCCTTTGGCCCAGCCCACCCATCTCCCTCAACACCCACCATCTCTCCCCAGAATATGCTTTCCTCCCTGCCCTGCACATTTTCCATCCCTCCAGCCCCCTTCTTACCCAATCAATAACTGTTATCTCTGTTATTGACACCCTCACCTTGTTTGCTAATCCCCCCCATCATTCGCTAATGGAAGCCCACTCTGTAGCCACCCATGTACCCATTCATCCATTCATCTATCCATCTGTCCATCCATCCATCCATCCATCCATCCATCCATCCAGTAAGAGTTCACTGGGCATGTCTGGGGAAGCAAAGAGAGAAGACAGTTCCTATGCCCAAGTAGATCACAAAATAGCGACGGCCAATTTCATAGCAGCCATCTGAGTTAAAGATGGCAGATTCCCCAGGAAGCCTTGGAAGCACATCCCCAGACCTGACAGGGGAAAAGGGAACAGAGGAAGCTTCTTGGATTGGCCAGAAGGAGAAAAGGCTAATTGAATCTTTCCAATCCTACCTCACTAATTCACCAAACATTTGGGGTTTGGGGTTTTTTTAAGACTTTATTTATTTATTCATGAAAGACAGAGAGAGAGAGAGAGAGAGGCAGAGACTTAGGCAGAGGGAGAAGCAGGCTCCATGGAGGAAGCCCAATGTGGAACTCGATCCCAGGACTCCTGGATCACGCCCTGAGCCAAAGGCAGGCGCTAAACCGCTGAGCCACCCAGGTGTCCCCGCCAAACATTTGTTAAGCATCTACTATGTATCAGGCCCCGGGCTGAGTAGCATAAGGCTTAGAAAGATGAGTAACACCCAAGTTTCACCCTCACATTGCTCACTCCCTCACAGAGAAGATTCACAGAAGGTGGAAAGGGGCCATTGTGAAAACACATCACCTTGTAGAGTACCCTTCAATTTGTAAGGCATTTTCACATGTATGAGCTCATTGGGTTCTCACAGCTCCCTGCAGCCAATGTACCCCCTTTCGACAGGGAAGTGAGGCTGGGAGAGGTTAACAAATATGACTATAGGTCACACACTTGGGGGCGCGTGGCAGCAGAACTTGAACTCAGGCCCTCTGACTCCAGGTCCCAGGCTCTTTATATTATGACATCCTTGAGAGGCAACTCCAAGTCCAGGAAGGGAGAGAGGACTCGTGCAGGGGGCAGCCTGGGGTGGAATCTAGGAGGATGCAGCTGTTCCTCTTGAGCCTCAGCCTGCTGTCCTGCTACACTCAAGTTGCAAGTGGAAATCCTGGGATTGATAATGGCTAAATGTTTTGCAGTGGGGGAGAAAGGAAGTGACTAAGGCTGTTTCTTGCCCAGCCTAATCCCCATGGGTCTGGCTGTGGGAAAACTCCAGTCACCTCTGGGATTACCAAGCTGGAGGCTCAAAGGGCCCAGGCCCTGTGAAGTCAAGGATGAGGGGGGACTTCAAGAATCTGGCCTCCATGGTATCTACACCCAGGACCAGGCTTAAAGGAGCCAGGTCTCTGTGGCGTCAGACATGGGATGGCATTCAAGAATCAACTTCTGAGCTCAGAGGGGCTCCTGCTGTTACAAGGCCCAGTATTCTTTCCCCACAATGTCAGGGCTGCCTGACCTCTGATGTCTAAGCAGAGGTGGGATGCAACCTTGCTAACCTGGATTCCACCCCCCTTCCCACTCTCCCCAGAGGACCTGGTGCAGATGCCTCTGACGCCCCCCAGCAGCCACGGCAGCGACAGTGACGGCTCCCAGAGTCCCCGCTCTCTGCCCCCCTCCAGCCCTGTCCGGCCCATGGCCCGCTCCTCCACGGCCATCTCCACCTCCCCACTTCTCACCGCCCCTCACGTAAGCAGCTGGCAGTGGGCTAACCATAGAGGCAAGGGATTGAGTAAGTCCACTCTACACGAAACCAGTGGAAAAGGGTCTGGGGAGCCCCAAGCCTGATCCCCCATCCCCATTAAAATTCATAGAGAAGTGCCTGCCTGGCAGATGGGAGTGAGAATCTCTAAATCCTGCTCTGGGGTAAAGAGGACACAGGTAGAGAGGTCCAAGAGGCCTGCCAAACCCCCACTGTTGCAGAGTCAGGTCTAGAACTTGACATTCCTGATCTCTAGGGGGGATGGCCCAGGCTGCCTCCAAAGGAGTGCTGCTTGGAGAACAGTACTCAGGAGGACCCAAAATCGCTCAAGAAACATGGAGCTAGGCCCTGAGTCCTGTGTGGAGCCTCCCACGTGAAGAGTGTAAGGGTACGAGGGGGTTGCTCTTTAGGGGCTTTGGAAAAGTAAGCTTTGAGGTTGTAGATTCCAGGATGGGATCTAGGGACACCCCCACCCCCACCCTGCAAAAGTATACTGAGTGCCCAACATGCTGGACTGCCAGCACTGTCGATACATGTTATTGGATTTAATTCAGACCCACCCTTCTTCAAATTAGGAAACTGAGGCTAGGAGAGTTGAGTGCCTTCCCCAAGTCACACAAAGAGTAAATGGCAGAGCTTGAATCTGAACTGGTGGCTGTCTGGTTCCTAACCATCACATCCTACTTCCCACAGAAATTACAGGGGACATCAGGGCCACTGCTCCTGACAGAGGAGGAGAAACGCACCCTGATTGCTGAGGGCTACCCCATCCCCACGAAACTCCCCCTCACCAAAGCTGAAGAAAAGGCCTTAAAGAGGGTGCGGAGAAAAATCAAGAATAAGGTAAAGCATGAGCTGGACCCTGGCCCTGCCCCTAGGACTCCCTTGGTGGATGGGAGCCTCTGCTCCCCTGCTGATGCCAGCCCTAAAATTGAGGAGGCCCTGGAAATGGCTGTGTGACTGTGGTAACCCCTGTTTTTGGGCCTCCCCCCTAGATCTCGGCCCAGGAGAGTCGCCGTAAGAAGAAGGAGTACGTGGAATGTCTAGAAAAGAAGTAAGCATCCTGGGCAGGGGGGCGGGCCTGGGACCCACTCCCCAGGCTGCACTGCTCTCCCCAGTGCTCCCTCAAAGGGCACTGGAGTAGGGGGCTCAGGGAATAGGATGCCACAGGGTGTGGCGGACAAGACAGAAGGGGCCCTGGAAGAGTCTGGGGCCTGCCCCTGAGCCTGTGTCTGCTTGGCCCCCTCAGGGTGGAGACATTTACATCAGAGAACAACGAACTGTGGAAGAAGGTAGAGACCCTGGAGAATGCCAACAGGTGAGTGGCACCTCCTACACACTCCCTGGCCCCCTGTCCTTTGGCCGCCAGCACCTGGGTCTGGCATAACTTGGGAGGCAGGAGACAGGAAAGGTAACTGAGTTCGGGATGACAGGAACCCCAGAAACAGGAACCCTGGCTTCCCATCCTTCTTCCTCCCCACATAGCTCTAAACACCTGACAGGGCAGGTGAGCCACTTAAATCCGTTGATGTAGAACAGTGGCTTTCAAAGCATGATTCCCCAGACCACCACCAGCAGCAGCCCCTGGGAACTTTTAGAAATGCTTATTTTCAGACCTCAAGCCAGGCCTACTAAATCAGGAATTCCCAGGGGGGGCCCAGCAATCTGCCTTTTAACAAGCCCTCCAGGTGATTTCCACGTACCCTAACGTTAGAACTGCTGGGGTAGGTGCTTGCTACTCAGAGCTCTTCTCACCAACAAACAGCATCAGCAACCCCTGGGGGCTTGTTAGAACTGCAGAATCTTGGGCCGCTCCCCCGATTTACAGAATCCGAATCTGCATTTCAACAAGATCCTTCAGTGATTCGCAGTGATTCGCAGTGATTCCCTTTGAGAAACCTCAGTATGAAGCCAGCTAGCAGCAGCCTGGGCTTTTTAATCCCACTCTGCTGTTTTTTTTCGATTGGGGAAAATTGTGAAACCTCTCTGCGCCCCAGTTGCTTTGTCCAAATGGGGATGATAGAAGCCCTACCTCACAGGATTTGGGGCCCAGCTCTGTGCTTGGCATTTAAGGATACTCAATTCATGTTAGCTTTTCTTCTTTTTTTTTTTTTAATGGTTATTCTGAATTCTTGATAGTGCCTAGCGATGAGCCCACAGTAGGTCTCTAATAATTATTTGCTGGGGTAATTTAAAATGACAGGCGACAGCTGGTATGTAGCAGGTGCTCAACAGAAGGCTTTTTCCTTCTTTCCTTCCTTCTCCCCCAGCCTCTCCAGCAGGATCCAGCCACTCCCCCGATTGACCTGGAGAATGCCCCCCACTCAGGGAAGGGGGGCGGGAGCCCGCACCCCTCACCCCTCTACCTCTGGCCCAGATTGCACTCTGGCCCAAAATAGGGCCAGGCCCTTGGAGCTATTTCGCCACCTGCTGTACATTCTGGTAACTGCAACCCCACTGCCCGGCTAGGTGAAGGAAAGAGACCATTAAACTGTTGTTTGCCAAGCGTGGGCTGAGTACCCCCCTGTGTATGCCCCCAGAGGACTCCACGTTGGGTGGGACCCGGTCCTCGCCCTCAGGGCGCCCACAGTTAGTAAAGGAGACTGACGTGGAAATGCATGGATATAAACGAAGTGCTGCTACAGATGCTGTGATAAAAGCAACAGCAACAAGATTAACAAAAATGGTAGCTACCATTTACCGGACCCTCACTATACACCAGACAACTGCCAGACATAGCCTTCCTATCAGCTCTGGGAGATATGGGGTACAAAGAAAGGAAAGTCTATGTAGCCCTGGCTAGTATAGGTGAAGAAAAAGGTGACCTCGGCCCAGGTGGGGCAGACACTCCTCCCCAGCCCACTTTGGCCAGGAGCCTCACAGGCACACCTGAGCTCCCACAGACTGACCCAGCGATTCACCATGAGACAGGCCCCAGTTCCCCAAGCCACACCACAGAGAAGCCAAGAGGGAGGTAATCTTTTCTGTCTTGACTGAAACGAGCGCCTGGTGTGGAAGTGAAGTCTGAAGCCAGCCCAGGTGCTCCCTGGGAGAGCTCCAGGAGGCAGAGATGCCTGCTGGGGCAGAGCCTGCTGGGTGACCACTGTGCCCTCCTCAGGACCCTGCTCCAGCAGCTGCAGAAACTCCAGACTCTGGTCACCAACAAGATCTCAAGACCTTACAAGATGGCCGCCACCCAGACTGGGACCTGCCTCATGGTAAGTGCTGTTCCTTCACCACGGGCTGCACAAGTACGAGTCTTCCCCAGGCTGGCTTTCTAGCAAGGCAGGCAGAGCTTTGAGGGATTGGCAACATCACCAGGGCACACCATCCTAGTGCCTGGTGAGCTGGCTCCTGCAGACCCCAGCTTCTCTCCCCAAGCCCATGGAGCCTTCTAGAACATGACCATCCCTGACCAATTCTAACACAATGTGGATGTGTAGTGACTTACATGAACCCAGCTAGGGGATAGCAAGGCAAGTTGCTTCAGGAGGCAGCTTCTACACCCTGTGGGGGGAAGGGGCTTAGGGAGACACAAGGAAGTACGGACTTGGTTCTTGCTTTCTAGAACAAATAGTGAGAAGGAGGCTGAATAAATCTCTAGAAACCCAAAAGAATGTGCATCCACAGGTCCCTCTTCCACTCTGTCCTGGAAATGTGCAGCCTGCTGCCTCCCGGCTAATGGCTCCTCAGGCCCTCTGAGATCCTCGTGCTGTCAGGCAGTTACAATGTGGGCAGGGCTTAGTTCCAGCTGTGTGACCCTTAGCTCCTCCTGCTGAGAATCTGGTGTGATGCTCTGTCCCCCATCCTTGTCTCCTCCTAAAAGCCCCCACCTACTCCTTTCTTCCTATCCTGATTCCTCTACCTTATAGGTGATAACTGTGTTACCACTTCCCTCTTTTTCTAATGCTGACTGTGGTGGCCCCCCACCCTACGATGGGCAGCCTCCTCCACCTTCTCCCTAAAGGGTGGAAGACCCCACATCTAGGTGGTTGGCTCTGGGTGCTACTTTCTTGGAAAAATATGGGCCTTTTATACCTATTGATTTTGGGGGAGAAGGATTGGGGATGGACAGGGTTGCACACCCCCCACATCTGCTCTGACCCCCACCCCCTCTACTACCAGGTGGCAGCCTTGTGCTTCGTTCTGGTGCTGGGCTCACTTGTGCCCTGCCTCCCTGAGTTCTCCTCCAGCTCCCAGACTGTGAAGGAAGACACCATGGCCACTGACAGCGTCTACACAGCCAGTCAGAGTGAGTGCCCTGAGCCAGGCTACCTTCCCTCAGTCTCAACTTCAGGGCAAAAGCCAGATAAAAGAGAGGAGGCCGGCTTCCAGGTTGGCAACATCTCATTTGACCTCCTCATTTTGCAAATGGAGAAACAGGCCCTAAAGGGTCTGTGATTTATTCAATGTTCGTTGTGGAATTGGGACCACAATGCAGGCTTCCCAATCCCAACCCACCCAAGAGTGGCCTGCGGGGGTGGGGGTGGTTTAGGGGATAGTGGGAATGTTCCCACCCTGCCCTTTCCCACCGCCCCACCCCCAGGAATTACAGTAGCTGTGGTTATGGGCATCTGCTAGAAACGATTAGTATTTCACACCTGGGACAGCAAATGAGTTGAGGTTCCAGCGCCCTTTCCAATAAGCTGGTGGTGACTGTCTGAAGCACCATGTAAGGAGAGCCAGGATCCACTGGTAGTGTCAGGCGTGTGCAGAGGAGGGGCAGTTGTGGTTGCAGGCTCAGACCTTTACCATCCCCTGGGTGACTGTGAGGTACGGTGCTTAAAGAGCATTGGGCCTCAGAGTTGGTCATGCCTGCCATCACCACTTGCTGACTGCGGGACCTTGGGCACATGTCTTGAGCTCCCTACGCTTTAAATGTCTTCATCCAAAAAAGCAGGAGCTACAGTTCTGCACTCACTGAGTGTGGTTGTCATCACAACTAAATGGCATGATGCACGTACACTCTTAGCACAGGGTTCAGTACACAGCAGGTGCTTACTAAAGGAACACATTCCCTCCCTTTTTGAAGACCTCACAAGAGGAGAGAAGAGAGAAATACGTGGGCGGCAAAGAGAGAACTGGTAGAGGGTGCGGCAAAGAATAGTATGGATTTCCAGAGGCAGAAGGGACTTCAGGTAGACCTACAGAGAAACTTCCTCCCTGGGAAGGAATTGTCTGGCAGGGCAGGAGAAGGAAAAGGAAACAGATGGGAGGTTAAAGAGGGAGGAGACAGCAGAAATAGGACTCAGGAGGGATAGGCAGGGAGAATGAGCTAGACCAGCAGGGCCTTCAGAGGTGGAAGGGGTGGGGAGGGTTAGAGGAAGAGGAAGTGGAGGCGTTGAGTGGTTGACTGAAAGCCACTCCCAGGACATGTGTGGCCAGAGACTCTTCTTCAGGACAGTTGCTGAGGGAGGTGGGGTGCAGGGGGTGTGAGGGCTTGAGAGTCATGAATCCATTCTCCAAAGCCAGAGAGGCCCTCTTCCGGTGAATTTGGAGGAAGAGAGGGATGTGGAAGGTGGAGGCCATGTTGATGGATGAAGCCAGAGTCTGAGGAAGTGAGGGGATGAATGAGCTCCTTGGAGTGAGTGCAGTGGGTTGCAGACCCCCAGTGTGCACCTGTGGTAGGACGTGGCTTCTGGAGCTGGCTGGCTTTCAGAGCAGGTACATTGCTCAGTTGCAGGGAGTGCCCTTTATACAGACTCTTAGGTCAGGGCCTAAGGGCAGGAAGGTGGTGGTAGATCCTAGAGCCAGACGGACCTGGGTTTGCCTCTGGTTTCCAGCGTAAGCCCAAGTATCTGATAAGCTGGAAACTCAGTTACCTGTTCTATGAAACAGAGCTAAAAATATCTCCTTCCCAGGAGTTTCAGTGAGATATGAGTGATTTGATATGCAGGTCAAAGGGCTTTGCACGATGCCAGGCACAAAGGAGATATCCAACAGAGGTGTTTTCTTTTCCTTCATTTTCCAGAAGGACACACTAGGGCCTAGAACGGGGAAGGGGGTGGGCAAACTCCTGGGTGGTTCAGTGGTTAAGCGTCTGCCTTCGGCTCAGGGCGTGATTCTGGAGTTCTGAGATAGAGTCCCATATTGGGCTCCCCACATGGAGCCTACTTCTCCCTCTGCCTATGTCTTTGCCTCCCTATCTTTCTGTGTCTCTCATTAATAAATAAATAAAATCTTAAAAAAAGAAAAGAATGGGGAAGGGGTGCCTGGGTGGCTCAGGGGGTTAAGCCCCTGCCTAGCTGTTCCCTCCCACCCCCCCTTTACCCCCTCAAGACTCCTTGCTCACTGGGAAATCTGCTTCTCCACCCTCTCCACCCCACCCCCACTTGTGCTCTCTCTTTCAAAGAAATAAAATCTTCACCAAAAAAATTTAAAAATAAAAGGGAAGAGATTGATTCAAGTTCTCACAGAAAGTGAGTTAGTAGAAGCAGGATCAGAACCCAACTCTCAGATGCCCACCCTGGTACCCAGTGCTTAGGAAGAACTACTTTCTCCAAGTTCTTCCCTAAACAATTTTCAATCACTTTCCCCAGATTGTCTCATTAAACCACATTTCTATGAGGTTGGCCCTAGTATCCCTATTTTACAGATGAGCAAACTGAGGCTCGGAAAGTTTAAAGCAAAGGCCTGACTCACCTGAGGTCATACCAATTGGAAATGTTAGAACGAGGGCTCAACAAACTCAGGCCTGTAAAGTTGCAGGGCCCTCATCCCTCACTGTTGGGCCGGAAATGTGGCTGGGAGCGGGGAGCCTCTGCACTGAAGCTCACCATGAGTTCTCTGTCCAGTGCCCTCCCGGAGCCTCCTGTTCTATGACGAGGGGGCAGGCTCGTGGGAGGATGGCCGCGGTGCCCTGCTGCCTGTGGAGCCCCCAGATGGCTGGGAAATCAACCCCGGGGGGCCAGCAGAGCAGCGGCCCCAGGACCACCTGCAGCATGACCACCTGGACAGCACCCACGAGACCACCAAGTACCTGAGTGAGGCCTGGCCAAAAGACATCGGTGGAAACGGCACCAGCCCTGACTTCTCTCACCCCAAGGAGTGGTTCCGTGAGAGGTAAGTGGTTGGCCCTTTCCCATCCCAGGGTCCCAGGCTCCACCCACATTCTGCTCCAGCATGCAGAGAGGTGAGAGGCTCCTCACTGGACAGACTCACCCCAGACTTCTGTTCTCTTTCCAGGGATCTGGGCCCCAATACCACCATCAAACTCTCCTAGGCCGCGCCAAGACCCAGGACACAGGACCTACCCTCTGGCACCCAGAAGAGGGATTATCTTGCTCTCTAACCCGGATCCAGCTTGTACCCCTGCCCCCTGGGCTCCCACCCCAGGAGAAAGGGTTCCACTTCTCCCCAGCCCTATCTTTGCCCCAATCTTTACCAGGGCCCCTCCTTTCCCCACCACATTTGGACTATTCCCTTGGGCCGACCACTCTGTTCTCACCCCTCCCTCCCACAGCCATCCGTCCTTCTCAGATAAACCACTCACTGGGCTAACCCCCTCCTTTCTCATCATGACCAACACGACCACTGCCTCCCCGCCCCCTCCCCGCAAACACACCCACCAACATACTGACACACCCCCCACCCCCACCCCACTGTACAGAGACCAAGAACAGAAATTGTTTGTAAATAATGAACCTTATTTTTTATTATTGCCAATCCCCTAAGATATTGTATTTTACAAGTCTCCATCCTCCCTTCACCCCTCCCTTGTTTTATATTTTATAAAGTTAGTGCGGGCTTTGCTGTTCCCTGGCCCTCATCTGGCCTCCCCCTGCCGCCGCCCAAGCCGCCAGGCCTTTTTAATTGCCAGACTGCTTCATCCATCAGCTCAGCACATGCTTTAAGAAGGCAAAAGTAAAAAAAAAAAAAAAGATGCAGCATCAATTCCTGACTTTGTGCCTTTCTTCATGGAGGGGGGTGACCAGGACCTTAGGATAGGCAGTGTAAAGGGGAAGTTGATTTTATGTCCTGCCAGGGGCTCATTGGAGAGGGCGGGGGTGAAAGGCATTTCTCTCAGGCTCCCTCTTCCATCTGGGTGCAGGATTCAAACTAGACAAAGGATTCTGCTGTAATGTCCCCACCCCGCGGCCCCTCCTCCTGCGCTGTCTATGGAGGTAGAGAGGCCTGGCAGCCAGTCTTGGCCTTTGGGGATGCCACCTGCAAGCATCAAGCACCTGCTATGGACCAGACCCTGGGCCAGACACCTTCCGGGCCAGTACCCAGCTTGGTCCTCCTGAGACCCACCGCATTTCAGCTCTTGTATTCTCGGCCTCAGCTGGGTCAAAAGTACAGACTTCACGGCAGGAAGAGCTGTGCTCGACTGCTGGGGCTGCCACTCACTAGCTGTGTGTGGTAGGATTCCAAGCTTCCTGCCCCCCAGCCTCCCCCCATTGCCCCCACCACGCACATCTATTTAATCCCCCCCCACTAGGGTATGCAGAGGACTTGTAAATATAAGGGGATGTCACTCCCATAACTAGGTGACATTTTATTGCAAAAGAGACTTAGCAGATGTCATTAAGGTCCCAAATCAACTGATTTTGAGTTAATCAAAAGGGAGGTGATCCTTGGTGGGTCTGGCTTAATCAGGTGAGAGCCATTTTAAAAAGGGATTGGGCTTTTCCTGAAGAAAACAGGCTTCTGCTGCCTTGAAGCAAACAGCCATGTGTGAACCGCAGGGAGGGGGCCTCCTCCAAGAGAGCTGAGGGCCTTGGGGCTAGAGTGGCAAGGCCCTGAATTCCACCAATGACCTCCACATGCCTCATCCCGGCTCCAGAAGAGACCCCACAGGGCCAACGAGGCTGTCCTGACTGTAAGCCACAGAAACCGAGATCATACATATGCTGTCACAAGCTGCCATGTTTGTGGTAATTTGTTACACAGCATAAGAAAGTAAAATGCTTTTGTAAGCTGAGCCTCCATTTCTCCATTTGTAAAGCAAGGATGTAACACCCAAGGCATGAGGTGGTTGTGGGGATTCAACAAGGTAGATTATAAATTATGTTAGGTGCTTAGAACAGGGCCTGGCCTGTGGTGACTCCAAGAAAGATGAGCTGTGCAATCAGAAACAGTATCAATCAGCGTGCTAAGGGCCAAGTGAGGGGTGCTGTCATAGCACAGAGGAGGGTACCTCACCCAGACTTGAGGGTTTCCTGGAGAAGGTGACATGGACTGTTGGAAGCAGGCAGGAGGCAGAAAGGGGTATTCCAGAAAGAAGGTGAGCAGCTCGAGCAAAGGCCTTCAAGATGAGAGAGAGCAGGAAAACTTCAAGAAAATGCAAATAGTTTAGAAGAGCCAGATGGTAAACAGCAAGGATGCAGAGAGCTGAGGCCAGAGGGTGATCAGCGACCAGATCCCAAGGGGCCTAGAATGCCTTCCTAAGGCATCTGGACTTTATCAGGCAGGCATGATACTTTCCTACTCAGAAGTAGGGCATGGTGGTAGGACAGTGCCTACACCAGTTACCTACCAGAGGAAAGGCTGGACAAGACCAGACAGTATCATGGAACCTCAGAACTGCCATCAGGCCCCATCCTCTATCCCTTCTATCCCTCTTCCTTCACCACCTCATCTTGACCACTTGATAAGGACTTCACTGCCTGATGCGGTGCATCAGTTTTATTTTATTTTAAAGATTTTATTTATTTATTCATGACAGAGAGGGGGGGGCATAGGCAGAGGGAGAGGGAGAGGGAGATAAGCAGGCTCCATGCAGGGAGCCTGATGTGGGACTCGATCCCAGGTCTCCAGGATCACACCCCAGGCCGAAGGCAGCGCCAAACCGCTGGGCCACTGGGGCTGCCCAGGTACATCTGTTTCAACTGCTGGAACACGCAGGTCTCTCCGCCAAGGCCATGAAAGGCTGGGATCTTGGCCCTAAACTTTTATCATCATTAACCATAACTTCTAATTTTTAAAAAAGATCTTATGTAGGGCAGCCCTGGTGGCTCAGGAATTTGGCACCACCTTCAGCCTAAGGTGTGATCCTGGAGACCCAGGATCAAGTCCCACATCAGGCTCCCTGCATGGAGCCTGCTTCTCACTCTGCCTATGTCTCTGCCTCTCTCTCTCTCTCTGTATCTCTCATGAATAAATAAATAAGATTTTTTAAAAAGATCTTATGTATTTATTTGACAGAGAGAGAGCACAGCATGGGGAGATGCAGGAGGAGAGGGAGAAGCAGGCTCCCCACTGAGCAGGGAGTCCCATGCAGGGCTCGATCCCAGGACCCTGAGCCCGTGACCCAAGCCAAAAGCAGATGCTTATCCAACTGAGCCATCCAGGTGCTCCTTCACAATAACTTTCAGCAGACCTTTCCTGAGATCCATCCATTCCCTCTAAATTACCCAACAAATTGTCCTCAGAGGCACTAGGCTGGTGGTTGAGGCTGGGGAGTAAAGCAGCCATCAGGGCTGGTGTGATGAAGGGCTGAACAGAAAAGTGTCACGTATTTCAGATTGGATGGGCCAGGGAGGGCAACTCAGAAGAGGTGGCCCTTGAACTGAGTCTTAAATGATGGGTAGGAGTTGATAAGGTAGAGAGAGGTAAGGGTATTGGGGGTGGAGCGAATGGCCAAGTGCTAAGGAGTGGAATCTTGAGAAACAGAGTCAGGACCCAAGGGAGG